>NW_026652310.1:456781-475342 GCF_009828535.3 Hylobates moloch | reverse complement strand
ACAAAAAATAAAAAATTAGCCAGGCATAGTCCCGTTTTAACTTTTTATAATAGATTTCTGAATATTTTACAGTAGTAAATGATAGACTAGTGTCTATGTATATTTTATGCATTTGTGACATACCTTTTTCTTAATTTTAGAAATACTTCTAGGCTACACAGTTCATCTGCAAGTTTTTACAAATTGTTGCAAATCTCCAAAAAGTTTTCAAATATATTTATTTTTAAAATTCGCATACAGGTGGACGCTTACAGTTCAAACTGATGTTGTTCAAGGGTCAACTGTATTTAAAAGTTCTTGTAGAAATTTATATGTGGTCTTACTCATTTCCTTAGTTTATCATTTGTGAAGTAGGAAGCACATAATAATGTGTTTCTTTAGAATAGTTGCTTGTCATGTGTCAAAATTATTTTTTAAAAGTATAAACTTATACATAAATATTAGTGTGGCTATTTTCAGTAAAGTTATTTTTTTCTTTCAATAATTCCGCGGATGCAAAGATTTAAGGCCATAGGCAGTAAAACTCATAGTCAGAAAGGGCTATCAATCTTCAGGTAGCCTGAAGGACGTGGCATATTGTCAGTGCTTAATAATAATATATCTTATCATTAACACTGATCTTTTTCGTGGCCTCTAGAGTTTTATATGCCTTGTCTAGAAGTTGAACCAATTTGCGGAGATAGTTGTGCAAAGTACTTGAATGTGGAAGACATAGATGCTCACAGTATCATCACTGAAGACCTTACACAAATAGATTGGAGGTAGACCAATTCCAGGATTAGTCAATTCAGTCACAAATCATCAAGGGCCCAGTTTCTGCTTTCCATTCTGCTATCCTCAGTGTGTCACCTTTATCCTCAGGCTGTTTGTCTTTCTAATAGCTCCCCATCCAAACATGAGAATGTCCAGAAAGAGAGGGGGTAAGTGGCTTAGATGTTCTTTCTAAATTTGCTTCCATAAAAGAAAAGGATTTCACTTTCTTCTCTCCACATACACATAGCCCTTCTCAGTACCCTATCTCCCCAACAGAGTCATATCACAATTCTACTAGAGACATATTCAGTATTTACATTCTGATGACATCTTAGACATTAGTCAGAAATGAGTCAGAGGCGATACTAGTATTTATATTCCCTTTCCTGTACAGCTTTGTGGGGTTTTCTAAAGTTAATAATTACTAATTTTATTTTTAAACATACTTTCTATTGTATCAATCGCAAAGTCTCTGTGGATCATCTTAATTCCTCTTAAGGTGTTTAGAAGCGTCAGGTATTCATAAAATCAAAGCCCTGAAGAATTTTCTCTTGGAGACTTCTGACCTCTTGACCTCTGATATGAACTGGCATTTGGAGGTCTTTCTTTTTTTCTTTTTCTTTTTTTTTTTTTTTTTCGAGACAGGGTCCCACTCTGTTGCCCAGGCAGGAATGCAGTGGCACAATCACAATTCACTGCAGCCTCGACATCCTGGGCTCAAGTGATCCTCCCACGTCAGCCTTCTGAGTAGCTAAGGCCACATGTGCACACCACCACGCCCAGCTAATTTTTTACTTTTTGTAGAGATGGGGCTATGTTGCCCAGGCTGGTTCTGAACTCCTGGGTTCAAGACACCCTCTCACCTCGGCCTCCCAAAGTGGTGAGATTACAGGTGTGAGCCACTGCACCTGGCCTAAGGTCTTTCTTTAACATCAGTCTAGATATGCTCTTTCCCTCACTCTTCTTTTAGCTCTTCTCTTTCTTGGTTGACTCCCCAGTTTTGTGGACGCACCCACCAATAGCCTTCCTAAGAAAGAATGAATCAGAGGTAAATTTATGATATTTTGCAAATGCCTATCCTCATTTGATTAATAACTTGGTAGGTCAAAAACTAAAGGTTGGAAATTATTATGTTCCTATATTTTGAAGACATTTCTTCATTTTCTTTTAGTTTTCAGTTTTGCTGTTGGACAATCCAGAACCATTGATTCATGATCCTTTTCTACATAAGTTGTTTTATTTTCTCCCTAGACATTTGTAGGATTTTATCTATGTCCCCTGTGTTGTGGAATTTTGTGAGAATATGTATGTCTATTTTCTTTTCTTTTCTTTTCTTTTTTTTTTTTGAGTCGGAGTCTCACTCTGTCACACAGGCTGGAGCACAGTGGCACCATCTCGGCTTACTGCAACCTCCACCTCCTGATTTCAAGAGATTCTCCTGCCTCAGCCTCCCAAGTAGCTAAGACTACAGCCACCCACCACCACACCCAGCTAATTTTTGTATTTTCAGTAAAGATGGGGTTTCACCACGTTGGCCAGGATGGTCTCCATCTCTTGACCTCATGATCCACCCGCTTCAGCCTCCCAAAGTGCTAGGATTACAGGCATGAGCCACCGTGCTCAGCAGAGTCTGTAGACTCTTTCAATTTCCTTTAATTCTGGGAAATTTTGTCAAATGATTTCATTGATTATTTCGCCTCCATTTTATTTAGTTCCACATTAAAATCTTCTTTAAATTACCAATTTAATGAGCAAAAAGTAAAAATGTTTAAAGTTTCAATTTTCATTTCTTTGGTAATTAATGATGTTGAGTATATTTCCATGTCTTTACTATTTTTATTTCCTATGTTAGTTATCAGTTTGTACTCTGTCTATTACATTTTCTTCTTGTCTAGTAGGACTATACTTAAACCAACATTGCTACAAACAGCCTACTTTTAAGTAAAAATTCTTCAGCCATTATTGAAAGTAAAACAAGTAGAAACAAATAAAGAAAACAGTTTGTGTAATCCCACTACCCAACGATATCCAGCTGCGGTAGATATTTTGGTGTTTTCTTCTATCCTTTTTTTCTATGCATATGATTTTGGATGGTGTTATCTGACAATGTGATCATCTTATTGGTATAATTTCATGCCTCACATTCTATTTATCTATTTATTTATTAAATTAAATTTATTTATTTTGAGACAGAGTCTCCCTCTGTCACCCGGACTGGTGTGCAGTGGGATGATCTCGGCTCACTGCAACCTCCACCTCCAGGGTTCAAGCGATTCTCCTGCCTCAGCCTCCCTAGTAGCTGGTATTACAGGAGCCTGCCACCACACCCAGCTAATTTTTTAAAATATTTTTAGTAGAGGCAGGGTTTCTCCATGTTGGCCAGGCTAGTCTCATGCTCCTGACCTCAAGTGATTCCCTTGCTTCAACCTCCCAAAATGCTGGGATTACAGGTGTAAGCCACCATGCCTGTCCTCTATCTTTGTTTTAAAACCTCTAAAGAAGGCATATTCGAATGTGCGAGTCACTCAATTCTTTTTATACATTTTTTACCAAAAAGCTCTCTCCTATGAAATTTTAATTTTCAGTATGCCCACCTAGCAGTTGTTCCGAACTCATAGCAGGGAGAGGGGTACACCACTGCAGACTGTGTCACCGGAACATTTAACAGTAGTTCTGTGAGCAAAGGGAGTAGATTTAAGATGAGAGTTGTAAAGTTCTGTGACTCCAGGCTCAGGAGTTCCCCACTCTGGCTGATGACCTCCTGACTGCTCTCTCTTTCCCTAATGAATTGTACCTACCCCATCTCTGTTTTCTCCATCTAAGACACGTCCTTGCCTTACCTTTCTTTCTGCACTGCCTATTCTAGATCCTAGTGGTCCAGACACTCTCACTCCTTGACCTTCTCCCCCAAGATATCTTCATGACTCACTCCTTCACCTCCTTTAGGTCTTTATTGCCCAGCCTCTCTCTCTCTCTCTCAATATATACACACACACACACACTATACTCCTTATACTATACACACACACACACACACACTATACAATTCCCTATCCCCTGCTCCTTAGTTTCCTTTGTTCCCAAGCACACAATTTTATTGTATTCATGATGTATTCTGTTTATTATATATTCCTCATCTCACTTTATCTGTAAACAAGTTTAGAGATCTTTGTTATGTTCACTGATGTATCCCCAGAATGACTAGGACAATGCCTGGTAGACAGTTATGTATTCAATAACTTTTTGTTGAATGAATAAATGATTGCTCAGAAAGCACCCCAGATGCCTTCACCACCCCAGCTTCCTCCCACTTTATTGTTTCAACTTCCGAACTTGGATTTATCCATCATCATTTTCTCAGCCTCTGATGCTGTGGCTTCTGCTATTTTCAGGCTGTTAAGAGTTACTGTAGAAAATCATAGACATCTGCCAAGTGGATCCACCATAAAATCGTATTGCTAAACCTCACATATGCCTCAGTCATGCCTGACAAACCTTGTGTTTATCTTATGTTACCTCCCCAGCAAACTCCATGCTGTGATGTTCTAAAACACCTTTCCTTTTTGGATTTGCATGGAGTGGGATTTGCAACTCACTCATAGCCAATGTTCAGACTCCAGCAATTGTTTTCATTTTTGCAATAGGTTCTTCACAGCTCGTCTTTTGTTCCTACTCTTGTTGTCTTCTCTTTTTCTCATCTACTTCTAATTTAGGCAATCTTGCTAAATTTCAAGTCCACTCATAAGCTGCCTTAAATTATTATTCTTTTTAAACGGAGAGGTTACACAATTTTATTTTTTAATGTCCTTAGGTGATGTTTAAAAGCCCTTTGTAAGCTTAATTTTAATGGCTGCATAATATTCCATTATGTGATAAGGTACTTAACCTTCACTAATGTTGGACATATATTCTTCCATTTATTTTGTTATTACAAAAATCTTAGGACATAGCCGTTATCTTGCATTTCTGCAAATTCTTTAGGGTAGACTACCGTATTTACTGGAGTTAAAAGGTATAAACATTTTAAGACTCATAGTGAATGTTGCCAGATTTCTTTTCAGAAAAGTTGCACTGATTTGTTCCTACTACTTACAGTGACCATTTCATTATACCTTTACCAGGACTAGGAATTCTCATTTTATAATTATTTTCTAGCTGGATAGACAAAGAATGGTATTTCATTTTAACTGCATCTCTTTGATCGTTTGTGTATATGACTTTTTAAACATATTCATTAGCTATTCGTATTTTTCTTTTTTTGAATTTCTTCTTAATATTTTTTCTATCCATCTACTGAAATGTTCATTTTCTTGATTATTTTGTCTATGTTCTTAATAAATGTCATGTAGTAATTATGTATAATATTTACTAACAATAATTTTCCAGTTTAATAACTGCCTTTTGGTTGTTTTGCTTTTTTATTAATGTATATACACACTATTTTATTTTATTTTATTTATTTATTATTTATTTGAGGCAGAGTCTTGCTTTGTCACCCAGGCTGGAGCACCATGGTGTGATCTCAGCTCACTGCAACCTCTGCCTCCTGGATTCAAGTGATTCTCCTGCCTCAGCCTCCTGAGTAGCTAGGATTACAGGCATGCACCACCACGCCCCACTAATTTTTGTATTTTTAGTAGGGATGGGGTTTCACCATATTGGTCAGGCTTGTCTTGAACTCCTGACCTCAAGTGATCTGCTCGCCTCGGCCTCCCAAAGTGCTGGGATTACAGGCATGAGCCACTGCGCCCGGCCTATTTTACTTATTTTTTGAGACAGGATTTTGCTCTGCCATCCAGGCTGGAATGCAGTGAAGCAATCACTGCTCACTGCTTCTGGACCTCCAGAGCCCAACTGATCTTCCCACCTCAGCCTCCCAAGTAGCTCGGACTACAGGCACACACCACCACAACAGGTTAATTTTTTTTTATAGAAATGAGGACTTATTATATTGTCCAGGATGGCCTCAAATTCCTGGACCCAAGTGATCCTCTTCCCCAGCCTCCTTAAGTGTTGGGATTACAAGTGTGAGCCACTGTGCCTGGCCTACACACTATATGAAAATCTTGTTAGAGCTATGTGTCTTTGCCTAGGGATATTTGTCTTTGCTTTTAATCTTAGGCAGTCTTCCTTGATCCAAAAATTTGATCATCTATCTTAATTTTAATTTGTATTAGTTAAACATTTGTAGAGGTTATTCTTCATATATTGCGTGTGTTAGGACATAAATTTTTCTCCAACCAATTACTCCAGTTTTGGAGTTTTAACTGGTCCAGCAAATAACAGCCTTTACCCCTCATGAGTTAGAAACCAATTAAGAGATAAACATATAATGTGGGTGGATTTTTTTTTTTTTTTTGAGACAGAGTTTCATTCTTGTTGCCCAGGCTAGAGTGCAGTGACATGGTCTCAGCTCACCACAACCTCCACCTCCCAGGTTCAAGCGATTCTCCTGCCTCAGCCTCCCAAGTAGCTGGGATTACAGGTGCCCGCCACCACACTCAGCTAATTTTTTTGTATTTTTAGTAGCACGTTGGCCAGGCTGGTCTCGAGCTCCTGACCTCCGGTGATCTGCCCACCTCGGCCTCCCAAAGTGCTGGGATTACAGGCATGAGCCACCACGCCTGGCCAATGTTGTTTTCTTTATTCCTGATTAAAGCTGATTAGAATATGTAATTTTAGATAAGCAGCCAAAATAGTCTGCTAACATTCCTTACCCTGGATTAAGCTGCCTTATTCACACAATTCCAGGCCACGCTCAACCCCTGCTGAGTTCCCTAAGGGCAGGGGCAGAAACTGCCTCTTTAAGAGCCACTGAGCTGAGGCAGACCAGCTTGCAGCCTCTCTGCAAGCAGACAGATCCTGAAAGAGAGGAGGGGCCTGAGCCACACATTCTATTTCTTCTAAACTCATCAATCAGATATTTCCTTCTTCCTGACCCAAGAGAGAAAACGAGGATTAGGAGAGAACCCAGAAGTGCAACTGTAGTTGGAGTACATAGAAACACACATTTAGGAAAACAGCTTCTCTCCATTTCTTCTTCAACCCCATGCCACCCCCAGTCAATATCTAGCACCATTCATTGGAGAATCCTGCCCTTCCTTCCTACTTTGTGATGCCACCTTTATCATCGTCATCATATATATCCTATGGGTACTTTCTGGCCTATCTCTTCTGTCCTGCCAAATTATTCTAGCAGGAGAGACAAACCGATAACATTATTATTATCTTCTGTTGTGTTTTACTTTCTTGGAAAGCTAAACCCTCCCTACCACCCTTTATTTACCCTCAAAATGTATTAGTTACTATTGCCTATTTGTCCTCCAGATGCACTTTGGAATGATTTTTGTAATATTCCAAAAATAACCCTATTGTGATTTTGATTGGAGTCATATTAAACTATAAATTAATTTGGTAGGAATTGACAATCTCATAATATTCGGTTCTCCCATCCAAGAACATGTTATGGCTCTATTTATTGAAGTTTTTTTTTTTATATCTTGTGGTAAAATCTTATTATATCTTCATACAAATCTCTCACGTTTCTTGTTAAGTTATTCCTAGGTATTTCACCTCTATGGAGATAACTATAACTGACTAGTTTATAACTTTCCTATGAGTGCGCTGCATGCAACCCTCAGGTGTGGCGAGCATGGGGATCCTGGTGCTCTGTGAGATACTGAGTGCCCCAGTAGGAAAGGAAGGTCTGGGGCAGTCACTTGTAGCTGGTCACCTGCAAACATGAACTCCTTGGAGGACCTGGCTCTGTTGCGCAGGCTGGTGTGCAGTGGCCTGATCACACTCACTGCAGCCTCAACCTCCTAGCCTTATTCAATCCCCTGAAGGGAACCCTAAGCAGAGTATTCCTGACTATGTGCTGTCACCATTAGCAATGAGCACAGTTCCCCACATTGATTTGCGGCACTCCCAGCTTCCTGACCACACCTTAAACGCAGCCAAAGAGGCGCTCTGCAGCCTGGACAGCTCCTCCAGTCTGGCGGCAGAGTGCGTCTCTGTGCCATGTGGTCTTGGGCCTATGGAGCTGCTGGAGGAACCCAGGTTCCAGGTGCCCACTGTACTTGGATCACAGCCTAAGGTGTAATCGGTTGTGGGATTGGGGTGGATGCTTCACCAGCTGGCAGCTTGGAATCATTGTCCTGACACTAAGCACATACTGTCACTTATTTTGTGGCTGATGGATTTTTTTAGTGACACTCCTCCAATAACGCATGCCGTTTCTTCACACGAGCGCTTCCTCACTACTCTGAAGTTTATGGTATAAAAAAAGTTCTGTTTACACATGGACATATGGGGAGAACGACACACAATGGGGCCTACTGGAGGGTGGAGGGTGAGCAGAGGGAGAGGATCAGGAAAAATAACTAATGGGTACTTGGCTTAATACCTGGGTGAAAATAATCTGTACAACAAACCCCCATGACATAAGTTTACTTACGTAACAAACCTGCACATGTACCCCCAAACCTAAAATGAGAGTTAAAAAAAAGAATGTAAAGGGGAAAAAAAAGTTCTGTTTTAAAAAAATCTATTTGCATTATCACAACAGATTTCAATATCACATTTTTCTAGAAAAGAATAAAAGAGCTGTTACATTCTCTTGGCAACTATTGTAAATTTGATAGAAAAAATAAAATACTTTGTCAGCTACTAAGATGAACAAAGTTTCTCATTCATTCTCATTCACGTTGACTACCAAGAGATAATCATTAAAAAATTGACATTGAGAAATGTTTATAGCTTTTTTAGGCATATTATCTGATATGAAAGTTTTGTCCACAAAAATAAGCCTAAGTTTCTAGGTAACCAATTTGAGAATATTTTACTTGGAAGTTTTACATAAATTTGATATTTAATATCTTCCCCCATACTTTACATTTTATTTTTATTATCATAATTATACAAAGAAAATTGCTTCTGAATCCCCTATGGTTCATTCCAGTATATCTTATAGATATTCTCATTTTTTCACATTCTATAATGTGGAAAGGTCAGGAATCACTGTTTGAGAACAGCAAGCATATTATCTGCAGATAATGATAATCTTAAATGCCCTTTGATAATAATTAGACTTTTAATTTCTGCTTAAACCATTGCATCAGTGAGAACTTCTGCAAACACATACACAACAACAACAACAACAACAACAACAAACACCTGTGGGGTTGAGCCTCTCTCCTGTCTGCTGGAAGGCCATGTGCCATCAGCCGTGCATTCCTCTCCCGAATCATTAACCTCTTCCTCTCTGTCCCTCCTTCCCTTTAGCTTATTAACAGAATCAAATTTTCCATCTTAAAAAATCAAGGTATATTCTATCAGATTTGCATTCTCAGGCAAGTCTTACCATCAAACTTTGTCAAAAAGTTTATGCCAATTTTCTCCCTTTCCACTGCTCTTAATTACTTTTCAATTCAAGATAGTCTGACCATGCTACCAAAACAATCTCGGAGGATCATCTTCACCTTGCAAAGCCCTGTGCTCTCTTTAGAGTCCTCATCATTCCTGAAACCTTTGCTGATCTCCTTCCTTCCCCTTTAAAAAACAAACTATTATTTATTCAGCACTTACTGTGAGTCAGGAATTGGTGCTAAGTGCTTTATTTAGATTATCTCATTCAATCTTCATGACATTCTTATCTTTAGCCTTATTCTACCCATTTTACAGATGAGAACAGATAAATAAAATTCTCCAAGGTTACACAATGAGTAAGGGGACAGTACTGGGTGTCTTGAAAACTTTTCAATCCTTATATGTCTTTTATGACATTTATTTTTTGCCTTGTTCTTGTCCTGTATCTCTGTTGCTCATTTTCAAACTTCAGGAAATTTTCACTCATTAGTCTTCAAATATTTTTTTCTGAAGTTTACTCCTTCTACTCTCTTTCTGGGACTCTGATGGCATAAATTTAGAATTTTTGATGTTCCCCCACAGGAGAGAGAGTGCTTCTCCCCTTCCCACCACTGCCAAGTCCTTTTTTTGTTGTTGTTCAGATTGGATAATTTCTACTGATCTTTTTTCAAATGTACTGATTTTTTTGTTATCTTCATTCTGCTATTCAGTCTATCTGAAAAGATTTTTATTTTGGTTATTGTATATTTTAGTTTTAAATTTTCCATCTGGCTCTTTCTGTATTTTCTATTATTTGCTGAGACTTTTTATCTTTCCATTCATTTCAAGACAGTGCTTATTTTGTGATGCATTTATATAATATTTAAAAGCTATAATTTCAAAATTGTGTCATCTCAGTGTTGGCATCTGTTGCCTATCTTTTCTCATGGAAGTCGACATTTTCCCTGGTTCTTTGTACATTAAGCAATTTTGGATTGTGTTCTTGCCATTCTGAATGTTACATTATGAGACTCAGGGTCTTGTTTAAATCCTGTGGAGAATTTTGATATTTTTGTTTTAGCAGGCAACTGACCTAGTTGGGTTCAGGCCAAAAGCCAGACCAGCTTCTGTGGGTTATAGTTTTAATGACAGTTCAGTTTACAAAGCCTTTGCAAAGCTACTTGGATCTGTCTCGTGTGCCACCCAATCCCATAGTTCTCTTCTCATAGTGTCTGGTATTCTATCTAGGGTCAGAGGTACACAAGTGCAGGTCAATGGTGAGCCCTGGGGTTCATAAACAACTCTATGGGATGGATTTTCTGAGTCTTTCTCTCTCCAAGATCTCCCTGATTCTCTCAAATACACTATGGCTTCCCTTTTCAGTCTGGGTATTTAGTTGTCCTACTCTTCTGTGTACTTCCCAACATATGTTGCATGCATCCCCAACCACAAAATATGCACTCAATATGAAACGGCCAATTTAAATGCCATGTCTACACCTAGACCAAGAATAGTCAGCAAAGGGATGCCCTGAGCTGACTGGCTTGCACCAATTAGGACACTCCTCAGGGGCTCAGGATGGGTTAACCATTTGACAAAACCTAGGCTCTGTGAAGAACGGGGACATGACTGTTGGGTAGACAACGAGTAGCGTCTATGCACTACTTTTTTCCTCCTTTTCTTCCCTAAGCCACTAAATGGCATCACCACCCTCCTGATCACTCAGGCTTAAAGCTTCAGAGTTTCCTTTGCATTTGTGCATTTCGTCCCCACTCACACACCTGTAAATATCCAGTCCAATGCTGAGCCTAAAGATACCTCCTGATCAAAGCCCCTCTCTCTTTGATCCTGTCTGTCTAGCCAATCTTTTATTTATGCCTAGTGTTCCATTATTGGAACGCTAAACTTGTGGGAGTTATTTATATCCTACTGCTCAAGGTCATCGCCAAGGTCTGATTTTCACCAAAAAAATTTGCAACCTCCAGCATAAATGGGTTAAAGCCTGCTCTCTGGTCCTTGCCCTCAGATTCTCCCCTCTCACAGTCAGCTTCCAAAACAGAGGGCAACTGGTTATCAAACAAATGAAAGTCCTTAGCATTATAATCAAGGCTTCCCCATATCTACCCTACTTTTCCAAAAGTTGGATCTTTCAGGCCTACCCAACAACCTCTAGGAACGAAGGTGTTACTGGAGATCAAGTTCTATAAAAACTCCTGGACAATAATATTTGATAAGCTGTACACGTGGAGGTGCTGGGAGAGTGCATGACTAGAGAGGGCATGGAAGCTCCATGCCCCACTAAACCTTACCCTATCCATCCCTTCACCTGGCTGTTCATCTGTATCCTTTGTCATATACTTGATAATAAACCAGTAAATATAATTAAGCATTTCCCTGGGTTCTGTGAGCTGGTCCAGCAAATTATGGAACCCAAGGAGGGGGTGATGGGAACCTCAATTTGTAGGCAGTCAGTTTGAAGTAGGGGTGGCCTGGACTTGTGTTTGGCACCTGGAGTGGGGGCAATCTTACCGGACTCAGCCCTAGACCTGTAGGATCTGACACTGTCTCTAGGTAGATAGCCTCATAATTGAATTATAGCATACCCAGTTGGTGTCTGTTGGAGAATTGCTTGGTTTTGGCAGAGGAGTGGGGGGAATCATAAATGTGGTCACAGAAGTGTTCTGTGTTGAGTGTGAGAGGAAAAAGGAAAACAGTATGTTTTCTTTCCTCTATTGTAAAGTCTTGTAAATAATGTTGCAGTGAACATTCTTGTACATAATCTTTGTCCAAATCTCTGATTAATGCCTTAAACTGGAGCCCTAGAAGTGGAATTAGTTGATGAAAATGTATGCTAATTTTACAAAATTTTGATAAGTACTTCAAAACTGCTTTTCAAAAAGGTCATATTAATTTACACTCTCCTACCCTCAAGCAGCCCTCTCACCCCATTATATTTTAAGAGGGCAGCAAAAATATGCTGGGTTCATATCCCAGCTTTACTATCTTAGGAAAGTTATTTAACCTTGCCAATGTCCAGTTTCCTTGTCTATAATACAGGAGTAGTAATAATATCCAGCTCACAGGGTTCCTATGAGAATTAAATAAAGCAATAATGTAAAATTGTCTAGTACAGTCTCTGGCAAATAACATTATATAGTCAATAAATGTTAGCAACTGTTACCAGTAACCAGTAATATCACTCTTCCCCAAATCACTCCTGGACAGGGTAATATTTGGGTGCAAAATCCCCTAAACGCAGTTGGAAAAAGTACCAAGTTTCCCTGTTTAATAAAACTGTTTAATAGCTGAAGTCACTCAACTACCCTATCCACACAAGAGATCTCAGTATTCTAAAAATAATAGCCTATTTGGTTACCACTGGAAGTAAAAAGGATCTTCAGAAAGGTGTTTTCTGCCCTCTACATATTATTTTAACAATGGCATATATTTCCTTATTATTCCAAGAGAAACAAATTTATTTAAGGGGAAATGGCTCCAAACTGGAAAATAAGTTTTTTTCAGAAAAAGGTGAAGTCCACATAAATAGCTTCATTATTAATCATCATAAGCAGACCTCACAGTCATCAATCTGCCACAGTCTGGTCCTCAGCACCCCCAAAAGAGATCTATATTATAAGCCTTAAAAAAATGTCCTTGAGAAGTTTAACTAAGAAAAGCCGTTGCAATTAATTTGGAAGTCTTTCTGGAATTTTGTGTAAATTCAGTCAATTTTTTGTTTGGTTGTTCCCAGAATTTTTGGTTGAGATGATCCCAAGATAAACAGAATCACTTGTAGAAAGCTGTTTGTCAGATGGATGTCCTGAAACAATTGCATTAAATTGGTTTAGCTCTATTTAAATACAAAGTAGATTATTTTATATTGCTTTATGAGCATACATTTGCTTAATCTTTTTATAAACTACATATTTATTAGGCATGGGAACATTAGTATTCAGCTTCTGGAGAGAAACCACTCAAATTGTTCTGTGTCCATTGCCTAAAAGGATATTACTAGCAGGGGGATAAATACACAGAATTTGTTCTTCTAAACTCTTCGGAGTTTTTTGACATCGGGTAAATTTGTGTCTTTAAACACTGGGGCATTTCATGATGTAAAAACAACAGGGGAAATGAAATTGTAGGATATTATAAAAGGTCCTAGCTGCTGCTTTTATCTGGAGTTTCTTCTCTGGGAATCTACTAAATAAAAAAAGCTTCAGTCTGACACTGAAGGAAGCATCTGGGAACAGAAAACTGATTCAACAGATTTGCACCCGTCAGAAATACAAATATGCCCAGTGTTTTCCTGTCCTATTTTCCTTCTCTTTAAGTTCAGTGTCATCAAATCTGTAGATTTCCCATGTGGGTCACCAAATAAACCGAGATATGTAATAATAAACAGTTGGGCTTAGACTGTCTTCTCAGCCAACTTTTTCTGCCTGAAAAGATAGGAAACTAGTCCAGTGAGATGGATTAGGGAAAAATTCTATCTTAGAGTTGCCAGGAACCTGAATAAGAAAAAGGTACCCCCTCCTTCATGCTGCAGTAAGGATCACAGTTTGACAAACAAAGCACAGACTAGACTTTCCCCCAAACTACCTGCTTGGTCTGTACTATGCAATCCTTTATTTTATTTTCACATACGTGTTGCTTAATTCTTGTGGTAACACAGGAAAAGCAGGAGGAACAAGTGGTAAAATACAACCTCAGACCTAAGCTCTGGAAATCAAAACATTTTTTTGTTGTTGTTTGGTTTTTGTTTTTTTGAGACAGAGTCTCACTCTGTCGCCCAGGCTGGAGTGCAGTGGCGCGATCTGGGCTCACTGCAAGTTCCGCCTCCCGGGTTCATGCCATTCTCCTGCCTCAGCCTCCCGAATAGCTGCGACTACAGGCACCTGCCACCAGGCCCGGCTAATTTTTTGTATTTTTAGCAGAGGCAGGGTTTCACCATGTTAGCCAGGATGGTCTTGATCTCCCAACCTCGTGATCCGCCTGCCTTAGCCTCCCAAAGTGCTGGGATTACAGGTGTGAGCCGCCACGCCCTGCCAATCAAAACATTGTATTTTGAATCTCCATGTGCCTAGTTCTATGCAAGGCGTGCAGGGTACACAAATGAAGAATACTTCTGTGAGTTCCTTAAAGATGCTATGGTATAAAGGGCTCTTGCTTTGGTTTCTCATATTTCTCATTGTTTGTTACAGATTTGGAGGGAGAGGGGAGAGAAAGATGCCACCTAGCCTTCTCAACAACAGAAACTTGTTTGAAGGTCTACCTTTCTATTAAGAAAATAGCTTCAAGACTCAGACCACATGGATTCAAATCCCAGCACTGCTATTTACTAGCTATATGACTTTCAGTGACTGACTTAGAGTCTCTGTTCCTCGGTTTCCTCAGCTGTAAAAATGGGGATGATAATTGCAATGCCTACACCACAGGTTATTATTATTATTATTAGTCTATGTCCCTCACAGCCCATCTAGTACCAAGGGCAGTATATTATGTCTGAAAGGAGGATATCATCGGTTGTCATAATCACTCTGAGGGCTCAACTTTGCAACTGGAACTGTGAGCAGACCCAGAATAGGCCAAGAGTTAGAGAGGCAAAACAAAAAGTGGCTGCTAAGAGACTGAGAAATGAAACAGAGCTGGTGTCAGTCTTATAGTGCGAGGTAAATAAACACTGGAGTTCAGAGTCCACCAAAGCAGAGGGGCCATGGTAAGCACCTCCTGCTTCTAGCAGGAACTAATAGAATTACATCCTAAAAATAACACTATTTAAATCAGCCTTCATAAGCATTGCAACTCAGGTTCAAATCAGCTTATTTACTGATTGGTTTTAAGTGTTCTGCTTTATTCTGACCGCCTGACAGAAACTAACATCATAGAGAGCCTCTATCATTTTTCCTATAGAATGTCCACAATTCAATTTAAAAGTATAGGCATACAAAGACAGGAAAAAGAGATTAAAAATACACAATAGAAACAGACACACAGATTACCCAGATGCTAAAATTGTCAGATACAGAATATAAAATAACACTGATTAATATGTTTAAGAAAACAGATGACAAAATGGAGAATTTCACCAGAGAATTGAAATCTATGTTTTTTTTTAAAAAGGTGAAAATTATGAAACTGTAAAATACAACAACTGAAATTAAAAGTTCAATAAATAAATTTGACAATAGTTTAAACACAGGTGAAGAAAGTATTAGTGACCTAGAAGATTGGTTGGTAGAAAATATTCCTATGGAAGAACCCAAGTATTTTTAAAAAGAAAAAAATATGTAGGCAATACCATAAAAAAAGGAAAAGGTCTGATGTGTAATTAGAGCTCCAGAAGGGTAGGAAAGTGAAATTGAGTTGGGAGCAATAGGTGCAACATTTGAAGAGGTAATGACAAAGAAGTTTCCAAAGCTGATTTAAAAGTATCAAGCTATAGATTCAATAAATGCTACAAATCTCAAGCAGAATAAATACAAAAAAAAAATATACACAGAAATGTAATAAGTAAATTGCTAGAGGGGAAAAACAGACAAAAAGAAAATTCTAAAAGCAGTCAGATAATTGTCCCAAAGAAACAAATTACCTCAAAGAAGCAACAGTAAGACTGACGGCTAACTTCTTAACAGAAACAATGGAAGCCAGAAGGCATTGTGATGTCATCTTTAAAGTGATGAAAGAAAATAACTGCCAAACAAAAATATATTTCAAAAATTAAGGCAAAGTAAAAATATTTTCAGACAAACAAAAGGTGAGGGAATTTGTTGTCAGCAGGCTTGTGCTTTTAAAAAGTCTAAAGGCATTTGTTCTTGAGGCAGGAGAAACATTATCACTGATGGAAGAGCATATGCAAGTGAAATGAATGAAAAACACTGTTGGGAGGCTGAGGTGGGAAAATCACTTGAGCCCAGGAATTTGAGACCAGCCTTGGCAACATAGTGAGATACTATATCTATGAAAAAAAAATTTTTTTAATTATCCAGGCATGATGGCACACACCTGTAGTCCCAGCTATCAGGAGGCTAAAGGTGGGAGGATAGCTTGAGCCCAGGAGTTCCAGGCTATAGTGAGCTATGATCACACCATTGCACTCCAGCCTGGGCAACAGAGTGAAAAGTCTCTAAAAAGAAAAGGAAAAGAAAAAGAAAAAGAAAAAAAGAGATAAACACTGGAAGCTAAACATGAATAATGACTGTATAAAACAATAAAAATGGCTGTTTGGGTACTTTTAAAAGCTAGTGCCAGCAGCCTGCTTTTCAAGTCTCATGTTGAGAAATTTTCTTTTCATAAAGAGAAAAAAAAGATGATCTTGACTAGGAATATTCTGTTTTCTTCCACATTAGGAGCCCAAATACCACCATAGTATTACTAATACTCACCAAAGAGGGCATGTGATGGACCCTTGAGGGATGGTTTAAAGCCCTAGTAGTCACTGTTTAGAGATCAATGCCATGAAAGGAAACTGGCAGCCTGCTGGGGCAACGATGCTTTTGTTAGTTACAGTGCTCTACACTCTGTCTCATTGTGTATACAGTATCTCAATAGTTCCTCCCAACAACCCCACCAGGCAGGTGTATTTCTCCCTATTTTATAGAAGTTTAGAAACATTAAGGAAATGACCAAGATCACACAGCTAGAAAGGGATGGAAACTGATTTTAGCCTGAACTGCAAAGCCCATAGTCTTTCCACTTTACAAGGCCACAGGGCAGAAAAATTCTAGCCAGTTAAATTATATTAGTACACATAATAGAGTTAAAATGGTATTCTAAATTTAAATGTGCATAGTACACATGCAGAATACTTACAAAACAGAGTGAGAAGACAAATGGGTGGGTGGGTGGGTGGATGTATGGATGGATGGATGGATGGATGGATGGATGGATGGATGGATGGATAGATGGATGGATAGATAGATGGATGAAAAGATGGATGGATAGATAGAGTCAGACACAAAGCCCCTGACTTGACAGTAGAGAGTTAATCCACTTACATACTCAATGTTTGATGTTCATATGGTAAATCCTGCAAGAATGCTGCTACATAGAGGAAATTCTCTGCTCAAAAGCTGTCAGAATAGCTGCAACAGCTGTCTTAGCAGTTAAAATACAAATAAAAACAAAACAAAAATAAATGAAGCTATAATACATTTGTATGTTAAATAATTCAAAAAGTACAGAGCATATTCAATAAAAGTCAGGTTTTCCTCCTACTTCAAAGACTCAATCTACTTCTTTGGAGGCAATGGTCACTACTCTTAGACGCATAGATTTATATCTATACTACACCTGTATCTATGTGTGTCTGTACATGAATATACTTTTTTCTCTTTACAAATAGCAGCATATTATACACTAGTCTGAACCTTGATTTTGCACGACTTTTCAAGTAATGAAGATTTTTCCTGTCATATATATAAATCTGCCTCAATCTTTTTGATAGTTGCATAATAGTCCCTTGAAAAGATGAGTCATGTTTTATTTAAAAGGTTTCTTGCTAATGAGACATTTGAAGCATTTCAAGTTTTTTGATACTAAAAATGATACTTTAAATGGAAATAAGCCTTTATGCATATGTGCAAATAGTTTTATAGGATAAATTACTAGAAGTAGAATTGCTGAACAAGTGTATGTGCATTTTTAATTTTGATAGCTATTGCCAACTATCCCTCCAAATAGATTTCACTAGATTACACATTTCCACATACCCTTACACACTTTACAAACTATCAAAATTTTAGCTTTGCAAACTACAGGTTAAAAATTGTATCTATTATTTTTATTTGCATTTATTCAATTATCAGTGCAGCTGAGTATTTTTCATATGTTTATAAGTAATTTGTGTATCTTTTTCTCTGAACTGTCTTCATATCCTTTGCCCAGTTTTGAATTGAATTATTGGCCTTTTTCTTATTGACTTTACATTTACATAGTGACATTAGCTCTTGGTTTGTTACATGGTCATGTAAATGTTTTTTCTGGGTTATGATTTCTCTTTAAAAGTTGTCTATAATATTCCTAGCAGAAGTGTTTGATTTTTACAGTCAAATTTATCCTTTTTTTTCTTTATAATGTCTGGGCATCAGATGATCTTAATTATTCATGAGACTACAATGCCCAGGTGTTGTATCATATTCAGATAAGTTGCTAAACTGTCTCAAGATGCAGAAAAGTTTGCAAAAGTATTCATACAATCTTTATTCTGGAGCATCAATAAGTAATAAATGACACCTTTCTGAATTTTTTTTTTCTTGAAGCCTGTTGTCAAGATTTTTGAAGTCTTTCAAAAACAGGATAGATGGCTCATGGATGTTGCCTATAGACACTGTGTCA
Organism: Hylobates moloch; assembly: GCF_009828535.3. Classification (NCBI taxonomy): domain Eukaryota; kingdom Metazoa; phylum Chordata; class Mammalia; order Primates; family Hylobatidae; genus Hylobates; species Hylobates moloch. The sequence continues at coordinate 456,910 of NW_026652310.1, read as the reverse complement.
TGAATATTTAGGACTCCCCTCCACTGCTGTTGAGAAGTTGCCACTTAATATTTCTTTTTTTTTTTTTTTGAGATGGAGTCTCGCTCTGTTGCCCAGGCTGGAGTGCAGTGGCGCAATCTCGGCTCACTG
>NW_026652310.1:341285-456717 GCF_009828535.3 Hylobates moloch | reverse complement strand
CCTCCCAGGTTCACGCCATTCTCCTGCCTCAGCCTCTCCAAGTAGCTGGGACTACAGGCACCCGCCACTATGCCCGGCTAATTTTTTTGTATTTTTAGTAGAGACAGGGGTTTCACCGTGGTCTCGATCTCCCAGCCTCGTGATCCGCCTGCCTTGGCCTCCCAAAGTGCTGGGATTACAAGTGTGAGCCACTGTGCACGGCGCCACTTAATATTTCAAAGAGAGCAAAGAAATAGTTTTGGAAGAAACTGTATGTGTGTCTTAATCTAAAATTAATAACCATATTTCACTATCACTCACTGTAGAATGATATCTAATATTGATGACATTCTACCACTTTACAAAATTCTTACCTGTTCACTGTATAATTGATCTGCATGACAAAACTAGCACAACAAAAGATTACCATCTCCATTTTGCTGATATGAAAATTAGGAAAGGCAGTGGCTTGCCCTGGCTTACATAGGTACCAAGTAGCAGAAAGAGGCTAGAACTTAGGTCTTTTGATCGTAGGCCCAAAGTTCCTTTAGTGCTATAGCTTTTCTGGCTCCGCTCACTCACTATTTCTCCCCCTGCTGCTCAGATATTTCAGCAAAGAAGAAAGAGCTCCACAGAACCAAGCTCCTCAGCATGTAACACTGGGGGTTGGTGTTCAACAAGGAACACAGAGCTCTGCTTCTTACCCTGACAGGCCACCTTTCAGGATTGAAGCTCAGGATTGGAGCCCAAATTGATGCTATGTGGCCACCAGCTGATTTATGCTCAAGTTGAATGACATTTATGGACAAGAGCCGCAGGAAAACTGACAGCAGAGACCTTGCTATTTTATGAAGGAAACTCGCGTTTACAGCGCCGACCTACACATGCAAATTTACGGTCTCAACTGATCACAAGCCTTTTTGGGATCTCACTTCATCTGAGGATGAGCTGCCACCCTAAATTATGGCATCAAAGATATAGTTCCAAATCTTCTGCTCAGGGCCTATGACTCTGACCTTGTCTACTTGTCAGGGAGAATAACGATGAAGGCAGGCATGTCGAGGTACCTACTCAAATCAGCCAGGGTTTCTCTTCCAACACTACTGATACTTTGAATCACAAAATTATTTGTTCGGGGGGGCGGATGGGCAGGTGAGGGGCTATCCTGTGTACCGTAGGATGTTCAGCAGCATTTAGCAACATTCTTCTACCCACTAGATGCCAGTGGCAACCCCCTTCCTCCAATTATGACAACTCAAAATGTCTCCACACATTGCCAAGTGTCCCCTGGGGAGCAAGATCATCTCCAACTGAGAACCACAGAAATAGACCTTTAATATATTCTGTCAAGTTTTCGAAAGGACACTTGTCTCTCAGTGATGAAAGATGCCTGATTGACTCATAGCTCAAACCGAATGGGAAAGGAATAACTAACGATAAAAGCTACCTGAATTCCCAGCACTTTGGGAGGCCGAGGCAGGTGGATCACGAGGTCAGGAGATCAAGACCAACCTGGGTAACGTGGTGAAACCCTGTCTCTACTAAAAATACAAAAAAATTAGCCAGGTGTGGTGGCAGGCGCCTGTAGTCCCAGCTGCTTGGGAGGCTGAGGCAGGAGAATGGCATGAACCTGGGAGGCAGAGCTTGCAGTGAGCCAAGATTGAGCCACTTTACTCCAGCCTGGGCGACAGAGTGAGACTCCGTCTCAAAAAAACAAACAAACAAACAAAAACTACCTGAATGTACCAAATGGCAATTGAAGTTTGCAAACAACGACCTTGAGTCATTTGCTTACAGAAGGTGTCTGTCTTTTGGACAAAGGACTTCTGATGAAGAGGATGGAGTGGACCATGTTCTTTAATCCATGACATTATTTGTCCCCATCAAATACAAATATCTAAATGTATTTATATATTTTCATTATCACTAGTCCTCATTCTCATTCCCCTCATTCCCCAGTGGGATCTATCCTACTAATGTATTTAACATATAACCTTTTGTTTGTGTCTTTGTATAATGTGTACTATTTTGAATATATCATTCTCATTTAAGTCAATAGAGTTCCACAATCACTTACTCACAATTCTTAAACTTACACAGCTCTGGACACCAGAAGTTTTCTCTTAAATTCGTTTAACAGCAAAATCTGACTGAAGCGACAAGGGGTTACTTGGGGTTCTTTAGCCACTCAATGTAACTATTCCTACGTTTTGCTGCAAAACTATTATGCTTGATTATGTGAAGCCACCTCTTCCTTTTCTAAATTCCAAGCATTCTGAATTCCAAAAACAAATCTGAGTCCCCCCATTTTTTTCTTTTTCTTTCTTTCCTTTTTCTTTTCTTTTAAGTGAGACAGGGTCTCACTCTGTTGCCCAGGTTAGAGTACAGTGGCACAATCATGGCTCACCACAGCCTTGACCTCCCGGGCTCAGGTTATCCTCCCACCTCAGCCTCCTTGGTAGCTGGGAGTACAGGCATGTGCCACCATGCCTGACCAATTTTTGTAGTTTTTGTGGAGATGGGGTCTCTCTATGTTGCCCAGACTGGTCTCAAACTCCTGGGTTCAAGCAATCCACTTTCCTTGGCTTCCCAAAGTGCTTGGATTACAGGCATGAGCCACTGTGCCCAGCCCCAAAGGGTTTTAATTGTCTACATTATAGGGTTTTATTGTCTACATTATAGAGAGAGATCTTACTCTGTTTTCCTGTTTTTACTCAGTATTATATTTTTAATACATATCCATGTTACTGCACGTACATCTAGTCTATTACTTCTAACTGCTGTAGAATACTCCAGGAAGTGGATCCCTATATTCCACTCACCCACTCCCCCAGTAATGAGCAGCTACATTGCCTCCAGTTCCCCATCACTACAAACAATGACTTAATGAACATCCTCATACATGTTCCTTTGAGGACCTGTATGAGAATCTCCATGGGATATACACCCAGGGTTAACAGCTGGGTCATGGGTGTGAATATACTTAATCTGGCCAAGGAATGCCAGAATACCCTTCAAAACAGCCATGTCAGCCTACTGGCATGGTGTGATATAATAGATCCTATAGTCCCCCATTTTCCCAACACTTACCAGTATCCAGTGTTTTCAACTTGTCAGTCTAAGAGGTGTAAAGAGATATCTCATTCTTGTTTTCATTTGCATTTTCTGATATAACTGAGCCTCCAGGTATGCTTATTAGTCTTTGGGGTTTCTTCTCTTTAAATTGCTTATTCATGAGCTTTACCCATTTTTTACTAGTGTTTCTGTCTTTTTCTTGCTGACTTACAAGAGTTCCTTGTTTTTAGACACTGAAAATATTCGTTTTAGACACTGAAAAATATCTTCTCCCAATCTGTCAGCTGTCTGTTCATTTGGGTCCCGCATAGTGGAAATGTATACAACAGAAATCTTAATTTTTATGTACTCCAATTGATCAGTATTTTGCCTTATGGTTTGGAGCTTTAGAAGTTTTGAAAAAGTCCTTCGCACTTCTAAGTGACAAGATAGTCCTCTATATTTTCTTCTACTACTGTAACAATTTTACTTTTCACATTTGGCCTTTAATTCACTTCCAAAGGGATTCACCTCTGTTGTTTTAGATTGGAGTCTGGTTTTATTTTTCATCATGCATTGAATATTTTCTCTTTTTTAAAAAATTTTTTGTAGGGAGTTTTTGCTCAGGCTGGCCTTGAACTACTGACCTCAAGCAATTCTCCTGCCTTGACCTCCCAAAATGCTGGGATTACAGGTGTGAGCCATTATGCCCAGCCCATTGAGTATTTTCTACTAAATATTGCATGTTTTCCTCATTAATCAAGGAATCATCCATATTATCTTGTACTTAATACCCAAATATACAAATCTATCTATAATTTCTCTACTCTGTTTCAATGGTCCATATGCCTGATCTGTTGCCAATATCACTACTTTAATTTCTATGAATTTAAATTATGTCTATATGTGATAGGGTTAGTCCCCCTTTTCATTATTCCTTTAGCATTTTAACTTAAGGCCAGGAACAGTGGCTCCCGCCTGTAATCCCAGCACTTTGGGAGGCCAAGGTGGGTGGATCACTCGAGCCCAGGATTTTGAGACCAGCCTAGGCAACAAAACTAGATTCTGTCTCTACAAAATACAAAAATAAAAATTAGCTGGACATGGTGGTGTTGCCTGTGGTCCAAGCTACTCAGGAGGCTGAAGTGGGAGGATCACTTTAGCCCAGGAGGTCAAGGCTGCAGTGAGCTATGACTGTGCCACCACTACACTCCAGCCTGGGTGATACAGTAAAACCGTGTCTCAAAAAAATTTTTTTTAACTTAGTCATAGATTTTGTTATTACATCTGTATTTTAGAGTAGGTTTATTATTAAGTTTCTGAGAAAATTTATTTGTAGCTTGTATTGGAATTACATTGAGCATGTGAATTAATGAAAAGAGACTTAAGCTTTCTATATAGAGAAACCTTCCACCCAAGGGTATAGAATTATTTAATTAAATCACACTATATTCTTGACTGAACTTTAAATTTTTTCTCCAAACACTATTCTGTAGTTATCCCAGCTGATGTAATAATCATAATAACTCTATACTGTAGGTACTTTTATTATCATCATTTAACAGACGAGGAAACTGAGCCCAGAGAGATAAATAACCCGCCTAAGAACACACAGCAAGTAAGTAGCAGAACCTGGATTAACACAGTTTAGTCCATACTCTTAGCCATTATACTGCCTCTGTATCTACAGTCAGTTACTTTATAGTTTGGCTGCTTCTATGCCTGTCATCTTGTTTTTATTATATTTTCTGATGGATTGTTGCAGATACAAAGAAAATTCGTTGATTTTTTTAAAGTTGATATGTGTATTGCATGATGTTGTTAAATTCTCTTCTTAGTTCTAATAGTCTGTTAATTTTTCTTTTTGTATATCAACTGTAAAAAGTAACAGTTTTACCTTTTCTTTTCCAATGTTTAAAGCTCTCATTTCTTTTTCTTTCCTTATAGCATTGGCTGAGACCTCCACGACAATGCTACACACTGTAAAGTAGTGATTGTGAGCAAAGACTGTCACTTACAGAAAAATCATGTATTCCTAGAAGAAGGTTTTCGTTTCATCTTAGCTAGAGTACATTGAACACATCAGGAAACTGTTTCACAAAAATATAAGTTAGAAACTGTGTCTGGTAGCCAAGAATCCATTTTTAACAGTGGCCCTGTGCTTATCTAAGCAACAGAAATTACTTTTCTAGAGGAGATGGCCCTTCCAGGGGAGAAACAGCTCAGTTGTGATACACTTGTCTTCATCCTGACTTTAAGTACATTTAACTCCACACTAAACCCCTGTGGCCACAACACAGCTCTGCACCTGTCATTTGCTTTACACAAACTGCTAAATGCAATCGTTTCTGACAATGGATTACTCTGTATCCCGCGGGGGAATTCACAGACAGCAGCATTAGAAGGGGCCTTAGAGATCAACCATCTCTCTTGTCTTACACACACCTAAAACTCCCTACAGCGGTGCTTCATCAGCTTCGAGCAGATGAGCCACCCAGAAGGCAGCTCCAGTTATTAGGTCCTGGGGTCTGGGTGTAGTCAGGCCCTTTGGAAGCTCCAAGTCAGAGATCAAACACATCCTCCCCGCTACCCACGCCTAGGGTGACTAATGCCTGTGGGAAAAACAACTGAACTAAAAAGTCCCACAGGAACCTCAAACCCAGCACATCCAAAATGGAACTTTTCACCACCTCCTCCAAACTCAGTCCTCTTATACAGCAATCCCTGTAAAGCTAGAACAATCTCCATTCTCCATTCTCAAGGCCTTCCTCTCCCTCTCACCTGAGGAGCTACCAAGCCTTGGCCCACAGGCCCTCTGAGAGTCCCTCCTGCCCACCCTGTGTTCTCCATACTGAATAAGGACTTGGCCACACCTTGTCAACTCTTCCCTCTGCTCCACTCCTGACCCCTGGATCCATCCTTCACGCTGTGGCTGAAGGGATCCTCCCATCATGCAAATTCTGCCACATCTCCCTGCCTAAAACCCAGGAAGACTCTCCACTACTCTCAGCACAGAAAGTACACTCCTTAGTATGGCATCCCCTGCCCTCATGGCACGGCCCCATCCAGCTCTCCAGCCTCACACCCTGCAAGGACACCTAGACCCCCACCTCCCTCAACCCTTCATGACTGCGCTTCTGATCCCTGTTTCCCCTGTCTAGACCCTGCGTGCCCTCCCGCTGGAAGCGGTCTAATGCCTGCTTGTTTTTAACACTCAGGTTGGGGCCCCTGTCTGCTCCCGGGAGCTTTTGCTGACTCCTGGACCCCGTTGCTCCGGCTGAGCGTGGGCTCTTTCTCTAGGTCTTTCCTCCCGGGACTCTGTGCATTCATACCATCGTTAAACTGGATTCTCTACAAGAGTAATAATTGCATATAGTCAGCCAGCTCTCATCCCTTTTCAGGTTTCAGAAAAGACCTGTGAACAAAACGCCTTGAGTCTGATTTAGTGTGGCAATGCCCCAAGGGTCCTGTTCTCCCTGGGTGTCCTGTACCTGGTGCAACGTCGGCCTGGCATCTAGTGAGCCATCTATAGGAACGATGATGAGTGAATGATTTGCCTACCCCTTCCAGTACTAGGCTGGAGGTCGTGGTTAGGGCCCACCCCTACGTAGGACATGGAAAGTGGGAGGCACTCCTCTCTCTACGTCGGCAGGGGGCGCTGCACAGCCGCGGGGCGGGGTGGCTTAGACAAGGGGCGTCCGGCTAAGGCCGGGGACCCAGGGTGGTGGGCGGGGTGTCCCGCCCGCCTGTGGACCCCGCGCAGTAACTGCGAACATTTCGCTTTCATTTTGGGCCAAGCTGGAGGCGGCGGGGCCGTCCCGGAACGGCTGCGGCCGGGCACCCCGGGAGTTAATCCGAAAGCGCCGCAAGCCCCGCGGGCCGGCCGCACCGCACGTGTCACCGAGAAGCTGATGTAGAGAGAGACAGAGAAAGAGACAGAAAGCAAGAGACCAGAGTCCCGGGAAAGTCCTGCCGCGCCTCGGGACAATTATAAAAATGTGGCCCCCTGGGTCAGCCTCCCAGCCACCGCCCTCACCTGCCGCGGCCACAGGTCTGCATCCAGCGGCTCGCCCAGTGTCCCTGCAGTGCCGGCTCAGCATGTGTCCAGCGCGCAGTGAGTACTCAGCCGGCCAGGGCTCTGGCTCGCTCGGGTGCGGAGGGGCGGCTGCTTGGGAAGACAGGGTAGAAACTCAAGTCTGCCTAAGGAGAGACTGGAACAGCAGCAGCCGTCTCCTGCAAAGAGGAATAAGAATAGGGGTCTCACCATGTGCTAAATAGGGCATGTCTCTTTTCATCTCGAAACAGCCTGATGAGCTATCATTATGCCCACTTCGTAGAGGAGAAACTGAGGCCCAGCGTGGGAGACTTCCTGCCTTCCTGCCTAGGGTCCCTCAGCTACAAACAGAAGCAGATCCTAGCCAGTTCTAAGGTCAGGCTTGGCCGGGTGCAATGGCTCACGCCTGTAATCCCAGCACTTTGGGAGGCCAAGGCGGACAGATCTCCTGAGGTCAGGAGTTCAAGACCAGCCTGACCGACATGGTGAAACCCTGTCTCCACTAAAAAATACACAAATTAGCCGAGTGTGGTGGTGGGTGCCTGTAATCTCATCTACTCGGGAGTCTAAGGCAGGGAAAATTGCTTGAACCCGGAAGTGGAGGTTGCAGTGAGCCGAGATGGTGCCACTGCATTCCAGCCTGGGCCACAGAGTGAGACTCCCTCTTAAAAAAAAAAAAAAAAAAAAAAAAAAAGTCAGGCTTTCTCACTTCATTGTTTTTAAAACACTGGGTCCCGAGTCTGACTCAGCCACTTCACCACCTAGTCTGGGTTTCCCTGATCAAAAACATGTAAGCTTTCTCTGGGTGAGTGTTGGGTTCAACACCCTTGTCCAAGCTCATCCCTAGACCCTCACAGGGAGCTGGCTTCTAGCCCTAGAATAGAGTGGCGCTTTGTAATAACTCGAGTCATCTCTCAGGTGTTGAAGGAAGTGTTGGAAACAGGTGGAGGGAGGTGAATGCCAAACAGAAATGGATGGGTGAAGGTGGCCAGAATGGACGGAAGGTGGTGCAGGCAGGCCATCCAGGCTGAAGCTCCTCCACCTGCTCCTCTTCCTTCCAGGCCTCCTCCTTGTGGCCACCCTGGTCCTCCTGGACCACTTCAGTTTGGCCAGAAACCTCCCCGTGGCCACCCCAGGCCCAGGAATGTTCCCATGCCTTCACCACTCCCAAAACCTGCTGAGGACCGTCAGCAACATGCTCCAGAAGGTGAGCCTTTCCTGTCCTCTCCACTGTGCACCTGCACCCTCTCTGAGGAAGGGGCCTCTGATCCTCCCCTCTGGTACCTGATGGAACTGCAGAGAAATTGTGGAAGTTCATTAGTAGCTGTCAACAGCAGGAGAGGGAACTTTACAAACGGCCCAAGTGTTAAAGAGTCCTAGTGAAATTGTGTCTCCAGAGAAAGCAAGAGTAGTAATAAATTATAATGATGTTGGTTTTGGCTATGTCTACACAGCGTAAAGTGGATATTTGCAGTGTTCCTGTAGCCTGCCAACAGAGATAGAATTGTGTCAGGCCCACATGGTTTCTCTGGCACCACACCACTGATCAATCCTGGAAATAGTTACTTGGGTGCCTACTCTGTGTTGGGGGGCAGGGGTACAAAGATGAAATACCCTTGTCCCTCCTGCTGCCCACCAACTTCTACTTGGTGACACAGTTCCTTCTTGGAGCAACACATCTCAGGGAGGACTATGACAGTGCACATGCAGCCTTCATTTCCTAGAGAAGAGTTACCTAATTTTATTTACAGCTTCGTTCTTTTAGGTTTCATATTTTAATGTAAAAAACATTGCCGTTAAAAACTGCTCCAGTAGCTACTGCTGCAAAGGCTAAAGGCTAGTGTTTTAAAAGATGTCCTCTGACTTTCTGCTCTCTAGGAATTTTTTCTTGAGTATTTTCTAGCTTGTTGCCTTAGGAATATCTTAAAATAAGCTCAATGCCACCAAGCCTTCTTAAAGGGCTCCTTTCCCCTTTCAATCTTTCATAATGTGCTGTGCATTGCTCCTCACAATTCAATTAATCTTAATTGGACAGGGGGCTCAAGTGAAAACTGCTTTGTTTCCTGAAGAAAGGTTCAAAATGGGTAACTTTTAGGTGCTCCAATTCATATAGATGTTTTTCGTGCAAAAGCTGACACCCCTACTCCCAGATACAGTCCTAAGGGTCAAAAGATTATAGAAATCAATTTAATGTTTTGTACATCATTTGTCAAATTTGCTGCAGTAGAAAACAAAGGAGGTAGATGCAAGTGATTCACCAGCCATATCCAGCCCACAGGTTTGTAGAATTTGGGCTATATGTTTATTTTTTAGTTTGATGCTATTCAAAAACCGAACATTTCAATTAAGATTTCAAAATTCTAGCTTCTCTTGAAAAGATCTGAAGAACAACACTGGACTCACACCTCCAAATCTAACTCTTTATAACCTGCTCAGAATAGGGGGCTTGCCCAGGTCTGTTTAAACACCTCCAGGAATAGTGTACTCATTTCCTACTGTTGGTGTCACAAATGTAGTGGGTTTAAATGACACAAATTTATTATCTTACAGCTCTGGGCTTTAGAAGTCCAAAATGGGTCCTACTGGGCTAAAATCAATGTGTCAGCAGAGCTGTAGCCCTTTCTGGAGGCTCTTGGGGAGAATCTGTTGCCTTGCTTTGTCAGGTCTAGAGGCTGCCCACATTCCTTGACTTGTGGCCCCTGCCATTGTCCATACCAGCAATGTCTGGTTGAGTCTTTCTCATGCTGCTCCCTCTGGACTGACCTTCTACCCACTTCTACTTTTGAGGACACTGCTTACACTGGATTCACCCAGATAATCCAGGATCATCTCTCTACTCTTAGATCAGCTGATTAGCAAATTGAATGTCATCTGCACCTTCATTCCTCTTTGGCAGGTCACATAGCACATTACGAGGTTCCAGGGATTGGGAGGTGGATGTCTTTGGAGGTGGAGAATTGATCTAGCTACCACAGAAAGGGCTTTTACTGCTTGTGCCCAAACATATTCTGAATTTTCAGGCCTTGCTTCTTGGCTCATGCTATTACCTCTGTCTGAAATTTCCCTCCTCCACTGTTGACATTTTACTCCTCTTAATGCAGGTGTCCCATCTCTAGGAAGCTTTGCTTCCCTTCCTGCCCCTCCTCAGAATCTTCATGCCCTTCTTACCATGTCTCACCTACTGATGCCTCCTGGTCATTTGGGCACTTGTCTGTCTCAGCAGCTAAACTTGCAATCCAGGAGGGTACACATGGTCCTCTTCTCTGTCATGTTCTTAGTACCTAATGGAGTGCCTGCCACCCATCAGGCTGTTGAATGGAAAAATGATCGTAATCTTCAATCATACAGTTCTTTACTTCCTAAGATACATTTCATAATTTTACCCAACGGTGCTTTCCAACACACTAAGATGACATCTCTGTGTATGTGTGTGCGTGTGTGCACTGCAGATTAAATCTCAGCTTGTCTTAAGGGTTTGCATGTTTGTTATATCCATCAAGCTGTGACCTTAACAGTTCCCCCTTTAGAAGTTATACTTGAAATAGGTATTCATAGAATACAGTCACTTTAGCAAAAGAAGAAACAATTTTCACCAGAAGCAAGTGTCACAGTGAGGTGTGGAAGCTGGTTAGCACAGGCTGTTGACATGATTTATTGTGTTTACATAATGAAAAAATATGTCATCCAGAGAAACATGCCCCAAGCATAGGGAGAGGAGGGTGAGAGACAGAATGTAAGGAATCTATTTCCTTTTGTGTTATGAAGAACCAGAATTTCCTGCAAGTCAAAGTGACAGAGGTCAAGGGCAGCCAGCCGGAGCCTGCCTGGCACCCTGGCTTACCAGCCTTGTGGGGTGCCAGGTGCATTATCAACGTTATAAACTGAGTTTCTCCTTCATTTTTTATAGGCCAGACAAACTCTAGAATTTTACCCTTGCACTTCTGAAGAGATTGATCATGAAGATATCACAAAAGATAAAACCAGCACAGTGGAGGCCTGTTTACCATTGGAATTAACCAAGGTATAAAGGATTTTCCTCCCAGAGCATGCAGTGTGGTTAAGAACTGTGCATCAAATCTCACCTGCTTCTAAAAATTCACGTTTCTGGTATCCATCATTATGGGACTTTAACTGGTCCTACTTCAGAAGTTAGATTTGGGAGAAAAATTATTAAAAAAAAAATTTTTTTTGCAACAATATGACTATACTTAACACTTAAAAATAGTTAAGATGCTACATATTATGATATGTGTTTTTACCATAATAAAGAAATTTGACCTGAAAAGTCAGAAAATTTTATACTAAGAATTAATACTTTGATATATGATTTTTTCCCCTCTAGAATGAGAGTTGCCTAAATTCCAGAGAGACCTCTTTCATAACTGTAAGTCAAAAAATGAAAAGTTTCAGCCTGTATGATGAATTCATATCACTGATGTCTGATTATTTTTTCTTCTAGAATGGGAGTTGCCTGGCCTCCAGAAAGACCTCTTTTATGATGGTAAGACACACAGCTCTTTCCTCAAATGCAATGGAGGAAATGTTTTTAGCCCATCTCAATGGATACTTCCCCATCTTGTCATGTCACCCAGGCCCTGTGCCTTAGTAGTATTTATGAAGACTTGAAGATGTACCAGGTGGAGTTCAAGACCATGAATGCAAAGCTTCTGATGGATCCTAAGAGGCAGATCTTTCTAGATCAAAACATGCTGGCAGTTATTGACGAGCTGATGCAGGTAAGACTTCATTCTATCAGTGGGAGCACCTTTTTCATGCTAAAGATACGCAGCCAGAGTCTTAGATAAAGAGGTATAAAATCAGCTTTTCCTGGATTGGTGGAGGCCTTTTAAAGGCCTGACAGACCTACATTTTCAAGGAGACAGCTTTGAGGGTGCCTTCTATAGGGAGCAGGAGCACAAATGTGAGCAGATCACATTGTGAAAAGCAGACTCCAAAGTATTCACTCTGTGGTATCCCCCACACTCGGCAAATGTTTTTGTGCATTTTCTTATGTCAGCCTCGAAACAACCATATGGGATCTGCACAAAGGAGGGAACCAAACCTTAGGAGAGTTAAACCACTTGTCTGAGGCTCTGCCTCTTAAAATCCTTCAAGAGGATTTCACTACACTTACCTTCTCACTCACCTCTAAAAGCTCCAGGACGTACGTGCTCCAGGATGTGCATGCAAGGGGCCAGCTTGCATATCTGCAAATGTTGCTGGGAAACAAGCAGGATTGGTGCCTGATTATGACCCATTGTGAACCAAAACGTGAACCGAATAAAAGAATGACCTATCATCTGGGGCATCTATAATGTTATTCATAGGCAAGAACTTGCTTTGTTATGTTCTGAATCACCATAACACAGATGCTAATATAAAACAAATATTTATATAAGCGAGGGTGACTGCTTTGGTGACTACTAGGACATGGGATAAAAATATGGTGGCAGAAATCATTGTCTGAAAAGTAATTGTTTTACTTTTATTCTTTTCGTGTGTGTGTGTGTGTGTGTGTGCATGTGCCAGATTACTTGTTTGAAAGGCAATGAGCTTCATCCAAGTGTCAAAGAATGTTACCATCTAGGCAGCTGTAGTTGCTATTTCATTTTTAGGACCAAGAGTTGGGTGATGTGGGTGCTAGAATCAATTCTACCGGTAACCAGACAACTATTCCCAAGTCACTTAACCCCTCTGTGCCTCAGTTTCCTCCAGTATAAAATGGGATGACTTTATTCTAGCTTTCTTTTAGACTTTTTGTGAGGAAGATATGAAAGTATTTATTCATCAAGAGTGCAAATGTAAGGTTTTATATTGTGTTATCAAATCAAAGTGCTAAACTTGGGAAATTCATTGCCAGGTTTATTTGACACAAATGGCATGTCTTCAGTAAACAGGCCTGTTACTGATAGTGAGTTCTAATCAATAGCAATCCATCACCTCCCTGTGCTAAACAGAAGTGGGCTTTTTAATGTAACATATATAAAATTAATTAGATATTGCAGCAGATGTCATTTTAAAGGAACTGTTTCTTTCTAAGACAAAACTCCCACTGATTATTTTTTCTAAATAGTTTTAAGGGTCTTTTCAGAGCTCATCGAAGATGCATGTGCTTGGAAAATGAGTATTTCTTTTCTCAGGTTCTGCGTGGTGATCTGGCTGATAGTAGATTTGGGTTGGGTTTAGGAGTGGCATAAGGGACTGAGTTGCAGGCTCTGAGACATGTACTGGCTTCACTAATTTTTACAAATGAATATTTGAGTTTTGGAATACCATATAAGTCATGCTTACTATTCATTCTCCTAGGCCCTGAATTTCAACAGTGAGACCGTGCCACAAAAATCCTCCCTTGAAGAACCAGATTTTTATAAAACTAAAATCAAGCTCTGCATACTTCTTCATGCTTTCAGAATTCGAGCAGTGACTATTGATAGAGTGATGAGCTATCTGAATGCTTCCTAAAAAGTGAGGTCCCTCCAAACCGCTGTCATTTTTATAAAAATTTGAAATGAAGAAATTTTGATAGGATGTGGATTAAGAACTAGGGAGGGGGAAAGAAGGATGGGACTATTACATCCACATGATACCTCTGATCAAGTATTTTTGACATTTACTGTGGATAAATTGTTTTTAAGTTTTCATGAATGAATTGCTAAGAAGGGAAAATGTCCATCCTGAAGGTGTTTTTCATTCACTTTAATAGAAGGGCAAGAATTTATAAGCTATTTCTGTACCCAAGTGTTTGTAGAAACAAACATGTAAGCATAATTTATTTTAAAATATTTATTTATATAACTTTGTGATCATGAAAGCATCTGAACTAACATATTTATTTATGTTATATTTATTAAATTATTTATCAAGTGGATTTGAAAAATATTTTTTAAGTGTTATAAAAATAAAATTATTGAATTAAAGTGATTCTCCTATTTTTCTAATGTACTTTTAAGTGTTAAAATACACATTGCGGGAAAATTGAAAACTCTGATGAGACTTCAACAAAATTACTCTGGAAAGAATGCCACAATATTCTTATTCCTTTCCTAGTTCCCTTCATCTCATTTTAAAGGGACCCTAGTAAGACAAGATATGCTTTACTACTAAGGCAGCCAAGTGAGTCATGGTTTTTGAGGGTTTATTATTTTTGTTCAACATGAGTCTAAAAGTATGCTGTGCATTAGAAAAATACATCATAGTATTCTTCAACCAGAAAAAAAAAATGTCACTAAGAGGCCTTCTAGCCTAATTATTCTAATTTTTGTGACCCTTTGGGCTCTGAGAGAAAAGTTGTCTCTAATTTACAATCAGCAAATCTCTCCATTTGTCTAAAATTGTATAGAACTTTTGCCTGAACCACATGGATAATTGCCTTACTTTGCCTTAAGAGATGTGCTCTTAATGAGCTAAATGTTAAATTCCATCTTTTTAATTCTCTAAACCAGGGGTCCCCGATCCCCAGGCCATGGGCTGGTACTGGTCCGTGGCCTGTTGGGCAGTGGGCCCCACAGCAGTAGGTGAGTGGCAGGTGAGCAAGCATTACCACCTGAGCTCCGCCTCCTGTAGATCAGTGGCAGCATTAGATTCTCATAGGAGTGTGAACCCTATTGTGAACTACACATGCAAGTGATCTAGGCTGCATGCTCCTTATAAGAATCTAAGTAATGCCTGATAATGCGAGGTGGAACAGTTTCATCCCGAAACTATCTTTGCCCCCTGCCCCCCAGGTCTGTGGAAAAACTGTCTTCCACAAAACCAGCCACTCCTGCCAAAAAGGTTGGAGACCACTGCTGTAAACCATGTAAATCTTTAGGTTTCATGACTTCGTTCATTTCGTACTGCTGTAACAGAGTATCTGAGACTGGGCCATTTGTAAAGAACAGGGATTTATTTTTTTACTGCTCTGGAGGTTGGGAAGTCCAAGAACAAGGGGCCAGCATCTGATGATGGCCTTTGTGCCACATCATCATATGGCAGAAGGTGAGAGAGAGAGAGCAAGGGAGTGCTGAACGTGTCCCTTTATAAGGAATCCACTCCCATGATAAAAGCATTAATCCATTCATGAGGGCAGAGTCCTCATTGCCTAATCACCTCGTAAAGGTCCCACATCTTTATACTGTTACAGTGGCAATTAAACTTCAATGTGAGGCTGGGTGCAGTGGCTCACGCCTCTAATCCCAGCACTTTGGGAGGCCGAGGCGGGTGGATCACCTGAGGTCGGGAGTTTGAGCCAGCCTAGCCAACATAGTGAAACCCTATCTCTAATAAAAATACAAAAATTAGCCAGGTGTGGTGACGAACATCCATAATCCCAGCTACTCGGGAGGCTGAGGCAGGAGACTCACCTGAACTCGGGAGGTGGAGCTTGCAGTGAGCTGAGATCATGCCACTGCACTCCAGCCGGGCGACAGAGTGAGACTCTGTCTCAAAAAAAAAAAAAAACAAATTCAGTGTGAGTTTGGGAGGGGACACACCACCTTCAAACCATACCAATTCACCATTACAATACAACGTAATGTTAAGGCTTTGATAATCCATTCCTCCTTAATAGAAAAAGGACCTAAAACACAGAATATTTTGAGTGACCCCTTTCCTCAGTTACTCCTCCCAATTGAATCCCGATCTTTATCCCTGTGAATGTGTCATCTCCTTCCCAGGTCCTCCTGCATGACAAACTTTCTCGTTTTTCAGATTCTTGTCCTATTAGACATTCAATAAAATAGAAACCTTCAGAAGCTACATCCCATCACCTATCTCCTCTTGAGTGATTCCTCCACAATCTTGAATGGTCCACAAGTGCTTCACAGACATGGGTTTCTTTCAAGTGTCGAGTCTGGGGTCTCAGCAGCTTTGACAGTGAGGAGAGATGAACGGGGCTGTAGAGTTGCAGCCACCCGTCACTTGGAATGGTGACTACTAGTTGTCTGGGCCCAGAAATCAGGAGGGACAAGCAGACTGTCTCTTCCATGGACTGGGTTTATACACAAGAACACATGTGTTTCTTCTGTTCTAGAAATTAGCATGGGATATGCTTCAAAAACATGACCGGCCACAGAAACAGCTTCATGGTTCATTCCATTCTTTATTACATGGTTAGTTTTTCACTTTTTTTAAGCCTGTGTCTGCAGTTTACAAGTTGTGTTGTATGCTTGCAACCAAATCATTCCAATGCTCCCCATTGGTTTCCTCTTCTGAAAAAGGAAGGTAATACTAGAATCTACCTCAAAGGATCAGAGAAAGGGTAAAATGGAACAACTCGTGCAAAGGGCTAGTGTTGCACCTGGCACGTAGTAAGTGCACAATAAATGTAAGCATATTTTGAAATGTATTATTAGTCTTTGGGCTAAGCACCTGCACCGAATTGGTTACCTCCTCTTTGCTGCTATTTCCTCATTGATGAAATTCAGAAAACTGTGGGACCTAATTAACTGTGCTATTGTGAAGATTAAATGACACAATACAGTGCCAGCACCTAGTTATTACTCAATATAAATTTGTTACAGCTCTCACAAGACATCAGAACACCCGCTGATGTGCTGTCCCCCCATGGCACTCAGCATATTAAGTGTGGTTGGCACAAGCGGCTGCCTAGTGTGAAGTATGAGGGCAAAAGGCATGGTCTCTGCCTTCCAAGAACAAAGGGTGGAGAGCAAAGTAACTTTTTTTTTTTTGAGACAGAGTTTCACTTGTCACCCAGGCTAGAGTATAATGGTGCAATCTCGGCTCACTGCAACCTCCATCCCCCAGGTTCAAGCGATTCTCCTGCCTCCACCTCCTGAGTAGCTGGGATTACAGGTGCCCACCACCCTACCTAGATAATTTTTGTATTTTTAGAGACAGGGTTTCACCATGTTGGCTAAGCTGGTCTCAAACTCCTGGCCTCAGGTGATCCACCCACTTCGGCCTCCCAAAGTGCTGGGATTACAGGCGTGAGCCACTGAGCTCGGCCAGGAGCAAAGTAACTTATCAAAACCAAGGACCACCCCCTTAAAAATACCCCCCCAGTCAATTGGAGATTCATTTGATTAACAAACTACTTTATTCAGAAGAAACTAAACCTTGAAAGTGTATCTCACACCTAAGAATGACTAAATCAGAGAATTAACATGAAAAATATTTAGTTGTCAGCTGCCCTATTGAAGGTCCAGGACTTTGGGAAGACAGAACAGTTCTAGGACATGGTCTGGCCGGACATCCAAAGGTGAGTATTGAAAAACTCAAGAGATGTAAAAGACCCTTACACACCCAAAGGAGGCTAAGAAACTACAGACAAAAAGAAAAGAACACCAGCTTTGTTGGGGGCCAGGACCCAGAGCCATCATAAGTCCTCTTCCCTGTGTCACACTGGGCCATTCAGTTATTATCCCTATTTGAGGACTAAACATTTTGGGCCGGGCGCAGTGGCTCACACCTGTAATCCCACCACTTTAGGAGGCCAAAGCGGGCAGATCACGAGGTCAAGAGATCAAGACTATCCTGGCCAACATAGTGAAACCCTGTCTCTACTAAAAATACAAAAATCAGTTGGGCATGGTGGTGTGTGCCTGTAGTCCCAGCTACTCAGGAGGCTGAGGCAGGAGAATTGCTTGAACCCAGGAGGCGGAGGTTGCAGTGAGCCAATATCGCACCACTGCACTCCAGCCTGGTGATAGAGTGAGATTCCATCTAAAAAAAAAAATTAAAAATTAAAAAATACTTTTGGTTCTGGCTAGCATAATTTGGCCTCCTAGTTTAAAACAAACTGCATTACAATATGATAAGTAAGAAAAAAATCCAGCTGCATTTTCCAAAAATTGAATTCTACGTACTTGAAATATTTTATTTAAAAAAGTGAAATAGGATGTGTATAAATGTTTTGAAATATGTGTAGTGAGAACAGGCACAAAAACTTTAGTTATATTTATGTATCTTTCAATTTTACATTAAAAATATGAGTATGAATTAGATCTATGTAATATCAAAAACAGTATATTTATGGAATCTGTTTTAGACAAAAGAAAAGTAGTAGCAACTGCTCAATTGTGCTTCCTAAATGCCAGGCATGTTCCTAAGAGTTTACCACAAATAAACATAATCATCCTGATAACCCTTTTTATGGATGTGGAAAGTGAAGAAGATTATTGAAGTTGGCTGGGCGCGGTGGCTCATGCCTGTAATCCCAGCATTTTGGAAGTCCGAGACGGACGATTGCTTGAGCCCAGGAGTTCAAGACCAGCCTGGGCAACATGGCAAAATCCTCATCTCTACAAAAAATAAAAATAATAAATAATAAGATTATGTAAGCTCACATAATTAACATCTTAAGTGGCCTGGTCTCAGCCTGTGCCAGCAGCTACGCTCATGTTGAAGTCACTGTCTAAGTCAAGGGAACGCTTTCCCCATAACCATATAAATATCATCCCAATTATCTATGTATCTCCCTTCTCTCTCTTGCTAAACTGTGAGAACCTCAGATATAGGCAATGTAGTATTACCCACATATTTGTGTTCCCAGCCCCAGGAACTTAAAAATGATACAGAGACAAAGGGAATCTTCATGAGCCCCCATGATTCTCATGTCTTTTCCTAATCTAGATAGAAATAAAGAAGTCTTAACCAGGTGCGGTGGCTCATGCCTGTAATCCCAGCACTTTGGGGGGCCGAGGCGGGCGGATCACCTGAGGTCAGGAGTTCGAGAGCAGCCTGGCCAACATGGTGAAACCCTGTCTCTACTAAAAATACAAAAATTAGCCAGGTGTGGTGGTGCGCGCCTGTAGTTCCAGCTACTCAGGAGGCTGAGGCAGGGAATTGCTTGAACCCAGGAGGCAGAAGTTGCAGTGAGCTGAGATCGTACCACTGTACTCCAGCCTGGGTGACAGAGCAAGACTCCATCTCAAAAAATAAATAAATAAAAATAAAATCAAAAAAAGACGTCTCTAGTCTTTGAAAGAAACTTATTCACAATTATAAAAGTAAAGAGTTAAAAAATCGAAAATGCATATGCTTACTTAGTTCAAAATAATTATACATGTTCATAATGGAGGAAAATCCAAATTCATAAACCTTTTGATTTAGTTAACATAATTTAAATACCTGTGGTCTGAGTACATGTCTATGCTTCAGAAACAACGTGCCAATAAATATTCCACACCTATGGGTGGGAAAGTGTTTTACTTCCCATTAGGTTGCAGATGTCTTAGAAACACACTCCTGCACCACAGCTTCAAGAAATCCAAATAATGACCTGATCTGCTGGTTTCCAAGCTGCCCTGCCAGGAGCAAGTCAGAGGCCCTGCAGGGCTCCTCGGTAAGCCCTCGAAATCCCTCTCCCCTCAATGACCCCACCACAGCAGCTCCACTTTTGAATATTTTACCAGTGCATGTTCCAGGTAAGATTTCCTTTCACAAAAGGTTTTTGTGGGTAAGGAAAAATGAAAACTTGCTGAATTACTCTAAGCTCCTTTCTGCAGTTGTTTTTATAATGGAACCACCTGTTGATTTCCAGGCTTGCTCAAAAAGAAAACACTGCTATAAATGCATAGAACGTCTTCCCTCCTGAAAAGGAA
This sequence comes from Hylobates moloch, assembly GCF_009828535.3. Lineage (NCBI taxonomy): Eukaryota > Metazoa > Chordata > Mammalia > Primates > Hylobatidae > Hylobates > Hylobates moloch. Next base: position 437,088 of record NW_026652310.1, on the reverse strand, counting down.
ACTTGTGCTAGAGGTTACAGCAAACAGTAAGAATGGGATTGCAAAGAATAAAGGTGGCTGACTAACTCTAGACTTCCTAACTGAGGACTTACATCAGGATTGGAACAAATTAGGTCTAAATCTGCACTGAGTTCCAGGGTGGAAATGGAGGTCTCAGTTAAGAAGTAGGAGAAATCTCAAAACCCAGAGCCTGGAATTCAACCCCAGGGCCTCCGTGTTAGCATCGGTGGCTGCAGAGCCATTGTCGGGACTTCTCAAATCCTGACATGTAGACAGGGAGGCTGAGAACACTTGTCACCTAAAAACACATGATTCCAGCAGTGAATCCCTGGGATCAAGCTCTTCAGCAAGCAGTGTGCTGGTTCACCCCAAGAAGGACTTCCAGAAAATGGGCAGGGGGCTAGGCCGACTGCTGGAAACCACCATTCTCATGGGAACACATTAAAAATTCAGCAATTGCTGTGTTCTCTTTAGAGAATGGAGTGAAGCCTTCTTTCTCATGAAAAAGCAGCTGGAGGAAACTTTTCCTCTAAAGGAATACAGCAAAAGGACCAAATGAGAGTCATTATGTGCAGAAAAATCCTTTGTCAAGAGAAATGCACAAATGAGGAAGTATTAGGAATCTGCCTGGTTTTAAATAAAAACACATCTTCCCATCCTTGGAATGGAGAAAATCATAATTATTTCTGTGGCAAAAGGGCTGTGGGGACAATGCAGGTTGTCCTGAACCTGTGTGAACACCTGGTGAACTAGTTTACCCTTGCTGGCACTCACTCAGCCTTGGCCCAGGAGCCAGAGAGCTGGGATCAAAACCAACTGTTGCCAAAGAGCCAAAGGAATGACAACTAAGGAACAGGATGCTTTAAAACAGGACCCGGGCCAGGCACGGTGGCTCATGCTTGTAATCCCAGCACTTTGGGAGGCCGAGGTGGGCGGATCACGAGGTCAGGAGATCGAGACCACAGTGAAACCCCGTCTCTACTAAAAATACAAAAAAAAAATTAGCCGGGCCTGGTGGCGGGCACCTGTAGTCCCAGCTACTCGGAGAGGCTGAGGCAGGAGAATGGCGTGAACCCGGGAGGCAGAGCTTGCAGTGAGCCGAGATCGTGCCACTGCACTCCAGCCTGGGTGACAGAGCCAGACTCCGTCTCAAAAAAAAAAACAACAAAAAAAACAGGACCTGTAAGTAAATAATACAAAGAAGAGCAGTGTCAAAAAGCAGATTTCCTTTTCTTCTCATCATCCATGATTTATGAATTTATGGATCAAATAATGTAAAATATATCCAGAATATTAATCACCCACCACACTCACGATGCTGAGGTAGTGACAATATCTATACAGACCAAAAAAAAAAATTTTTTTCACCAGTTAACAGGAGCCAATGATACCCATTATTTCCTGAGGCAAGTCTTTTTCACGAAAAGAAGACAGCTTTCCCTTGGTTCTGTGAAAGCTATCTCTGAGTAGCATTCTTCCCCATGAAAAGTAAATAATTCCACCGTGAAAGTCCAAGAAAAGTAGTGTTTGGCCAGTTGTATTTCTCCAGGGCATGAGGAGCTCACCTTTGAGCTTGCATCGCAGATTGCTAGGTGGGAGAGAATTGCATTTGTTTCTAATATCTTGAGGCTTCAGCACCCCTAGACTAGCGAGTAGAAAACCTCAGTGGTCCTCCACGCAAAGTGGGCCCGGGGGTTCAGAACGCTGTCTCACCGTGTCTGAAAAGCATGCAGACAGATCATAATGCTTTGACTTCTGATATAACCTTCTGGGGTGTTTACGTACTGTTTTTTTTGAGTCGGAGCCTCGCTCTGGCATCAGGCTGGAGTGTGGTGGTGCAATATCGGCTCACTGCAACTTCTGACTCCCTGGTTCAAGCGATTCTCCTGCCTCAGCCTCCTGAGTAGCTGGGATTACAGGCACATGGCACCATGCCCAGCTAATTTTTGTATTTTTAGTAGAGATGGGTTTACCATGTTGGCCAGGATGGTCTTGATCTCCTGACCTCGTGGTCTGCTCGCCTCGGGCTTCCAAAGTGCTGGGATTACAGGCATGAGCCACTGCACCCGGCCAGGAATAAAAAATCTAAATAGAATTTTAAATAAAACCTCTCTCTGAATTACTGAGGATTCTTAGAAAAAAAACACTATATTCGTTGTAACATATAATAATCAAAGTTTTTAACTGATTTGAGCTCAGTTATAACAATGTGCTACATCCATCCACACACACACAAAATGAGAAGTGCTTGAAAACCAAGACAAGGAACCCTGTGGTTTTCTGGATCAAGACCAGGAACAAATCCCTCCAGCCCTCCCTGGGCTCTGCTTTCTCCCTTGCCCTCTTTGCCGGTTGAACATTGCTGGCGCCACCCAGTGGCCCCCATGACCCCTGCTTCAGTGCCACAGAAGGCCCAGAAGGCTCAATGCTACCAGCCCTGCCTTAAGTACCAGGGTGACATGACTGCTCCCTTACTGAGCCAGACCACTTGCCTGGATCTTGACATGCATGGTCTCCTTTCATTCTCACCACAGCCCAGGACATAGGAGTGTCTGCACCCATTTCACAGATGGGAACAGAGAGACTTCAAGTTAGGTTGAGACTTTACTTACAGTTCCAAAGCTAGAGCAGCACTGGGGCTGGGCTTCCAACCCTTCCTCTGGCTCAGCTGCACACACCATCCTTACTAAGAGGACAGCAGCCCCTTGCTTGCTTTTGTATTTGCATTAACTCTCTGAACCCAAGCTTATAAATAAAAGCCACATGTTCTATAGCTATTCCCAAAGACACAGCTTGATTCCAGACAAATAACTAAGAGAATTTTCTGCTCACCTTCCAACACATCTTAGACTTTAAGAGAGATGATGTCTTTCAAGCACTTACATAAATTCTGGGCTGTGGCAAGGCTCTGATCCTTTTCTTGCCACTTCTTCAGCATCCTAAACTTGCAGATGGTAACATCTTCTGCCCTCTCCCAGATATCATCAGTTTTGGTAACTCCAACTCCTCATTGGCAGTGGCATGTTTTGTTTTGTTTTGTTTTGTTTTGTTTTGTTTTGTTTTGTTTTGTTTTGTTTTGTTTGCAATAGCATGATCTCAGCTCACTGCAACCTCCGCCTCCCGGGTTCAAGCGATTCTCCTGCCTCAACCTCCCAAATAGCTAGGATTACAGGCGCCTGCCACCATGCCCAGCTAATTTTTGTATTTTTAGTAGAGACAGGGTTTCACCATATTGGCCAGGCTGGTCTCGCACTCCTGACCTCATGATCTGCCTGCCTTGGTCTCCCAAAATGCTGGGATTACAGGAGTGAGCCACCGCACCCGGCTGGCAGTGGCAGTTTTTATCCACTCTTTCCTCAAGTCGCCAGCAAGGGTAATCAAAAAACTGAGTAACTGTTAAGGGGGTTTTGTCTTTGCTTCATCTAAACACAGATGACGAATTCAGTAGTTCCTCTGAACATTTCAATCATTAATAGATACTTACAATGAAAATATACTCTCCTTATTAAAAAAGGTATAGCATTAATTGTTACTTCACTCACTTTTAAAATATATTTAAATGCCTCCCAATCACTGTTTTCCAACCAATTTTAAGGACTAACTGGTACTATTTCATATAATATTACACTGTTAGAGTATAATGTTCATTCACAGTGATAGTTCCAATAATAAGACTGTTTTGAAGACAGCACAAATTAGGTCGGAATTTTGAAAAATTCAGACACCAAAAATAATTCATGTGGCTTAAAAAGAGAAACATACAGCTTTGGTCTTACACACCTGTCTTTATCTAAATGTTAGTGGCACACCGAGACACTTAGTGACCTCAGTGACCACTAAAGAGAAAAGCAAGAGATCTGAATTCTCATCTCCATTATGCCACTTCCTAGTTTTAGGGGGAAACGCACATTTCAAAAAAAAGCCTCATGGGATGGTAATATCTGTTTTATATCTGATTTGTAATATCTGCTAATTTCTTAGAAAGTGTCATACACTTAGAAGGTGTGATTTTTGTGAAATATACATTTGGTCTTCCTTATCTTTTCCTGGCATAAAGCTCCTAAAATCCTTGGAATCTAAGGAGTGTTTACAGTGTATACGCTAATTATATAGCATAATTATATATTAGCATATAAGGGATTGTATGCTAACTATATTACTAGATAGCATATATAATATAGCATGTAATTATAGATATAATTATATATTATTATATAACATAATAATATATGCTATATAATTAGCATATAATCCTTTATATGTTAATGAGGTGACTGGTAGCTGAGGGCCCCTGGATAGCTTCAGGATGGGAGGGGGTCACAGTAAAAACCAAGGCTGGATCGGAAAGTTAGGATTTTCAGCTCCACCCCATAACCAGCAGAGAGGGAGGAGGGGCTGAAAATGGAGTCGATCACCAATGGCCAATGATGTAATCAATCATGCCTACAAATTAAAGCTTCTATAAAACTAAAGGGACAGGGTTCAGAGAAGTTCCAGGTTTGCAAATACATCCACATGCTGGGAGTATGTGCACCCTAACTTCGCAGGGACAGGAGCTCCAGGGCTGGGGCCATTCCAGATAGCTCCCTGGGTATCTTTCCATCTGGCTGTTCATCTGCATCCTTTATTATACCTCTAACTAATAAACCAGTAAATGTAAGTAAAGTGTTGCCCTGAGCTCTGTGAGCCACTGTAACAAATTAATTGAACCCCTGGGCTGGGTCTTAGGAGCCCCAATTTGTAGCTGGTGGATCAGAAGTTCTGGCAGTTCAGTCTTATAACTGGCCTCTGAAGTGGGGTACAGTCTTGTGGGACTGAGCCCTTAACCTGTGGGATCTGACACTATCTCTAGATAGCTAGTGTAAGAATTAAGTTGAATAAGAGGACACCCAGCTGGTGTGCACTGCAGAATCTGCAGAAAAATTGCTTGCTTGCTTGCTGGCTGGCTTGGCATATGAGGAGTAGCATGTGGTGAGTGAGGGTAGGAAAAAACACTTTGGTTTGGTTTTTGCACTCTAGCTCCTATATCACGTAGGAGGGCATATATGTCTACCAATTCAAATCATTGGCCCCATAAAAATATTAGCCCTCTCACTGAGCTAGTTTTCCTACTTTCACCTTTTTAAAGTGGTTGTGCTATAGTACAGCACAGTTGACTAGTGCAGAGTTTCAGTTAAGGATCCTCCAGCCATTTCAAATACTGGAGATAAAGCTAGAAAGAGGTGAAAAGTGACAGGAATCCTTCCCACTCTCCCCCTAGGACCCAACACCTAAGCTCATCTTTACCATCCACTTATTAACGTGCATTTAACATGTGTACTTGGACTCTTCCCCACTCCACTTTCCTCTCTGACCGCTTTCTAGATTGCAGAATGGGCTCCAAGGGATGGCCCTGCCATCTAGTGGTTTCCTGATACCTGGTGGATTGCTCCTAGCTTTCTAAACCTCTGCCCCATAAAAGTTGCCCAGAGAGCCTATGAAAAAACCTAAGTTCTCAGGGCCATCTCAAAACCTGTATCAGACTCTAAACTCAACTTTTTAACAAGATCTCAAAGTGAGTCTGTTAGGGTTGAGGCCTTACTTTTTTTTTTAAAGCAGTACAGTGAAATACTGAATAAGAAACTACCAGGGAAGTGACTTGATATCTCACAGAACATTGCAAAAATATGCAAAGGAAGTCAATCTATTAATTTGTTGATTTTGATAACACATTGTCATCTCCCAAAAGGTTGGAAGTCCTTCATCTTTCTAAGTTTGTTGTGGCTCCAGGAAGGCTGATCCAGCAGCATGGGCATTGGATGAATGTCAATGGGGGAGGCCAGGGAAAATGAGAATTCCATCAGAGGGAAGGAGCAGAAGAGGGGGATCAAACTCGGTTATTGTCAGTTACTGGCAGTCACCACTTGTGCTGCTTTTTGAAATGGTTCAATTCTGATCATATTGAACTCAGTCACCTGTCAAGGTGTAAGAACCATCAGTTAGAAAAAGTGGTATGAAATCTGAACTAACGAAGTCAATTTGTGAGAACATGCAAAACTCTAGACTCTTGGCAATCTCTCTAAACTTCAAATATGAGTTTACGAGGCCACGCGTGGTGGTTCACGCCTATAATCCCAGCACTTTGGGAGGCAGAGGTGGGCAGATTACTTGAGGTCAGGAGTTCGAGACCAGCCTGGCCAACATGGTGAAACCCCGTCTCTACTAAAAATACAAAAAATTAGCCAGGCATCGTGGCGGGCATCTCTGTAATCCCAGCTACTCAGGAGGCTGAGGCAGGAGAATCACTTGAACCCAGGAGGCGGAGGTTGCAGTGAGCTGAGATCACACCATTGCACTCCAGCGTGGGCAACAAGAGTGAAACTCTGTCTCAAAAAAAAAAAATCTATAATTACTGTAAATAAAGCACTGCTATCACTGGTATATGGAGGCCAGGCACGGTGGCTGACGCCTATAATCCCAGCACTTTGGGAGGCTGAGGCAGGCGAATCACGAGGTCAGGAGATCGAGACCATCCTGGCTAACACAGTGAAACCCCGTCTCTACTAAAAATACAAAAAATTAGCCGGGCGTGGTGGCGGGAGCCTGTAGCCCCAGCTACTCGGGAGGCTGAGGCAGGAGAATGGCATGAACACGGGAGGCGGAGGTTGCAGTGAGCTGAGATCACGCCACTGCATTCCAGCCTGGGCAACAGAGCGAGACTCCATCTCAAAAAAAAGAAAAAAGAAGAAAGTCATAAAAATATACATTTTATTTTGACTACCAAGAACATAATTAGAAAGAATGAATAAGACCAACTATATGATAGCACAACAGGGTAACTATAGTCAGTAATAACTTAATGGTATATGTTAAAATAACTTTAAGAGTGTAAATGGATTGCTTGTAACTCAATGGATAAACTCTTGAGGGGATGGATACCCCATTCTCCATGAGGTGCTTATTTCACATTGCATTTCTGTATCATAATATCTCACGTATCCCATAAATATATGCACCTACTGTGTACCAAAACAATTAATTTTTTCTTTGCTTTTTTTTTTTTTTTTTGGAGGTGTAGTCTTGTTCTGTCTTCAGGCTGGAGTGCAGTGGCGCAATCTCGGCTCACTGCCACCTCCACCTCTCAGGTTCAAGTGATTCTCCTGCCTCAGCCTCTCAAGTAGCTGGGACTACAGGCACACGCCACCACGCCCAGCTAATTTTTGTATTTTCAGTAGAGACAGGTTTTCACCACGTTGGCCAGGATGGTCTCGATGGCTTGACCTCGTGATCCACTCGCCTCGGCCTCCCAAAGTGCTGGGATAACAGGAGTGAGACACTTGGCCACAAAATTACATATTTAAAGAAACACATTTTGGCTGGGCACAGTGGCTCACATCTGTAATCCCAGCACTTTGGGAGGCCAAGGCGGGCAGATCACCTGAGGTCAGGAGTTCGAGACCAGCCTGACCAACATAGAGAAACCCCGTCTCTACTAAAAGTACAAAAAATTATCCAGGCGTGGTGGCTCATGCCTGTAATCCCAGCTACTCGAGAGGAGAATAGCTTGAACCCAGGAGACGGAGGTTGTGGTGAGCCGAGATAGCGCCATTGCACTCCAGCCTGGGCAATAAGAGAGAAACTCTGTCTCAAAAAAAAAACAAAACGAAAAAACACTTTTTATTTTAAATGTATTCATAGATGCATTCATAGAAATTCCAGCAAAAAAATAGTCTCCTACAATATCACTCAGCACATTAGAAAACACAGTACTGCAGAAGTTCCCTCTGGACACTTACTTTATTGTGATGCAACACCACGTTCCTTGTTTAAAATTTAGCCCCCTTCTGACAGGTATCTGCATGTCACGCAGCACTTCCACAGTGCCCTTTAGTGAAGATGCCTTAATAGTGATGCATAGTCTCAATTAGCTATTGCCTTAGGCCTGAAAAAAAGAGCAGAGACCAGAAGCATCTTACAATGCAAAATATTATTAAAATAGATTCTAAACAAGTAAACCAGAGGTATTATAAAGTAGTTTTTTAAGCAGCCAAGAAACTCAGTGTAGAAGAACATCTGTTATTCTGGGTGCTACCAGTAAAATATCCCTATTACTGCGTCATCTGCAGTGATGAAAAAGTCACATCTTTCAGGTTCATTTATTTGAACATAGCAATGAATACCACGAAAAACAACCCAACTCCTGACATACAGAGTCCAAACTACCTCTTTATAGGGCTGTAATTTTAGCTTTGAATAAACTGACCTGTTTTAAACTGACTAATTGAATGGGATAGTATCTAGAGTAAAAATCAGCCACATCCATAGGAGAGGCTTATGCTTAAATTGAGACTGAGAATTCCAAACATGACTGAGTTCCAAAAGAGTTTCCTTTTGAAAGACAAAGACATGACAGGAGACAGACTTCAATGGACGACCTGTGCACAGCACTCATTCTGTGCCAGCATCGGTTGTTCCCAAATCATCTGTCCACATATAACTTGAAGGATATAATAGAAACAAGTTGAAAAATGATTCAAAAGTTATTTAAGTGATAAGTAGATGTACAGAAAACAGATCCATGATATCCCAATGTCATTACACTTATGGAGCAAAATAAAAATTCTACATGACAGAAGAAATAGAATTTCTTGTCAGCAACATATAGTTTTATAAGAGAGAGAAGAAGTAAAAGAGTTGGTTAAAACTCCTTTAATGTCCAACTACTAAACTCATTTGTGTGCTTTCTTTTTTTTTTTTTGAGACAGGGTCTCACTCTGTCTTTCAGGCTGGAGTGCACTGGCACAACCATGGCTCACTGCAGCCATCATGGCTCACGGCAGCCTTGACCTCCCCGGCTCAAGCTATCCTCCCACCTCAGCCTCCCAAGTAGCTGAGACCACAGGCACGCACCACCATGCCTGGCTAATTTTTAAATATTTTTATAGAAATAGGGTCTTGGCCAGGTTCAGTGGCTCACACCTATAATTCCAGCACTTTGGGAGGCTGAGGCAGGCACATCATGAGGTCAGGAGTTCGAGAGCAGCCTAACCAACATGGTGAAACCCCGTCTCTATTAAAAATACAAAAAAATTAGCTGGATGTGGTGGTGGGTGCTTGTAATCCCAGCTACTCAGGAGGCTGAGGCAGGAGAATGGCTTGAACCCAGGAGGCGGAGGTTGCAGTGAGCCGAGATTATGCCATTGCACTCCAGCCTGGGTGACAGAGCAAGACTGTCTCAAAAAAAAAAGGAAAAAAGAAATGGGGTCTCCCTTTGTTGCCCAGGCTGGTGTCAAACTCCTGGCACCGAGGATCCACCCGCTTCTGCCTCCAAAAGCATTGGGATTGCAGACATGAGCCACCATTCCCGGCCTGTATGCTTTTCAGAATATCATAGTCAACACTGAATTGTGTGTAATACTGAGAAAGAGATGAAGTGTCATAACTGAAAATGCAAATGATGCAGAAATAATATCCACTGCAAACTTGTATCAATGGCAGGAGAAACCTCAGTGCCATTTGTAGATGATGACACTACGGCCCTGAGCTCACCTGAGCCGGTGAATTTCAGTGGTTTCACTTCCATCCCATTGCTAGTTTCCCTCTTTAGGTTCGAAAATGTGTTTATCATACATGTGTCTGTTATTCTAAAAAATTTCCTTCAAATAGAATAAGAAATCAAACTCAAAACAGCTGCAGGAGATGGAGGGGTATCTGGTGTTTCTCTCCATCTGCCTTCTCCCAGACGAGGTCCCCATGACCTACAACTCTCTCCAGCTTCTCCCAGGAGAGAGGAGGATATTAAAGGAGTGGTTGCAAGAGGGCTTCCCAGCACCGACATTAAACAGGGGAAATGCAGTCCCATGCCAAGGCTGTAACCATACACAGCGGGAGCAACCCGGTGAAGACCAAGCAGGCAGGGTCTGGCAAAGTAGCTGGGCCATCAGGCAGAGTGCAGATCCACCCCCAGGACACAGAAGAGACCCTGTCACAAGACCCCACATTCACATTAAGACAGCTAAGATGCAGACTTCTGCTGCCTTTGAACCAAACCAAATCAAACCAAACCCACTCCCGGCTGAGCACACCCACTATTAGAAGCATCCCCACACTCACTGTGAGCCCCACTGACCTCCAGGGATTTGGGCTGTGGGTGTCTGTGGAACCCGAGTGGAACCTCTGCTCCAGCAGCTGGGGCTTTGTCTCACTTAATCAAATCTTTAAATGTTATAGAGATGAGACAATTATTATATTTGCTTTCTCACCCTTCTCTACCCTCAGCTCCACTCACCCCACCCTGAAAACTAGAGTTTTTATCCAAGATAAAACTTACATTCTTTGTTTTCTATCCGTACCATTTCCTCAGAATCCATTTTGGTCAAAAATAATTTAAACTCCACTGGTCGTACCAGATACATTTCAATATAACTTCCCAATTTTAAAACTTTACTATCAACAAATTCGATTTTCTTTAGAAAAGGAGATTTTTTAAATTTTACTTAGACTGGGCACAGTGGCTCATACCTATAATCCGAGGGGATTTAGGAGGCCAAAACAAGTAAATTCCTTGAGCCCAGGAGTTCGAGACCAGCCTGGGCAAAATAGTGAGACTCTGTGTCTAAAAGAAAAAAAAATTTTTTAATTAGACAGACAAGGTGACACATTCCTGTGGTCCCAGCTACTCAGGAGGCTGAGGTTAGAAGGATCATTTGGGAAGCTGAGGCTGTAGTAAGCCATGATCACGGTATTGCACTTCAACCTAGGTGACAGAGCCAGACTCTATCTTGAAAAAAACAGTGTATTAATTAATAAAATACAATATCAATATATGAAATATGACAATTTAGAAGGGTTAGTGATTGCTTGGGTGGTAACTGGAACTTTGACCTTGGAAATCTCACTCTGAAGTCACACACGTGCTTTTCTTTTGCTTCCAGTCCCTCTTTACTCCACCCTGGTTTTGTACCTCATTGAGGCTTCCAGTTCCTAAACTCTATTTTTCTAAAGACTTATTTTTCAACTCTCTCTCAGTTTCAGTCTTTCATGTTATCAAACTGCAACACACGCATCCAACATCCTCATCATTTTTGCTTGTTTGAATCATTCTCCAGCCTGAAATTGGAGAACATTGACAGAACTAAGCTAATAGTTTAGTTGTCTCCCCTCATTGAATACCACCTTCCCCCTAGAAAGCCCTCTTAGCACTATATGATGGACAGAGAACCTCAGAGGAGCTACTCCATTTGCCCAAGTCCTCCTCTAGGAAGCGGCGGAACTGGAATTTGAACCCCACTACATGCACTGGCCCTTGCCTCCCACCTCCTCGGCTCCTCTCCGGGTTCGAGAGCAAGTCTGGAGGAAATACAGGAACAAACCACTTAACTGCACTGGGCATTGCCATCACCACCTGATTGCCTTAACCTGGCTCCTCTCTCTTTCCATTCCTAGTCCTAGAAACTTTTAAAGGATCCTCTGAGTGTCTGACAATCACCAGGGCCCATAGAGCTCAGAAAATGCCCTCCCATGACTCCACTTCTGCAAAATCCTCCAAAGCTGCTTCTTTGGAATAAGCTACAAGTTAACAAAACAATTGTTTTCTCAGAAATAGGAGTATAAAATGTGAGAACACAATGCACTGTTTTGAAACATTGAAAATACCATATCTGGCCCGGCACGGTGGCTCACTCTTTAATCCCAGTACTTTGGGAGGCTGAGGCAGGCAGATCACTTGAGGTCAGGAGTTCGAGACCAGCCTGGCCAATATGGTGAAATCCTGTCTCTACTAAAAATACAAAAATTAGCCAGGCATGGTGGCATGCACTTGTAGTCCCAGCTACTTGGGAGGCTGAGACAGGAGAATCGCTTGAATCCAGGAGGTGGAGGTTGCAGTAAGTGAAGATTGTGCCATTACACTCCAGCCTGGGCATCGCAGCAAGACTCTGTCAAAAAAAAAAGGAGAGAGAGAGAAAAGAGAAAGAAAGAAAGAGAAAAAGAAAGAGAAAGAGAGAGAAAGAGAAAGAGAAAGAAAGAAAGAAAGAAAGAAAGAAAGAAAGAAAGAAAGAAAAAGAAAGAGAGAGAAAGAAAGAAAGAAAATATCATATCTAAGGGATATACATCTCTGCTGCTAATTCAAGTTGTTTTTTAGAATATGTGCTTCTGGGCCAGGCATGGTGGCTTATGCCTGTAATCCCAGCATTTTGGGAGGCCAAAGCTGGCAGATCACTTGAGGTCAAGAGTTCGAGACCAGCCTGGCCAACACAGTGAAACCCCATCTCTACTAAACATACAAAAATAAGCCAGGCATGGTGTGCACGCCTGTAATTCCAGCTACTTGGGAGGCTGAGGCAGGAGAATCACTTGAACCCAGGAGGCAGAGGTTGCAGTAAGCCAAGACTGTGCCACTGTGCTCCAGCCTAGGCCACAGAGAAAGACTCTATCTCAAAAAAAAAAAAAAAAAAAAAAAGAATATGTATTTCTAGGGTAATTACAGCTTCTGGTTCACTCATCATTCTGTATTTATTTCCATTCTACAGTAAATTCTGGCAAACAAGAGGCTTCTCCATTGTCATTAATTTCTCAGGGGATATCTTAGAAATATCCTACAAGTAGAAACAGACTTTGGTTTTGAAATTTGTCAGGAATAACTGTCAGAACTGTAAGAGTCCAAGCAGTGCATGTGGCACTTTACAATTATCTTCATATTCTTCTAGAAAACCACAGCGATTAAATAACTTTCATAGAGTCCGAAGAGACATGCCACAGAGGCCAAGGCACCTGTCATCTGACTTCAGGCTCCTGAATCTCCAAACCTCTTCCTGCACAAACTCTACAGCCAAAAGAACACAGGTACCCCATGTGGCACCAGCAGCCTTCTTCTAAAAAATTTCGGAAAATTAAATAAGCACTAGCATCATACCTGTAGGCTAACTACATGCCCTTCAGGCAAATACAATCTAACGTTATTTTTTTGAGGCAGCATCTCCATCTGTCACCTTGGCTGTAGTGATGTGGCCCACTGCAGCCTCAGCTTCCTGGGCTCAAGCTATCCTCTCTCTCTTCAGCCTCCCAAATTATTGGGACTACAGGTGCACGCCACCACATCCAGCTAATTTTTAATTTTTTATAGAGACTGGGTCTTGCTAATTGCCCAGGCTGGTCTTGAACTCTTGGGCTCAAGCAATCCTCCCACCTTGGCCTCCCAAATTTCTGGGATTACAGGCATAAACCACCACACTCAAACCTCAATCTAACTTTTTTGCTCTACAGGCTTCCTTTCTACTCAGTTACTTTCTACTTAGCACTTTAGATGTTTTTAACCTCATTTTTACATCTATCCCTTGATATTTTCTATGCATGGTTCAAAACCCACAAAGAGGTTAACGTAACCATTCGTCCAGGCTCACTTGATAAAGCTGAACTTTAAATTTAGGTTTTCTGAAGGCCAGGTCCGAGGAAATCTTCTACATAGGAAAAACATAATCAATCCAAGAAGAAAGGTGTAAAACATCAGCCAGGAAGGACTTCCAGCCTTTCCCATGCCATTGTCCCTGTTGTTCTCGGGGGCTATTCTAGCTTCCCAGGAAGTGTGCATGAGGCCTTTCTAATTAACTTAATGTACTTGTTAAAAACATAAACACATTAAATGTACTACTTATTCTGAATTTGTGTTAATTATTCAAACTATAGCTCATTAATAAAGACAGTTTATTATAGACCTAATCTTTATTTTTCAACTGCTGTCAACCCCTCATTTCAAATCTGAAAGTGTGATTTGTAGTCACCATTGCATCTGTCTACTTTGCTACTTTCAGTTCACCATCCACGTCTACCCTCATTCTAACTGGACTTACAATAGGTAAAGATGAGAAAGGAGATTCAATGCTGAATTACACAAAAGTTTAGAAAAATGGTTTAAGCATTGCAGCTGTGTTCTATATTCTAGGAATCTCGTTCCATTATGAGTATCCAAACCACCTTCCCTCAGGCCATAATTCCTTGCACCTAACAGGTGCTTAAATATGTATATTTGTGCAACAAAACCCAAAATGAACCCAATTTTCATGTTTTTCTTTTCTTTTCTTTTTCTTTTTTTTTTTTTTTTTTTGAGACAGAGTCTCACTCTGTCACCCAGGCTGGAGTGCAGTGGCAAGATCTCGGCTCACTGCAGCCTCCTCCTCCCTGGTTCAAACAATTCTTATGCCTCAGCCTCCCAAGTAGCTGGGACTACAGGCGCACACCACCACTCCTGGCTAATTTTTGTATTTTTAGTAGAGAAAACGTTTCACCATTTTGGCCAGGCTGGTCTTGAACTCCTGACCTCAGGTGATCCGCCTGCCTCGGCCTCCCAAAGTGCTGGGATTACAGGCATGAGCCACTGCACCTGACCCCAATTTTCTAAATCTAAAAAATTGCTCTGAAATTAGTTAACCTGGGAGGCCTGTCTTATTTGAGGAGCTCTCAACCAAGGAGAAACCTCAAGTCACTCTACAGTTGACCCCGAGATCTCACATGGCTCCCTAGTGTATTCTAGAACACTTGCTTCTCAAACTCTGATGTGAACAAGAGTTGCCTTGGAATCCTGCCTACTGCAGGTTCCAGTGCTGCAGGTCTGGAGTGGGGCTGAGATTTTGCATCTTAACAAGCTGCTCTCAGTTGATGCTGATCCTCATGGTACGTTGGTTCCCAGACCCCATTTTAAGTGGCAAGGCTGCAGAAAATAGATGGCCTAGGTTAAATATGGGGGAGTCCTCTCCAGGCCTGATACCAGCACCCACACCAATTCAGGATAGCTCTTTCCCAGCTGTTATCTTCTTTTCACATGTGGAAAAAACCTTGTCCCATGGATCTGAGGATGCAGCACACAATCCTCTGTAGGGAAGCTCCAAATTAGACCCCTACTGGAGGAAAATTTAAATCAACAGGGACAGGACCCACCTCAGTGGGTTTAACCACAAAGTCTTAGACATTTATTATTCATTTTCACTGGCTTTACTTTGAGGAAGGACTCGTTATTGGTTGCTCTGTACACGTTAAAAGTCAAGGATGGGGCCAGGTATGGTGGCTCAAGCCTGTAATCCCAGCACTTTGGGAGGCCAAGGCAGGTGGATCACAAAGTCAGGAGTTCGAGACCAGCCTGGCCAACACGGTGAAACCCTGTCACTACTAAAAATACAAAAATTAGCCAGGCATGGTGGCGGGTGCCTGTAATCCCAGCTACTCGGGAGGCTGAGGGAGGAGAATCGCTTGAACACGGGAGGCAGAGGTTGCAGTGAGCCGAGGTCGTGCCATTGCACTCCAGCCTGGGCAACAGAGCAAGACTCTGCCTCAAAAAAAAACCTCAAAGAGGGGTAATGATCAATGACTTTGCACAGAATCAAGGGCCCATAATGGCACACTATTTCTTTGTTTACAATATCAGGACCCAGAGGAGAAAGAGAGCTCATGTGCCATTTGGCATGGGCTACCCAGTGATCCATAGTACCTTCTAATGTGGACGCAGAACTTTTAACATGTAAGACTTTGACATGATGTTGGAATCATGGTCTGTTAAAATATGAAGCTAAATTGGTGTTCCAGGCATTGTATGGGTTGCATACATATTAACATGCACATACATACACACAATGCACACACTATTAAACTTCTGGCAAACAATCACTTTTGACCCAAGCAGAGAGAATTTGGAAACTGAAAGGAGGCAAGAGAGGGTGAGTCACAGTTAACATCAATCAAAGGTCCAGTGTCAAGCCAGGCTTAACAACAAAGTCTACATAGTTGGCTCCAGGACAAAACATGATACTTGATCTCAACTTCTTTTCTGTTGACCTCAAATAAAGTTTTCAGTTTCCGAACATTGGAATACTCCCTCTGAGTCTACCAGTCTATGTTGGACAAATAAGAACAGCTGTTTAGTTCTAATTTTTTTCTTTTTTTTTTTTTTTTTTTTTTTGAGACAAAGTTTCACTCTTGTTGCCCAGGCTGGAGTGCAAATGGTGATCTTGGCTCACTGCAACCTCCACCTCCCGGGTTCAAATGATTCTCCTGCCTCAGCCTCCCGAGTAGCTGAGACTACAGGCACATGCCACCACGCCCGCCTAATTTTTGTATTTTTAGTAGAAATGGGGTTTCGCCATGTTGACCAGTCTGGTCTCGAACTCCTGACCTCAGATGCTTGACCTGCCTCGGCCTCCCAAAGTGCTGGGATTACAGGCGTGAGTCACCACGCCCAGCCTAGTTCTAATTTTTACATAGGAGAAGACTTCTTAAAATTATTATGGGTTTTTATTTCATTCAAAAGCACTAAGAGGCCAGGAGTGGTGGCTCATGCCTGTAATTCCAGAACTTTTGGAGGCTGAGGTGGGCGGGTCACTTGAGGCCAGGAGTTTGAGACCAGCCCAGCCAACATGGCAAAACCCTGTCTCTACTAAAAATACAAAAATTAGCCAGGCATGGTGGTGCACACCTGTAATCTCAGTTACGTGGGAGGCTAAGGCAGGAGGATCTCTTGAACCCAGGAGGTGGAGGTTGCAGTGAGCCGAGATCATGCCACTGCACTCCAGCCTGGGCAAGAGAGAGAGAGAGAGAGAGAGGGAGGGAGGGAGGGAGGAAGGAAGGAGGGAGGGAGGGAGGGAGGGAGGGAAAGAAGGAAGGAAGGAAGGAAGGAAGGAAGGAAGGAAGGAAGGAAGGAAGGAAGGAAGGAAGAGAACTCAATAGCACTCTGTCAGAGCATCATTATCCAAGGAAACAATCAAAGTGATTACATAAGATATGTGAACGTGACTTATGCACCTTTGTTTTTCTCCTACTAGAATTAGTTTTATGTAAAACCTTAAATGATCAAAGATATTAGGTATAATGCATTCACAATTACTTACAAAAACTGTGCCTGGGAAAGGAGCCCAGTGATCACTTGTTCACTGTGTGTGTCTGGGAAAAAGTACATAGATAATATATAAGTACTATATAAATAAATGCTTTCTTTTTCTTTTCTTTTTTTTTTTTTTTTTTTTTAGATGGAATATCGCTCTGTTGCCCAGGCTGGAGTGCAGTGGCACGATCTCGGCTCATTCCAAGCTCTGCCTCCCTGGTTCACGCCATTCTCCTGCTTCAGCCTCCTGAGTAGCTGGGACTACAGGTGCCCGCCACCATGCCCGGCTAATTTTTTTGTATTTTTAGTAGAGATGGGGTTTCACCATGTTAGCCAGGATGGTCTCTATCTCCAGACCTCGTGATCCGCCCGCCTCAGCCTCCCAAAGTGCTGGGATTACAAGCGTGAGCTGCTGCGCCCAGCCAATAAATGCTTTCTTAAAGCAATTTACAGAATCCTATTTTATAGTAAAAATGCATTTTCAGCAGTACAGTGTTCACAGTGAGATTGGATTTTATTAAATTATATATGATAGAGAAAATGTTACTTATGTGTATAAAGTAAAATAAACATGATTGGCATTTTTAAACAAAATATTTAAAATAAATACAATATGCCCAGATTACATAATTCAAAAAGTGCATGCCACTCAACAATGCTGGCACTTAAAAGACTATTTTGGAAAATGTAAGTTTATACCTGTGTGACAACGATCTGTGGGCAAGGCTTTATCCTCCGACTCTTCAGCTGTGAAAGATGCTGTCACTTGTGTATTGGCACAAATCCATCCTGGGTTAGTCGTTGACTACTCCAACACCCACTTCAGGCTTTACAGCCAAGGGCAACTTTAAATAAACATTTAAACATCCCAAGTGGTCAATTCAATGACACCCCTCACAGGTCCAATGTATGACAATGCTGTTGAATGTGCCTCTTCATTTCAGTGCACTGCCTTCAGGCAGGTAAGTGTTTTATTAGATCTTTTTCCAGAACTGCAACCACTCCTGCTCTCTCACCACCATTTAACACGATCCTCACATCCTCCTCTCACCACAAGCACACGGGAGAATGGGAGGAATTACAGAAAACAGGAAGGCAAGCTCACTGCCTCACAAAAGATTCCTTGGTGGAAGACTTTCCCAGTTTCCTTCTGCAGAAACAATGGTCTGAGGACATGGGGTCATCATCAATCTCTTCATTACAGTCACTCATCTCAGAGACCAGCATCGCAACTGGAAGGCAGCTGCTCCCATTCGAGAGTCATCTGGGGCGACCAGGACCCCAGAACTCTGCTAGAGTCTCACAGTGCTCACGATGGCACTTGGCTGCCATCAGCCCTCCAGGCTCCTTATGCAGTTCAGAAACATGTGTTTGGAAGTAAGAAAGGCACTAGGGCTGGGCGCGGTGGCTCACGCTTGTAATCCCAACATTTTGGGAGGCTGAGGCAGGTGGATCACGAGGTCAGGAGTTCGAGACCAGCCTGGCCAACATGGTGAAACCCTGTCTGTACTAAAAATGCAAAAATTATCTGGGTGTGGTGCTGGGCACTTGTAGTCCCAGTTACTCAAGAGGCTGAGGCAGGAGAATCGCTTGAACCTGGGAGGCAGAGGTTGCAGTGAACCAAGATCATGCCACTGCCCTCCAGTCTGGGCAACAGGGCAAGACTTCAAAAGAAAGAAAGAGAGAGAGAGAGGAAGGAAAGAAGGAAGGAAGGAAGGAAGGAAGGAAGGAAGGAAGGAAGGAAGGAAGGAAGGAGAGAGAGAAAGAAAGAAAGAAAGAAAGAAAGAAAGAAAGAAAGAAAGAAAGAAAGAAAAAGAGAGAGAGAGATAGAAAGAGAAAGAAAGAATGAAAGAAAAGAGAAAGAAAGAAAGAGAAAGAAAGAAAGAAGAAAGAAAGAGAGAGAGGAAGAAAGAAAGAAAGAAAGAAAGAAAGAAAGAAAGAAAGAAAGAAAGAAAGAAAGAAAGAAAGAAAGAAAGGCAGGCACTGACACCTGGTTTCAGGTGACTTTAAAAGGGAACTATTCTGAGAGTCTCTGTCTCACAGGAGCTTCTTTCAGTGTGACCAGGGCCCTCTTAGGATCTCATTGCCCTTTCCTCTGTCGCCTCCCAGCCTCCCTGCACTTGCTGTCCTCCAGCCACTCCTTGCCATTTCTTTTTGAAGGCATGCTTCTGCCTCAGGGCCTTTGCACTTACTGTCTTCCGCCACAAATAGCCCTGTTGCTCACTCCCCTCATATCCTCTGGTCTCTGCTCAGATGCTGCCCTATCAGAGAGAATCTCCTGACACAACCACTCTCCCCTTTCCTTTTCTTTCAGGGAATGGGCCCCTCCTGGCATCCTGCACAGTTTAGCATTTGTTTCCTGTCTCTCCCCACTAGAATGCAAGCTGCAGAGGAACTGTATCCCCAGCGCTTGGTAAGTGCTCAATGACCACTTTTTCAAGGACCACATTTCCATAATATTAAAATGTATTATGAAAGGGAACAGCAGTGAATTTTCCTGTTATCTGCACTGGCCACGTGTTGCCTGAGCATGTGCCTCTACGTGTGTAATTGAGTCTCTCTGTGCCTCACTTTCCTTATCTGTTAAATGGGAGTTACAATATTATCACCTCCACAAAGTTATGGAAATTAAATCACAGGTGGGGACTGTGCCTGGCAGGCAGCAAGCACTCGGTGAGTGTTAGCTATCTGATATGAACTATTATTTTGCTATGGATATGGGTGTGGACCGTGTAAAAATGCAAGGCTTCAAAAGTAGACAACAACCCTCTCACTTGGGGTTCATCCCTAATGTGCCAAGAGATAGGCTTTGGACCTTCCAGATCTGAGCCACCTTTGGGATGGTTGCGTGAAGGGAAGCTAGGCACTCCTGCTCAGCATGATTGGCAAGGTCCTTATGCCAGCACTAGTGCCCAGAAGGTGCAGGCAGTTCCAGCTGTTGCCACAACTGCTGCCTAGATAATTGGCCTATCAGGGCAGTGTTGGGGGACCAGGGGTTGCAAAAGAACCAGCTTTTAAAAAGAGCATTGAAGATAAAATGGCAAATAAAGACTAAGTTTTCAGAATCCTTGTCTCAGAAGGCTCTAGGCTGATCTGAAGGTTCTGAAACACAGACACGAGTCTTGTCTTGCTTGAACTTAACCGGTTTTTCACTTTCCTTGCCAAATATAAGTTATTTTATT
This sequence comes from Hylobates moloch, assembly GCF_009828535.3. Lineage (NCBI taxonomy): Eukaryota > Metazoa > Chordata > Mammalia > Primates > Hylobatidae > Hylobates > Hylobates moloch. Next base: position 417,063 of record NW_026652310.1, on the reverse strand, counting down.
TACCATATAAATACTTTTCCAATGCTGTCTAAAACCATGCTTGTAATTAATACATGTGGAAACAACAATTAATAAGTGATGTGTGTATTCCTTTAAAATAAAGGTTTCTATGTAATTTCCATAATTAAGGAAATTAATATCTTACTTAGCAGACTCACTTCCAGAACTGCTCTCAGAACTGTTGTCCTCTCTTTAATGAAAACAAAGGTCAGGAAATGCACACACTGAATAAAGAGTAGAAATGATTTATTTTAAAAATCATACATTTTGTAAAACAGATCCAAACTCAATTAATTTCTTTTCTAAATTCTCACTGAGTCCACAACCAGTCTGTTTCACATCAAAGGAGCCTGTTCTTCTTTGAAAATGGATAAAAGAGAATTTAATTGTTTGGATTTGAGCTCAAATCACAAGTCTGGCTTTAATACTAATTTCATTTGGTGTCACCCAAGTCCTGCCCAGCCTTGACTCGGCCCTGCTCCTCCAGTCTTACCCCTTTACCCGCACATCTAGAAGGCTCACATGCACAACTTCAATGATACAACCTTGCAGAAAGCTGGAGTGGGAATGCCATTTCTCCATTGGCCTTCTCGTTCTTCTCTGTCATCCCACCTCCAACTGCTAACGCCCCAGGCCCCACTGCCCACTCCCAGCCTCCTTTCCACGTTGAGAGCCCAGGGAGGGCATCTAACCTACTCCCCAATCTGCAAGTCTAATCTCCACCCCCAGAAGCACCCAACATTTCTCCTACTCGACCTCACAGGTGCACCCCATGCGTAGTCCTGCCCAGCACAAGCGCATGGCCTCACTCCCACGTCTCCTTATTTCCCTGACACAGCCTCACCCTCCACTCAGGCTCAGGATTAAATGAGGAAATATAGGGAAAGATATGAACACTATTCTCAGATCTTTCCCTCACTCCATATAACTATAGACAACCAGAACCAAGGATCGGCAATTGCTACATGGAGGAAGGAAAAAGATTTGAACTAATGAAAAGAACAATAATAATAGCAGCTAATAGCAGCGTATTTTTTTCTTTTTTGAGACAAGATCTCACCATGTTGCCCATGCTGAACTCAAAGAACTCCTGGGCTCAAGAGATCCTCCTGACTTAGCCTCAGAAGTAGCTGGAACTAGAGGTGGGCACCACCGCACATGGCTAATAGCAGATTTCTGTGAGTGCCCAGTATGTGCTAGGCACTGTCCATACATTCTCATATACACATATGACTACTATGCACATATTTGTGTGTGTCTACATAAGCACAAACACTTCACATATATCTCAATAATGGGGGTGGGGCTCAGCTAACCAGTTGAAGGCTTTAAGAGCAAAAATTGAGGTTTTAGAGGGAAGGAATTCTGCCTCGACTTTAGCATCAATTCTTGCCATTTCCTGCCTGTCCTGCACATTTCAGACTTGCCAGTCCCCACAATCACACAGGCCAATTCCTTGAAATGAATCTTTTCTATATCTTACATACAAATGCATCTGTTTCTCTAGAGAACCCTGATACATACAGGGGAAATCTGGAAATGGATTATCTGCAGCAGCAGGAGGAAGAAGAAGAGAGGCACAAGTGGCCCTGTGATGGTTAATATTGTGTGTCGGCTTGACTGGCCTGCAGCACCTGACCCCTGCCAGCCACCAGGGGGCTTCAGGGAGAACACGAGCTTGCTCAGATAATGAGGTCAAGTCCTCTAAGCCCCTCTGCCCTGCACCAGGTAAAAGATCAGAACAGGACAGTGGGAAGGGCCCAGAGAAGCATCTGCACCTGACTCCCCAGGGGCAAGGTGGGCTGGAGGTAGGTGACAAGGTTTGGCTCCCGAACTGGCACTAGCCAAAAACAAATGGACCAGCAGGGCCAAGTGACATGGCAGAAGACCAGGTGCGGGACTCGGTCACCACTTTCAAACATCCCCAAAGTTATAGTAAGCATCGAGACCACTTACTACAGTCTCACTGTTAAGAGTAAAAAGAGATTGTGTATGCAAATAATTAGAAAAAGCAGAAATAACTAATGTTTAAACAAAACCTAAAACTGTAATACTTCAAGACCTTTGGGCTCATAGTCTGCCTGACACATAGGAAGTGGACAGGATGGCTCAGAGCACTGCCAAGGACCTCACCTGACCTCCTGCAAGTCAGTTCCTCTCAGGACAAAGTGGACTTTTCCACAAGTTTGCCTTTAGAAATATTATAATAAACTGCACTTCAATTGTCTTGCACAAACTATCACAGCTCCACACCAATGCAGTCTTAAAATGAGACTGGCCGGTGGCTCACACCTGTCATCCCAGCACTTTTCGAGGCCGAGGTGGGTGGATCACCTGGGGTTGGGAGTTCGAGACCAGCCTGACCAAAATGGAGAAACCCCATCTCTACTAAAAATACAAAATTAGCCGGGCATGGTGGTGCATGCCTGTAATCCCAGCTACTCAGGAGGCTGAGGCAGGAGAATCACTTGAGCCCCAGAAGCGGAGGTTGCGGTGAGCCAAGATCACGCCATTGCACTCTAGCCTGGGCAACAAGAGTAAAACTCTGTCTTAAAAAAAAAAAGAGAGAGAGAGACAGGCATCCCACATCAACACTTCCAAGGTGTGTACCCTTTTGATCTGGCAATTCTGCCTAGAAGGTCATCTGAGGAAGTGGCCAGGAGAGCACAAATACACACATTTACAGATGCTCATCACAGTGTCACTTTGAGGACTTAAACAGAAACTCTGTGAGTTATAAGAGCATTGAAGAGCTATGACTTTAACCTCTCCACCTTACTTCCTCCCTAGATTCTCCAGGAACAGAAAAATACAGATTCCTCAAGAACTATTAGAATACATACATAAAACTTACTGACACGGAAGATGCCCACTTCATATGCAGTGTGCATCACGGCCCCATTGCAGAGCCTTCTTTCATTTTAAACAGCATTACTGGCCGGGCACGGTGGCTCATGCCTGTAATCCCAGAACTTTGGGAGGCCAAGGCAGGTGGATCACCTGAGGTCAGGAGTTCAAGACCAGCCTGACCGATATGGTGAAACCCTGTCTCTACTAAAAATACAAAAAGTTGGCTGGGCACGGCAGCTCACGCCTGTAATCCCAGCACTTTGGGAGGCTGAGGCAGGCGGATCACAAGGTCAGGAGATTGAGACCATCCTGGCTAACATGGTGAAACCCCATATTTACTGAAAATACAAAAAATTAGCCAGGTGTGGTGGTGGGTGCCTGTAGTCCCAGCTACTCGGGAGATTGAGGCAGGAGAATGGCGTGAACCCGGGAAGCGGAGCTTGCAGTGAGCCAAGATCCCGCCACTGCACTCCACCCTGGGCGACAGAGCAAGACTTTGTCTCAAAAACAACAACAACAACAACAACAACAACAAAGTTAGCCAGGCGTGGTGGTGCATGCTTGTAATCCCAGCTACTTGGGAGGCTGAGGCAGGAGAATTGCTTGAACCTGGGAGGCGGAGGTTGCAGTGAGCGGAGGTCGTGACATTGCACTCCAGCCTGGTCAAGAACAGTGAAACTCCATCTCAAATAATAATAATAATAATAATAATAAATAAAAAGCATTACTGTGGCTGGCCAAACAGGAACCTCTTAGAAGAGTCTACAGCATTTTGAGGTGTTCATTATCTTTGTGCAGAAGGAATACATGTGATCTTTATTTTCTTCTTTCTTCTTACACTACAGTTCCTGAACTTTTGCAAATCATATAAATAACTTAGAAATCACAATAAACAAAGCTATTGTTGTGCATCTGCAGGTGTCTCCTAAATGTTATAAGCCCTAAAATTACCCATAAGGGTAACTGAGAGTACTGAGAGGCTTCAATATCATCAAATTCATAAATACATCAAACAATATATTTATGAATAGATGTATTTCCGAAACAGGCCCCCTCACCTTTTCTAGAACTAAGATTTTAATCTATAAAGACTTACTTCTCCATTGCCTTCAATTAGACCAACCTGCAGAAAATAATAATAATAATAAGTACAATATCTAGAAGAACTGCAAGGCAAAAGTTAGCAAAATCATCCTTGTCAAACGTTTCTATAAAATATCAGAAGCAGATACGTGACTGACATGCAAACTCCACCAACAACCAGAAGAACGCCTAAGTCTTTGGAGCAATGCTGAAACTGTGGTTACTTCCAGTTACCAAAATGCCACACTCTCCTAGAAAATGTTTATGACTTGGAGAATCCATTAAAAATCAAGAAAGTTTTCATAACAGAGGAAAATTTTCAAAAATAGAATGTTAAATGAAAAGTAGCATATGTTTATAATATAGAATATGAACACATAGGCAAGCATCTTAAGAAGGAATCTTACAGGAATTGTCAGCCTTGTCTGGCTTCTCCAGAAATGCAAGTCAAGACCTTCCATTCTGTCCCTATTCTAAGGGAAATGTCAGTTCCCAGGGGCAGGGCTTTTCCATGGATCCACAACCCAAGAGTAAGCCTCAGAGGCACAGGCTCTGGGAGTACCAGGTGGCAGCTTCAACCCAGGAGCGCATGTGAGTGCAATGCACTTGAACACTCCAGGTCAACTGCGGAAGGCCCCTTAGCTCAGGCAGTGGGATGGGTGATAGGAATGGGTTTATTGACTTCATAGAGTATAAAATAAACAATTCAAATATACCCAAATGCACTCTTTCGTAAAAGAAACTAAAGTAACAAATTCTGACCCCATGATGAGACCCCAGATAAACGTTAGGGGTCACCAGGGGTGAAGGGAACTGGCAACAAGTCAGGTGGCCAAGACTCAAAGCCTGACAAGACTGCTGGGCACTTTTTTGGACTTCCTGAAAACTCCATGTTCCTATAAAATATGAGAAAAATAAGAGCTGCCCATGAGCTCTTGACTATCCCAGGATCACACCCAGTTTGGGCTAGAAAGACCCCCATGAGGGATCCACCACAGTGAAACCAGTTTAACTGCCCTTTTCTGAGCCTCTCTGTGCTCCAGGCACTGCCCCATCCCTCCCACGAGACCTGATGGGAAGCAGGTTAAGGTGGTTTCATGCTGACCATGTGTCCACAGGCTTCGCAGACCAAGAGCAAGTTGGCACACCAGGCCAGGCACTCGCATGGGCGCCCGGAAGTTTCAAGATCTGACCTTGGAGAGACCAGGTCCAGGAGGCTGCCAGGAAGTCTCCATCACACCGGCCTCAGCCAAGTCACGGGAACGCAGGCTCTGCCATGCCCAGGAGCCTGAGATGCAACTTCAAGGACAACGGGAGCCAGAACACTTGGCCTCACACGGAAGGTGCCTCCTAACCACCACCACACTTGACGTAGCACCAGCACACGGAGATTAGGTGAGAGTGGGCTCTGGTGCAAAGGTAACAGTGCTGGGGACCTGTAAGCCTGTCACTGACCAAAGGTGGATGTGGCCGGCTGGATAAGGGCAAGAGGAAAGGCTGGGGGGAAAGGCCACAAGGTTAAGAGCAGGTAGTAAGACCAGGTGACTGAGGCCTGGTGTGTGAGGCTAGACGGACAGAGCACCAGGTTAAGGCAAGGTGGTTAAAGCAAAGTGGGCAAGGCCAGGAGAGTAAGACTGGGTGAGTATGACTAGGAGGGGCTGATAAGGCCAAGTAGAAACTCTAGGTAAGTAAGGCAAGGTGGTGTGGCCAAAAGCTAGTGCCAGATGAGTAAAGCCTAATTGCTAAGGCCAGGAGATCAAAACCAGGTGGATAATACCAGGGGGGTAAGCACAGTGGGTAAGACCACGAGGTTAAGACCAGGTGAGTAACACCAGAAGATTAATAGAAGCAGGCTGGTAAGGCAAGGAGGTTAAGGCCAGGTGAGTAAGAACAGGTAGGTAAGACGGGGGGGTAAGACCAGGGGGACAAGGTCAGGAAGCTATGGCCAGATTGGTAAAGTCAGAAGGTTAAGGCCGCTAGTTGGGTAAGGAACAGTGGGTACAACCAGAAGTGGAAAGCTAAGTCTGAAGGCCAGATGTAAAGGCCAGGTGTGTAAAGTATGATGAAGACCAGGTAAGTAAACTAGGAGGATAATGCAAGTTGGTAAAGCCATGAGAATAAGGCCAGTAGGGAAAGCCCGATGTGTGTAGTGTGAGTCAGAGCACACACTTTAGAGCCAGAAGGTTGGACTCAGATTTTAGTTTCACCCTTTCCTAGATGAAGACTTGAGCAAGCGGAGTAGCTTCTCAGAGCTTCTTTGTCCATCACATAGTGATAAGGCCAGGTGCGGTGGCCCATGCCTGTAATCTCAGTGCTTTGGGAGGCCAAGGTGAGCAAATCATTTGAGCCCAGAAGTTTGAGATCAGCCTGAGCAACATGGCAAAACCCCATCTCTAACAACAACAAACCCATAGTGATAAGAGGGTTTGTTAGGGAAATATGTTTTTCAATGAGGAGAGGCAGTTAAACCACTAGCTTAGTTCTGTAAATGCTGAGTCATTTCCCGATTGGAGAATGATTTAAGCAAAGATGGTGAGGAGGTTAGAAAGCTCTTAGGAAACAGTTGTCGATGGTAAGCTCATGTCCCAGTTTGAAACATGAAACACTGTGAACCTATGAGAGGGCAGAAAAATAAGACTTCGGAAAAATGGAGGTGAGGGACTAGAAGCCTCAGCGAAGTAGTAAAACAGGGTCTGGAAGGCGGGGCTGGTAGCAAAAGAAAAGAAGGTGTGTGATTCCAGATGGGGATTCCCAAGGTCGAAATTTCAGTTGCCACTCAAGCAATCTAACCCTTCTAATTGTCATCATTTTATATCTTGATATTGTATATTATCAATTAATACAACTTTTTAATTTAGAAAGTTTTCTTAAAGGAAACTGATATTAAGGATTCACTTTTAAAATTATAAAGTTTGCCAGGTGCAGTGGGCCACACCTGTAATCCTAGCACTTTGGGAGACAGAGGCAGCAGGATGGCTTCAGACCAAGATTCAAGAACAGCCTGGGCACCCTAGCAAGACCTCCATCTCTACGAAAAATAAAAATTAGCCTGATGTGGTGGTGTGTTCCTGTAGCCAGCTACTTGGAAGGCTGAGGCAGGAGGATCTCTTGGGCCCAGGAGTTTAAGGCTGCAGTGAGCTATGATTGCACCACTGCACTCCAGCCTGGGCAACAGAGTGAGACCCTGTCTCAAAAAATAATACATAAAATAGTTATATTGAAGTGTATCCAGAGAAACCAGTGGGAATTTAAATTACTTTTGGTTGAAATGGATTCTGAGGAAATTATATGGACAGAAAACTGAGATAATGTAAGTTGTATCTTGAATAAAAACTCTGATTTTGGCTGGGCATGGTCACTTGCACCTGTAATCTCAGAACTTTGGGAGGCTGAGGCGGGAGGATCACTTGAGCCCAGGGGTTCAAGACCAGCCTGGGCAACATAGGGAGACCCCCATGTCTAAAAAATTTTTTAAATAAACAAATAAACTCTGGTTTTGGGGGTGGGGTGGGTAGAGCTGGGGACAGAGGAGTAAAAAACATAATTGTCCCATCACTATAACATTTACAGATTTGACTAAGCAAAACAAAAGCCCCAGCTGCTGGAGCAGAGGTGCTGGCTCTGGTTCCACAGGCACCCACAGCCCAAATCCCCGGAGGTCAGTGGGGTGCACTGCTAGTGTGGGAACACTTCAAATAGTCGGTGTGCTCAGCCAGGAGTGGAACTGGTTTGGTTTGGTCTGTTTTAGCAGTGCAGAAGCTTGATTGATTTGATTTCTGCATCCTTTACATTTTGGATTATATTTCACGTCTTTCCCAGTAAGTAACACACACAACCCAGTGTTGGTTATCATATCATTCTGAAAAGCATCACAAGGGGCTAAGTAGCTGGACATCAAAGGAGTTTTAACCCACTCTTCTCTTTCTTCTGTCCTCCAGAATTTGTTTGTTTGCTTGTTTGTTTTTTTGGAGATGGAGTCTCGCTCTGTCACCCAGGCTGGAGTACAGTGGTGCAATCTTGACTCACTGCAACCTCTGTCTCCCAGGTTCAAGCAATTCTCCTGCCTCAACCTCCTGAGTAGCTGGGACTACAGGCATGCACCACCACGCCCGGCTAATTTTTTGTATTTTAGTAGAGATGGAGTTTCACCGTGTTGCCCAGGCTGGTTTTGAACTCCTGAGCTCTGGCAATCTGCCTGCCTCGGCCTCCCAAAGTGCTAGGATTACAGGCGTGAGCCACCGCGCCCAGCCCTTTTGTTTTCTTTTGAGACAGAGTCTCACTCTGTCACCCAGGCTGGGGTACAGTGGCACAATCTTAGTTCACTGCAACCTGTGCCTCCCAGGTTTAAGCGATTCTTATGCCTCAGCTTCTCAAGTAGCTGGGATTACTGGCCCGCACCCCCAAGCCCGGCTAATTTTTATATTTGTAGTAGAGATGCAGTTTCACCATGTTGGCCAGGCTGGGCTTGAATTCCTGGCCTCAAGTGATCAACCCACCTCAGCCTCCTAAAGTTCTGGGATTACAGGCATGAGCCACTGTGCCCGGCCTCTGTCCTCCAGAATTTTTATTTTGCTGCATAAATGTAATGATATCGGGGATCTGTTAGATATTCCATACATCTACTTATCTGAATAACTTTTAAGTCATTTCTTAACTTGTTTCTATGGTATCCATCAGGTTATATGTGAACAGATGATCTGGTAAGTACCGATAATGATGCAGAAGGAGTGCTCTGCACCAGTCATCCATTGATGTCTGTTTTCCAAGACACAGAATTATGGTCATTACAGATCATTATTTCCCATCATGTCTTTATCTTTCAAAAGGAAATGGTTTTTGATTTCAGTTGTTTTGGAATTCAGCCTTTCCTATGGATGTAACTGATTTTTGCTCTCGATATTTTACCCTGCAATTAGCCACTTTAAAACAGGCCTGTTGGGCTGCATGCGGTGGCTTATGCCTGTAATCTCAGCACTTTGGGAGGCTGAGGCGGGCAGATCACCTGAGGTCGGGAGTTCGAGACCAGCCTGAGCAACATGGAGAAACCCCGTCTCTAATAAAAATACAAAATTAGCCGGGCATGGTGGCTCATGCCTGTAATCCCAGCTACTTGGGAGGCTAAGGCAGGAAAATCGCTTGAACCCAGTGAGTGGAGGTTGCAGTGAGCCAAGATGGTGCCACTGCACTCCAGCCTGGGCAACAAGAGTGAAACGCCATCTCAAAAACAAAACAAACAAACAAACAAAAACCAAAAACCCAAAACAGCCCTGTTTATTCAAGCTAAAATTTATGATCCATAAAGAGTCCTAGTTGGGACATTGTGTTATTTTTATTTATTTTTTTGAGAAGGAGTCTTGCTCTGTCACCAGGCTGGAGTGCAGTGCGTGATTTCAGCTCGCTGCAACCACCCCCTTCGGGGTTCAAGTGATTCTCCTGCCTCAGCCTCCCAAGTAGCTGGAACTACAGGCGCCCGCCACCACACCCAGCTAATTGTTGTATTTTTAGTAGAGATGGGGTTTCACCATGTTGGCCAGGATGGTCTCGATCTCTTGACCTCGTGATCCACCCGCCTCAGCCTCCCAAAGAGCTAGGATTACAGGTGTAAGACACTGCACCCGGCCTTAGAATCTTGTTTAATAATTATCAGCACTGTAAGATGTTTCTGGTCTCCACTCTTTTTTCAGGCCTACACCAATGGCTAATTGAGACCATGCATCACTATTAAGGCATCTTCAGCAAAAGGAACTATGGAAGTTCTGCATGAAACATAGACACCTGTTAGAAAAGGAGCTAAATTTCAAACAGGGAATGTGGTGTTGAATCACAGCGAAGTGTCCAGAAGGAACTCCTGAAGTGCTGTTTTCCAAAGTACAGAATGATATAGAAGATAGTTTTGGTGGAATTCCTGAAAATAAATTTTTAAATGTTTCTTTTTGACTTCCTTTTCATATGGCAAATGATACCAGTGTTCCATTTATATTAGTTATGAATTTAAAGAAATATTGAGGAAATCGCAGTTCACCTGGCATATGAGTATGGGAAAAATCATGACAATGGAAGGCAAATGACTTAAGTTTGGGAAACATTTGGCTGAGAGGATGTGTTGGAAAGCAAGTTAAAATCCCAAACTCAGCCAGGTGCAGTGGCTCACGCTTGTAATCCCAGCACTTTGGAAAGCTGAGGCAGGAGGATCGCTTGAGCCCAGGGGTTCAAGACCAGCCTGGGCAACACAGGGAGACCTCCGTCTATACAAAAATAAATAAGTATTGATTAGCCGGGCATAGTGGCACACACTTGTGGTCCCAGCCACTCGGGAACTTCAGCCCAGGAGTTCAAGGCTGCAGTGAGCCATGACCATGCCACTGCACTCCAGCCTGGGCAACAGAGTGAAAGCCTCTCTCTTAAGAGAAAAAAAGATAGATTCAAAATCTGATAACAGTAGGTTTAGGGATGGCCCTGAGGTCTTGGGCTTTTCTTTTCTCTCTCTCTCTCTCTTTTTTTTTTTTTTTGAGATGGAGTCTTGCTCTGTCGCCAGGCTGGAATGCAATGGTGCAATCTCAGCTCACTGCAACCTCTGCCTCCCAGGTTCAAGGGATTCTCCTGCCTCAGGCTCCCAAGTAGCTGGGATTACAGGCACCTGCCACCACGCCCAGTTTTTTATTTTTTATTTTTGTATTTTTTAGTAGAGACGGGGTTTTGCCATGTTGGCCAGGCTAGTCTTGAACTCCTGACTTCAGGTGATCCATCCACCTCGGTCTTCCAAAGTGCTGGGATTACAGGCCTGACCACCGCGCCCAGCCAGGTCTTGAGCTCTTCATAGGCTACCTGGGCATCTTTCATGGTGTGGAAATTTGAAAGCCAGGAGCAATGTGCAATACATCAGGAAGCCACTAGATGGCAGGAGCCATCCCTTGGAGCCCATTCTTCAGTCCAGAAAGCGGTCAGAGAGGAAACCCGTGAAGTGGGGAAGAATCCAAGCACACATGCACTTTAATAAATAGTTGGTGCAGATGAAAGGGCAGAAAGAGTTTCTCTCACCTCTTGCCCCCCTCTAGTGTCCCCTCCAGTATTTGAAATGCTTCGAGGATCCTTAACTAAAACTCTGCAACCAGGGAGCTGTGCTACCCTGTAGCACAACCAGCTAAGGGAAAAACTAGCTCAATGATAGGGCTAGTATTTATATGGGGTCAATGGCTATTATTGGCAGACATATATGCCCTTTTGTGCAATATAGGAGATAGGAAAAACCCAAACCAAAGCTTTTTTTTAAATTTTTTTTCTGCTCTCAATCAACACAGAATACTTCTGTGACCAAATGTGGGCAAGGTTTTCCCCAGACACCAAACAATCCATTTTCCAGCAGGTTCTCCAGTGGACACTAGCTGGGTGTCCTCCAATTCAACTCAATTTTGACACTCCCTACCTAAAGACAGTGTTAGATCTCATAGGTTCAGGGCTTAGTCTCACAAAACTGTCCCCAACTTCAGATACCAGTTGCAGATCTGAGCCTCTAGAACTTCTGACCCACCAGCTACAAATTAAGGTTACCACATGCCCCTCCCCAGGTTCAATTAATTTGCTAGAGCAGTTCACAAGAACTCAGGGAAACACATTTACCAATTTATTAATAAAGAATATAATAAGGGTTCACCTAACTAGCCTAAAAAAAAAATATGATAAAGGATACAGACGAAGAGATCCATGGGGTGAAGTCAGCAAGGGTTCTGATCCTAGGAGCTTCTGTCCTCATGGAGTTGGGGTACACCACCCTCCTAGCATATGGATGTGTTCACCAACCCAGGAGGTCTCCAAACCCAGTCCTTTTGAACTTTTTATTTATTTATTTATTTATTTATTTTTACGGAGTCTTGCTCTGTCACCAGGCTGGAGTGCAGTGGCACGATCTCGACTCACTGCAACCTCCACCTCCCGGGTTCAAGTGATTCTCCTGCCTCAGCCTCCCAAGTAGTTGGGACTACAGGCCTAGCTAATTGTTATATTTTAAGTAGAGACGGGGTTTTTTTTTTTTTTTTTTTTTTTGAGACGGAGTCTCGCTCTGTCACCCAGGCTGGAGTGCAGTGGCGCAATCTCGGCTCACTGCAAGCTCTGCCTCCCGGGTTCATGCCATTCTCCTGCCTCAGCCTCTCTGAGTAGCTGGGACTACAGGTGCCCATCACCACGCCCGGCTAATTTTTTTGTATTTTTAGTAGAGACGGGGTTTCATCGTGGTCTCGATCTCCTGACCAGACGGGGTTTTACCACACCACCACGCTCAGCTAATTTTTATATTTTTAGTAGAGACGGGGTTTTACCATGTTGGCCAGGATGGTCTCGATCTCTTGATCTCGTGATCCGCCCACTCCGGCCTCCCAAAGTGCTGGGATTACAGGCGTGAGCCACCACGCCCGGCCTCCTTTTGAATTTTAATGGAAGCTTCCATTTGTAGGCATGATTGATTATATCATTAGCCATTAATGATCAACTCAATTTTCAGCCCCCCTTCCCTCCTTGGAGGTTGGGGCCTGGGGCTGAAAATCTTAACCCTGTAATCAGAACTTGATTTTTCCCACAACAAGCTCCCACCCTCAGGCTATCTAGAGGCCCTCAGCCTCCAGTCACCTCATTAGCACAGAAGATTCCAGGATTGAAGGAACCGTATGTCAGGAAAAGATGAGGAAGACCAAATACATATTTCACAATATCACACCTTCCAAGTGTATGACCCTGTACCTAAGAGATAACATATGTTAAAATCAGATACAAGACAGATAGTACCATCCCGTGACTTTTCTGTAGAATGTGCTTTTCCTCCAAATGCCAGGAAATGGCATAACAGAGACTAAAATTCAGAGTGCTTGCTGTTCTTTTTAGTGGCTACTAAGGTGGTGTCAGTGTGTAGAGCTAATATTTAGATAAAGACAGGTGGGCAAGGGCACTATTTGAGACATATGAATTATCGTTGGTGTCTGATTTTGTTTTATTCCAACTTAATTAGTTCTGCCTTGTAAAATACTCTCATTACCTGAATTACCACTGTGAATATTATACTCTAACAATTTATTATTATAGAAATAGTACCCTTCAGTTTTTGAAATAGTTTAGAAAGCAGTGATATTGGGGGCACTTAAATATATTTTAAAAGTGGTTAGGCCAGGTGCTGTGGCTCATGCCTATAATTCCAGCACTTTGGGAGGCCAAGGCAAGTGGATCACCTGAGGTCAGGAGTTCAAGACCAGCCTGCCCAACATGGTCAAACACCGTCTCTACTAAAAATGCAAAAATGAGCTGGGCGTGGTGGTGCACGCCTGTAATCCCAGCTACTCGAGAGGCTGAGGCAGGAGAATCGCTTGAGCCTGGCAGGTGGAGGTTACAGTGAGCCATGATCATGCCACTGCACTCCAGCCTGGGTGACAGAGCGAGACGCTGTCTAAAAAAATATTAAATAAATAAATGTAGTTAAAGTAACCAATCATGGTGTACTTTTTTATATTATTTTATTTATTTATTTTTTTTGAGACAGAGTCTCACTCTTGTCATCTAGGCTAGAGTGCAGTGACGTAATCGGCTCACTGCAACCTCCACCTCCCAGGTTTAAGCAATTCTTGTGCCTCAGCCTCCTGAGTAGCTAGGATTACAGGCACCTGCCACCACGCCCGGCTAGTTTTTATATATTTTAGTAGAGATGGGATTTCATCATTGTTGGCCAGGCTGATCTTGATCTCCTGACCTCAGGTGATCTGCCCGTCTCAGCCTCCCAAAGTGCTGGGATTACAGGCATGAGCCATCACCCCCAGCCTACTTATTTATTTTTTGAGACAGAGTCTCGCTCTGTTAGCCAGGCTGGAGTGCAGTGGCGCGCTCTTGGCTCACTGCAACCTCAGCCTCCCAGGTTCAAGTGATTCTCCTGCCTCAGCCTCCCAAGTAGCTGGGATTACAGGCATGCACCATCAGGCCTGGCTAATTTTCCTGTTTTTAGTAGAGATGGAGTTTCACCATGTTGGTCAGGTTGGTCTCAAACTCCTGACCTCCGGTGATGTTTTTTAAGTAAGAAGAATATATTTTCATTATACCTGTCTATAAGTGATTGAAGTGGTCAGAGGAGCTACTGAATTCCTCATTTACTTTTAGATGAAGCAAAGACTAACACCCCGCCCTCCCAGCCAAATAGAAACTAAGTTGAATATTCTTTCTGGGAACCTGGAGAAAAAGTGGATAAAAATCACTACTGCCAGGCCGGGCGTGGTGCTCATGCCTGTAATCCCAGCACTTTGGGAGGCCGAGGTGGGCAGATCATGAGGTCAGGAGATCGAGACCATCCTTGCTAACACGGTGAAACCCCGTCTCTACCAAAAATACAAAAAATTAGCCAGGCGTGGTGGCGGGTGCCTGTAGTCCCAGCTACTTGGGAGGCTGAGGCAGGAGAATGGCGTGAACCCGGGAGGCGGAGCTTGCAGTGAGCCAAGATCGTGCCACTGCACTCCAGCCTGGGCGACAGAGCAAGACTCCATCTCAAAAAAAAAAAATCACTACTGCCAATGTGGCACTGTAGATTAGCAATACTGATGATATCTGATGGAGGACAACAGATGTTATCATGTGCAAATTTAGGATGCTGAAGAAGTGACAAGAAAAGGATCAAAGCCTTGCCACAACATTGAATTTATGTAAGTGCTTGAATGATGTCATCTCTCTTGAAGTCCAAGATGTGCTGGAAGGTGAGCAGGAAATAAACTTAGTCATTTTATTTGGAATCAAGCTGTGTCTTTGGGAATAACAAATGCATAGTACAGAATGTGTTGCTTGGTTATTTATAAGCTTGGGTTCAGAGAGTTAATGCAAATGCAACAGTAAGCAAGGGGTTGCCATCCTCTTAGTAAGGATGGCGTGTGCAGCTGAGTCAGAGGAAGGGTTGGAAGCCCAGCCCCAGTGCCGGCTAGCTTTGGGAGTGTAAGCAAAGTCTCAACCTAACTTGAAGCCTCTCTGTTCCCATCTGTGAAATGGGTACAAACCCCCCATGATCTGGGCTGTAGTGAGAATGAAAGGAGGCCATGCACGTCAAGATCCAGGCAGGTGGTCAGGCTCAGTAAGGGAGAGGTCATGTCACTCTGGTACTTGAGACCGAGACCGGACTGGTAACATAAGCCTTCTGGGGCCTTCCGGGGCCCTGAAGCATGGATCACGGGGACCACTGGGTGGCGCCAGAGATGCTCAACCAGCAAAGGGGAAGGGAGAAAGCAGAGCCCAGGGAGGGCTGGGGCGGATCGTTCCTGGTGTTGATCCAGAGAACCACAGGGTTCCTTGTCTTGGTTTTCAACCACTTCTCTTTCTGTGTGTGTGTGGATGGTTGTAGCATATTGTTATAACCAAGCTCAAAACAATGCAAAACTTTGATTATATATGTTGTTACCATGGTTAACAAATGTATTCTTCCGTCTGAGAATCCTCAGTAGTACAGAGAGAGGTTTTGCATTTAGAATTCTATTTAGACTTTTTATTCCTTGAAGCATCAAAAGTACATAAACACCCCAAAATGTTATATCAGAAGTCAAAGCATTATGATCTCTCTGGATGCTTTTCAGACATGGTGGGTGAGCGTTCTGAATCCCACCCCCCCCCCCCCCCCCCCCCCCCCCCCGCCAGCCAGCTTTGCCTGGAGAGCTACTGAGATTTCCCACCATCTAGTCTTGAGATGCTGAAGCCTCAAGAGGTTAGGAATGAATGCAATTCTCACCCACCTGACAATGCTGGTATGCAAGCTTTGGTTGCTTTTGTTGGTATGAGACCACCTCATCCTATTGGAGAAGTTCTTTTCTTGTCTTTCACCATGGAATCATTTACTTTTGTGGTGGGGGAGGAATGCTACTCAGAAAGAGCTTTCAAAGAATGAAGGAAAAACTTCCTTATCTTCTTCTTCTTCTCCTTATTCTTCTTTTTTCTTTTAGTAGAGACAGGGTTTTTGTCCTCCAGGTTGCAGCACAGTGGCAAATTATGCTCACTGTATCCTGGAACTCCTGGGCTCAAAGAGTCCTCAAGCCTCCCAAGCAGCTAGGAGCACAGGTGCACGTCACTTCTTAAAGGAGACTTGCCACAGAGAATAATGGGCCACACTGGCTTTTGTTAATTGGTGAAATGATTTTGTTGGTCCATATAGATACTGCTACTCTACGGAGCAACAAAACCATTTCACCAATTAAATTAACCACCTAGCATCATGCATGTGGTGATTAACAACTTGGATATATTTTGCTTAAACTATTTGAAGAATCCCTAAATTATGGATAAAGGGAAGAAAAATAAACCTGCCTTTTGACACTGCTCATGTATCTTCTTTGTATCATTATTTACTTACAAGTCTTTTTTTTTTTTTTTTTTTTTGAGACAGAGTCTTGCTCTGTCTGAAGTGCAGTGGTGTGATCTCGGCTCACGCAACCTCCGCCTGCCGGGTTAAAGAGATTCTCCTGCCTCAACCTTCCTAGTAGCTGGGATTACAGGCGCCTGCCACCACGCCTGGCTAATTTTTGTATTTTTAGTAGAGATAGCGTTTCGCCATGTTGGCCAGGCTGGTCTTGAGCTCCTGACCTCGGGTGATCTGCCTGCCTTGGCCTCCCAAAATGTTGGGATTACAGGTGTGAACCACCGCGCCCAGCCACAAGTCGTATTTTAAAGCATCCTATTCCTTAGTTATAATTCCCTTGACTTTTAGCAACAGTTGGTTTTGACCCCAGCTCCCTGGTGCCTGGACCTCCAGATCCACCCTGGAGCCCACAGGTGGATTTACATCTAATATGTTACAATCCTGATGTAAATCCCCAGGAGGAAGCCTGGCGTTAGCCACCCTTACTCTGCACAGTGCTATTCTTGCTGTTGCTTTCACCTCTGGCAGGAGTTTCCTTTTCACAAGGGAGAAGGCTCTGTGCATTTATAGCAGGTTTTATTTTCCAGCAAGCTTAGAAATCTACAGGATGGTTCCGCTGCTTATAAAAACTGCCGCAGAGAAGGGCTTGGACTAGTTCTAGGGTGTTAAATTTTTCCTTAGCCATGGAAGTCACTTGTGAAAGGAAATCTTACCTAGAACCTGCATCGGACAAGCATTCAAAAGTAGAAATGATCTGGTGGGGCCATTGATGGGAGAGGATTTTGAGGAGTTACTGAGCAGCCCTGTGGGACCCCTGATCTGCTTCTGGCAGGGCAGCTTGGAAACCAGCAGATGAGGTGACTGCTTGCGTCTCTTGAAGCTGTGGTCCAGGAGTGTGTTTCTAAAACATTTGCAACCTAATGGAAGTAAACCACTGTCCCAACAGCTGTGGTACGTTTTGTAGTAACCACATAATCCCAAGCCAAAGATACTTAAATTATTTTAAATCAAGAGGCTTGTGAATTTTGGATTTCCCTCATTACAAGCGTGTGTAATTATTTTAAGCCAAACAAACGTGATATTTAACTTTTTAACTTTTTTTTTTGGTATTTTGGAATCATTTTCTTTTCAAAGACTAAGGACTTTCTTGTTTATTCCTAGATTAGAAACAGAGCCAGCGAAGAGGGGGTACTGAAAGGGCATAGCCTGTCCTGTTGGCGGGGCCGTGGGACCCGGCCGCCCTTTCTCTTCCGTGGCTCCCCAGCCAGGAGGCTGCGCTTCCCTGTTCCGCACGACCTCTGCGGCGTGGGGGCTCTTAGCTCTGTCGCTGCGGGGCTCCAGGCTGGTGCTTGTGCTGAGAATGGCTGCGGGAGGGGCTCGCGTGCCCAGCGCTGCGCCGCGAGGCGACCAACCGCTGACATGTGGGGCGATTGGGTGGACAGGAAGACTTGGCGAGCTTTTGTAGCCGCGGGTAGGGGCAGCCTGGGCTCCCTGAACCAAGCGCGCGTGGGCGGCGGCCCAGCCCCTGTGCACCGACCGGCCAGCGCGCAGCCTGGTGAGAGCACTTGTGCGCCTTGGAATCGCCTGGGCTGCTTCTTGGCGTTCTGCCTAGGGGGAACCGGCTTGGTGACAACAGGGCTGGCCGGAGCTTCTCTGAAGTCGAAGGGTGCTATTCTTTGAATGGGTGTCCCTCAAAACTCATGCGAAAATTCAATCCGTATTAGAGGTGTGGCCTTCAGGACGTGAGTAGGCTTGAGGGCTCAGCACTTGTGAATGGCTCAGTGTTCTTGTAAAAGAGCTTGAGGGGGAGGGAGTTTGGTCTCTTTTGTGCTTCTGCTCTCTGCCACCTCAGGAGGCTTCACCTTGAGCTTGGACTTTCCAGACTTCAGAAGCTGTAAAAAATAAATTGCTGGTTTTGTTGTTGTTGTTGTTGTTTTGTTTTTTAGAAATTACCCAGTCTTGGGTATTTTGTTATTACAGCACAAAAAGACTGAGACAAAGGGCCAGCACCATTCTGGACAGGACAAAGAGCTCCTCTCATCCCGATTGGAGGTGGACACTCCTGCTGCTGGACTTTTCTCACTTGGGGACCACAAGGCCCACAGGCGTTCCCCGATTCACTTCTTGGGATCTGTAAATCCCCTGAAATACTATGCCAGGCTTTACATCTAAATGCAAGTGTCTGGAATGAGGGACAAAAGTTCTTATCCAATTCAACATCTGTGATACCCCCCACTGCCCACTCCCCACCTCCACCCCCACCCCCCAACCCCCACCAAGCCTGTGAAAATGATGGATTAAACCAATAGTACCCAAACTTGGCTGCACATTAATCAACCAGGGAGTTTTTAAAAGCTGGAAGCCCGAGTGGAAGCCCAGATCACTTAATTCAGTGGGATGGGACCCCAGCCATTAGTGTTTTGAAAGATTCACAGGTGATTCCATTGCGTAGGAAAGTGTGGGCACCACTGCCCTCACTGAACACTACATGCTTTCACATTTTTTCAGCTAGATTGTTTGCTTCTCTGCCTTTTTCGTGAGGTCGTGGGTGTCACAGTATCTAGCCCGCCTCTGAGACACACTACATATTTGCTGCATGAAGGAGGCAAAGGCAGATCACAGGATAGGTCATCTAACTTGCAGGCCCCTCGTTGCTGTGTCCAAAATTCTCCCTGGGCTGAAATACCACTGACTTCATGGAAATGGCTTCACATAATGTTTGAAGCTAAGGAGGAAAATGAGTCATTACTCCCTGATGGGACATCTGTCTTTTAGCCTCTCCAGAATGCACCTGCCTGTGTCACTGTGGCTCAGAGGTCTGGGATGGCATTTGGGTACGCACCATTAGAGTCATAACCCCTGTGGTTCCAACACCTGTGAGCCCAGCACTGGGATGGATACCTTATATTCTGAAATAGATCTGGCCTGGCACGATCCTGGGCCATGTTCTCCTGTTGAACATGAACATAAACGATTTCCCACAACACCATTAGACAAGACTCCTCTGTAACCAGGATGGATCTAGACCAGAATAAGACCACTCCAACATCATATCTGAAAACAGACAAAGCATAAACATTGTTCAAGCCACATACGAAAACACACAAATATAGCAGTTGTCTTGGCTAATAGAACCGGCTGCTGCTTCATTGCCAGTTATAGCTTTTATTTTGAGACAGAGTCTTGCTCTGTCACCCAGGCTGGAGTGCACTGGCACAATGACTTACTGCAACCTCAGCTTCCTGGGCTCAAGCAATCCTCCTACCCCAGCCTTCTGAGTAGCTGGGATCACAGCACATGCCACGACACCTGGCTAATTTTTAAAAAATTTTTTGTGGAGACAGAGTCTCGCCACATTGCCCAGGCCAGTCTCAAACTCCTGGGCTCAAGCAATTCTCCCACCTCAGCCTGCCAAAGTGCTGAGATTACAGGTATGGGCCACCACACTCAGCCCAATTACAGCTTCAGACTTGGTGTAGTCTGCTTTCCCTATGGGTAAGATTTATGAGGATATGCATTCATAGAATTACCCCAGTTTCCTGACCCTATTCAACCCAGAGAAAAGCTGTGCTTTCTTCAACTTCTCCCAAAGCAGCTAACCAAAGCCCAAATCCTTGAATAACATTTTCTAACATCTTCTCACTGAGACACCCCCAGGGTTTCCCATTGTTTGCATTTTCCCTCTTTGCAATGAGAATTAAACCCAACTTTCTTAACTGTAGGTGTGTTCCTAGTGGTTTCTGGCTGGAGAGCATTGACAAAGTATCGTATTTACACATCCCAATAACAGTGCAAGAAAAATATTACACCCCCTTCCCACCTGAGCTAACTGAGGTTCTTTTAGATTACATAGCTCACACAGGGCTGCTGGGCTTTAAGTGAAGAGCTAGGGTTCATTTTCACATAGTTTTGTTGGAAGACAACCTAGCATGTTGCTTACTTACATGAACTTTAGCTGCTAAGTGGAGGTCCAACGCAGCCCTGCCCTTTTCTGGCTATAGGAACTTGAGGAAGTCCTGTAACATTTCTCAACTTCCTTACCTAAAAAAAAAATAATGTTACCAAAATGCCAAGAGTTTGATCTAGGTACGATTGCTCACCGCACAGGAAGCCAATCACTGAGACAATGATTATTGCCAGGGAAGAAGGCTTAATCACGTGCTGCAGCTGTGATCTGGCCAACTAAATCTGGCCAACTAAAATCAGGGGTTTATATAACAGGGAAGAAATGTATCTACATATAGGAAAACAGGGATTAGGGAGGGGTAAGGAAGAGGAGTTGGTCAAGAAGAAGCAGGTGATCAGTTAGGCAGTCATGACAGGTGAGGGTCTGGCTTCTCATTGTCCAGATGTGATGATCTGGTAAGTGTCAGTTCCTTGATACTGTTACTGCACTGGAGGGTCTTGACTGTGAGCCATCCAGGTTCTTGGTGTTTTGAACAAAGAATTGAACAGATCACAAATACAAAGTGACAAAAGAATGAAGCAACAAAAGCGCAGATTTGTTGAAATGAAAGTACACTTCACAGAGTGGGAGTAGATTTGAGCAAATGGCTCAGGAGGACCAGTTACAGAATTTTCTGGGGTTAAATACCCTCTAGAGGTTTCCCACTGGTTACTTGCTTACACCGTATGTAAATGAAGACTTGGCCCACCACCAGTCTGATTGGTAGAGGGAGGCAACCAATCAGAGGTACTTTCCATTTTTCATCTGCAATGCAGTGGAATGGGGATGGGGAGGGGCAGAATGTAAAGGGAGTAGCCTCTGATCTTTTTGTTACTTGGACATGGAGAGATGGGGTTTTCCTTTTGATTCAGTTCTAGGAAGTCAGCCTGAATTGGCCTTAAATCCCCAGTTTCCAGACCCTGTTCTCCTGCCTTATTACTATCTGGGAGGGCTGACAGTTGGAAACCTGAGAAAGGAACTCAGATAAGACAAATGTAACTTTCTAAAGTTTTAACAGTGGGAGGGTCAATTTCTATGTTTATTCAGAAGAAACCATAAACATCAGTTCTCTAGGACAAGTGGGCTGATTTCAAAAGGAAAGGGGATAACATTCCAATCTCAAGAATCTTAGTGTGGAAATAATAAGAAAAACCCACCAAGCCTGTTGATCACAGAGCTATGCTCAGGCATCTGCCCCCTGTAGAAATGTAAAATGTGAGGTGGGAAAGGTAAGCAGCAGAGCCACCAAGCAGTGCCCAGCCCATCTGCACTACTTCACTCCAGCTGAGTCTTGCTGATTTGTGTTTGACTGGAGTGGTGGGTCATTGTAGATGTAAATCTGACTGGGTTAAGGGATACCCAGATAACTGGTAGCACATTATTTCTGGGTATGTCTGTGAAGGTATTTCTGGAAGAGATTGGCATTTGAATCAGTGAACTGAATAAGGAAGATCTGACCTCACCAGTGTGGGCAGGCACCATCCAAAGGGCTGAAGGCCTGGATAGGACACAAAGGCAGAGGAAGGGAAAATTTGCTCTCTCTATTGCAGCTGGGACAACACCCTTCCTCTTCTGCCCTTGGACATGAGAACTCCAGGTTCTCAGGCCTTCATACTCTGACTGAGCCACACAGCCAGCTTCCCTGGTTCTCTTGTGGACAGTATATTTTAGGTCTTCTCAGCCACCATAATTGAGGGAGCCAGCCTCCATAATCAATCTCTGATAGCCGTAGACTCATGCACTATATAATGACATTTTTGTCAACAATTGACTGCATATATGATGGTGGTCCCACAAGATTATAAAGGAGCTGAAAATTTCCTATCATCGAGTGATGTTGTAGGTGTCATAACATTGTAGCACAATGCATTACTCGTGTCTGTGGTGAGGCTGGTGTAAACAAACCTATTGCATGGCCAGTCATATGAAAGTCACATACAGTTATGCACAGTGCACAATACTTGATAATGATAGTAAATGACTATGTTACTGCCTTATGTATTTTCTGTGTGATATGGTTTGGATCTGTGTCCCCACTAAATTTCATGTCAAATTGTAATCCCCACTGTTGGAAAAACGGCCTGGGGGAGGTGGTTGGATCATGGGGGTGGTTGCTTCATGAATGGCTTAGCACCATCTCTTTGGTGCTGGTCTCGTGATAGAATCCTCATGAGATCTGGTCATTTAAAAGAGTGTAGCACCCCAGCCTGGCCAACATGGTGAAAACCCGTCTCTACTAAAAATACAAAAATTAGCTGGGCGTGGTTGTGGGTCCCTGTAATCCCAGCTACTCAGGAGGCTGAGGTAGGAGAATCATTTGAACCCAGGAGGCAGAGGTTGTAGTGAGCTGAGATCACCCATTGCACTCCAGCCTGGGCAACAGAGTGAGACTCTGTCTCAAAAAAAAAAAAAAAAAAGTGTGTAGCACCTCCCCAACCCACTCTTGCTGCTCCAACCACGTGATATGGCTTCTCCTCTTTCACCTTCCACCATGATTGTTAGTTCCCGAAGGTCTCCCCAGAAGTGGATGCCGCCATGCTTCCTGTATAGCCTGCAGAACTGTGAGCCAATTAAACCTTTTCTTTACAAATTATCCAGTCTTAGGTATTTCTTTATAGCAATTTCAGAATGAACTAATACACTATGCTATACTTTTTCTTATTTTAGAGTGTACTTCTTCAACTTATAAAAAAAGAAGTTAACTGTAACTAGCCTCAGGCAGGCCCTTCAGGAGGTATTCAGAAGAAGGCATTGTTATTGTAGGAGATGACAGCTCCATGCGTGTCATTGACCCTGGAGACCTTCCAGTGTGTCAAGATGTGGAGGTGGAAGACAGCAATATTGATGATCTTGACCCTGTGTAGGCCTAGGCTAATGTGTGTGTTTGTGTCTTCATTTTTAACAACAAAAAAAAAGTTTAAATATAAAAAATTTAAAAAATAAAAAAGCTTGTAGAATAAAGATATAAAAAAGAAAATATTTTTATACAACTACTTAACGTGTGTTTTAAACTGTTATTAGAACAATCAAAAGGTAAAAAATTTGAACACTTATAAAGCATAGTTACAGTAAAGTAAGGTTAATTATTGGAGATTTAAAAATTTTTTTATTGGCCGGGTGCAGTGGCTCATGCCTATAATCCCAGCACTTTGGGAGGCCAAGGCGGGTGGATCACCTGAGGTCAGGAGTTCGAGACCAGCCTGTCCAACATGGTGAAGCCCTGTCTCTACTAAAAATATAAAAATTATCCAAGTATGGTGGCGCATGCCTGTAATCCCAGCTACTCAGGAGGCTGAGGTAGAAGAATCGCTTGAACCCAGGAGGTGGAGATTGCAGTGAGCCGAGATTGTGCCACTGCACTCCAGCCTGGGCAACAGAGCAAGACTGTTTCAAAAAAAAAAAAAATTAATTAATTTAGTGTAGCCTATGTACACAGTGTTTATAAAGTCTACAGTAGTGTACAGTAATGTCCTAGGCCTTCACATTCACTCACCACTCATTCACTGACTCTCCCAGAGCAGCCTCCAGTCCTGCGTGTTTCATTCATGGTAAGTGCTCTCTACAGGTGTACCATTTTTTATGTTTTAAGCCATTTTTTTACTATATCTTTTCCAGGTTTAGATGTGTTTAAATACACAAATACTTACCATTGTATTACAGTTTCCTACAGTATTCAGCACAGTAACATGTCGTACAGCTTTGTAGCCTTGAAGCAATAGGATCTATCATATAGCCTAGGTGTATAGTAGGCTATGCCATCTAGGTTTGTATAAGAACACTGTGATGTTTCCACAATAACAAAATCACCTAAAGATGCATTCTCAAAATGTATGTTTGTTAAGCAATGTATGACTGTGTATCTATCTATCTATCTATCTATCTATCTATCTATCTATCTATCTATCTATATCTATCTATCATCTATCTATCATCTATCTATCTATCTATCATCTATCTGCCTGCCTGCCTGCCTCTCTATCTATCTATCTATCTATCTATCTATCTATCTATCTATCTGCCTGCCAGCCTGCCTATCTATCTATCTATCTATCTATCATCTATCCATCTACCTACCTGTCTATCTGCCTGCCTGCCTATATATCTATCTATCTACCCATCTCTCTATCTGCCTGCCTCTGGAAAGACCTAATATAGCCGGGTTATTTTGTTTTCCTGCCCCCAGCAGAGGGCAGAGGTGAAGAGTGTGAGGCCCTGAGCTATTGAAAGCCTGAATGACAACAGCAGGAACCTGCCAGCTCAGTTGAGAGCCAGAAACATACAGAAACAAGTGCAAATTAGACACCAACCTGTGTTACCTCAGCATTCAAAGCTGATATTTATGTTAAATTATGTCCATTGTTTTCTGAAATAAAATGTTTCCATTCAAAATGGTTAAAATTTTGGCTGGGTGTGGTGGCTTACGCCTGTAATCCCAGCACTTTGGGAGGCCAATGCAGGTGGATCACTTGAGGTCAGAAGTTCGAGACCAGCCTGGCCAACATGATGAAACCCTGTCTCTATGAAAAATACAAAAAAATGACCAGGCGTGGTGGCTCACGCCTGTAATCCCAACACTTTGGGAGGCCGAGGTGGGCGGATCACCTGAGGTCAGAAGTTCGAGACCAGCCTGGCCAACATGGTGAAACCCCATCTCTACAAAAAATACAAAAATTAGCTGGGCATGGTAGCACTTGCCTGTAATCACAGCTACATGGGAGGCTGAGGCAGAAGAATCATTTGAACTCAGGAGGCAGAGGTTGCAGTGAGCCGAGATCATGCCACTGCACTCAAGCCTGGGTGACAGAGTGAGACTCTGTGTCAAAAAAAAAAAAAAAAAGTTCAAGTGATTCTCCTGCCTCAGCCTCCTGAGTAGCTGGGATTACAGGTGTGCGCCACCATGCCCAGCTAATTTTTGTATTTTTGGTAGAGATGGGGCTTAAAAATATATTTGTTTACTGTTTTTCCCAAGGTTTGGTTAAACTCATGAAGGTATAAAATTATACAGGTGGTGTGCTTCCTTTAGCTGAGATCCAAGTAGGGGTAGTTCTGTTCTTTTTTTTTTTTTTTTTTTTTTTTTTCAGATGAAGTCTTGCTCTTGTCCTCCAGGCTGGAGTGCAATGGCGTCATCTTGGCTCACTGCAACCTCTGCCTTCTGGGTTCAAGCAATTCTCCTGCCTCAGCCTCCTGAGTAGCTGGGATTACAGATGCCTGCCACCACGCCTGGCTAATTTTTGTATTTTAAGTAGAAACTAGGTTTCACCATGTTGGTGAGGCTGGTCTCGAACTCCTAACCTCAGGTGATCTGCCTGCCTCGGCCTCTCAAAGTGCTGGGATTACAGGCATCAGCCACCACGCCTGGCCAAGCAGGGGTAGTTCTTGGGGATCCCTGTCAGCAAAGCCCATTCTTGAATTTTCTTTTCTTTTTTCTCTTTTTTCTTTTTTTGAGATGGAGTTTTGACCTTATTGCCCAGGCTGGAGTGCAATGACACGATCTCAGCTTACTGCAACCTCCGCCTCCTGGGTTCAAGTGATTCTCCTGCCTTGGCCTCCCAAGTAGCTGTGATTACAGGCATGCACCACCACGCCAGGCTAATTTTGTATTTTTAGTACAGATAGGGTTTCACCATGTTGGTCAAGCTGGTCTCGAACTTTTGACCTCAAGTGATTCACCCGTCTCAGCCTCCCAAACTGGTGGGATTACAGGTGTGAGCAGCTTCTAGTTTTTAAGGTTTAGAATCTGTTCATATGAGAGAGTGTTGCTAAAGCTTAAGGAGAAGGCCTTGAAGTCAGATAAATCTGGTTTCAAATACCACCTTTATCATTTTCTTGCTGTGTGACCTCGAGCAAGCTACATAACCTCTCCACGTTTTAGTTGCCTTGTCTCTCAAAACAGGGACAAGACAGCAGCTGCTCTGATGTCTGTTACTGAAGATGTAGTTATCAACGGGATTGAGAAATGATGACCCCCAACTCCCAAGGTGTTGACTCTTCAGATACATAAATAAATGGAAAACAATGAAAAACAAAGTAAAGTGTAAATCCTTCAGTAATTTTTTTTTTTTTTTTTTGAGACAAAGTCTCACTCTGTCACCCAGGCTAGAGTACAGTGGTGCAATCCTGGCTCACTGCAGCCTCCACCTCCCAGGTTCAAGCGTTCTCCTGCCTCAGCCTCCTGAGTAGCTGGGACTACAGGCATGCACCACCACACCAGGCTAATTTTTTTGTATTTTTAGTAGAGATGAGGTTTCGCCATGTTGTCCAGGCTGGTCTCGAACTCCTGAACTCAAATGATCCACCCACCTTGGTTGGCCTCCTAAAGCACTGGGATTAAATGCGTGAGCCACTGCGCCTGGCCTCCTTCAGTGATTTTTATCTGTAATAGCTAAAATGAAAGTAAAGGAGAGTGCTGGGGCAGATTCCGGTGCTGTGCCACGCTTGGACTTCAGCTGGTCAGAGTTATGGTTATTAGTCTCAGGACCACTCTCTAATGGAAAAATTGTGCCTGAACAACAGATAACACTGTTGCAAAGTCAGGATGGCAAGGCTGTGCAAACCCAAGAAACTACTAAAGCAGAGGATAAAATGTGAAGGAATGTCTCATTTGTTGATTGACAACTGCAGCTTCCTGAGGAAGTTTTACCAAAATGGATTGTGAGACTGGCTGAGAAGCAGCCTTCTAGATTTTGAATGCTGCAGACTAGAAGAGCATGTCTGGATTGCTGCAGGACCCACAGCGTATTATGGAACAATAAAAGATGCCTGTATGTGATCCCAACACATGACAGGTTGTCCCTGAGGGGTCAGCTAGCCTGCTGGAATGGAGAAACGCCACTGTAGTTTGTTTACCCTGAGAAGGTAAATCGACATTTCCCTCCTTTACATGCTAAGTGGCCTCCCCAGATGAGGCAGATGATTCGCCACATATCCAATCCCGGCTGGACTGGCTTTGTAATGATCAGGATGTTCATCTCCTCGTATGTCCCTTAACCAGGTCATAGCACCTTGATATTGATGCAGGTGAATGCCCAAATTGGAGCTCAGCACAGAAAACTTATTGGCTTCACACAGAAAAGAATTCCTGCGCAATCTGACAGAGTAAAGTGAAAGCAAAGCAAGTTTATTAGAACAAGAGAGTACAAGAAAATGGCTGTTCCATAGACAGCGCAGGCTTCCCTATAGGCAGAACAGCACTCAGGTATTGCTAGGTAGCTGTGTTTATAGCTGCTCCTTCATCATAAGCTAAATAAGGGGCAGGTTATTCACAAATTTTCTACAAAAGAGGTTGGGAGTTCCTGAGACTGAGTTTCCTCCCTTTTAAACCATGTAAAGTAACTTCCCAGGACATTGCCATGACATTTGTAAACTGTCACTTGCTGGTGGGAGTGTCTTTTAGCATGCAAATGCATTACGATTAGTGTGTAATGAGCAGCAAAGGCAACTAGAGGTTGCTTTTGTTGCCATCTTGGTTTTAGGTGGTGTTGGCCAGTTTCTTTACTGCGTCCTTTTTGACCAGATCCTGTTTCAATCAGCTGGGTTGTGACCAGTGCTCACAAAACAAGTCCTGCTGATCTCCTGCCTCAGTATGATTATGCGAGCTCCTTTTGCGCAGGAATCCCACGGAAACTTACTGCTGCAAAATCAAGCACAGTTCAAGAAATCATATCAGATTTGTTATCTCAGCTTCCCCTCATGGGTCTTACAGATGCCAAGAAAATGATGCCCAGTCACAAAAGGAATGGGCAAAGTCAAAGGAAATAGTCAAGGGACTTATCCCAGCAGGGTGGAAATTTTCAAATATTAACAACTGGGATGGGCTGGGCATGGTGGCTCACGCCTGTAATCCCAGCACTTTCGGAGGCTAAGGCGGGTGGATCACTTGAGGTCAGGAGTTCAAGACCAGCCTGGCCAACATGGTGAAACCCCGTCTCTACTAAAAATGCAAAAATTAGCTGGGCGTGGTGGCGCGTGCCTGTAGTCCCAGCTACTCAGGAGGCTAAAGCAGGAGAATCACTTGAACCTAGGAGGTGGAGGTTACAGTGAGCCGAGATCTCACCATTGCACTCCAGCCTGGTGACAGAGCAAGACTCCATTCCCCCCGCCATAAAAAAAAAAAAAGAACTGGGATGAAAAAGCTGAATATCGATGATTCAAAAGAAATATCTTATTGCAGCACTATGGAAGGTTCAGTGGACTCACAGGTGCCCCTGCTGGTGTTCCAACATTGAAGGGCCCTAAACAGATCCACCCTATTTACCTGAGTTGGCAGGAATTTGAAAAGACTGAACACAAAAATGGAAATGAGAAATCTGGCTGGGTGCGGTGGCTCACACGTGTAATCCCAGCACTTTGGGAGGCCAGGGTGGCTGGATCTCGAGGTCAGGAGTTCAAGACCAGCCTGGCCAAGATGGTGAAACCCTGTCTCTACTAAAAATACAAAAATTAGCCGGGTGCAGTGGCAGGCACCTGTAATCCCAGCTAGTTAGGAGGCTGAGGCAGGAGAATTGCTTGAACCCAGGCGGCAGAGGTTGCAGTGAGCCAAGGTCGTGCCACTGCACTCCAGTCTGGGCGATAGAGTGAGACTCCGTCTAAAAAAAAAAAAAAAGAGAGAGAGAAATCTGACCTCAAATCATGGGGCTAGTGATCAGACACATTAATCAGGACAAAGACTGATGCAGGGGTCAGGGTCCCTTGGCCTGATCCTCAACAGCAGACCCGGGGCTTGTGCATATGTGTGAGGATAGTGGACATGGGGTGGAGAATAACTTCTGCGAGTCCTTCCCACAAGATCCCAATGCATTATGTTATCAAAACCTTTTGGTGAAGTCCTAATTGGGTGACAGTTTTCTAGGGAGCATCTGGGGATATAAAGATTGATGAGATGAAGGTGAAAGTTTGGATGAAAATTGGAATGTTAGGACGGACTTCATGTGAAGTGCTTCTGTCTCCTCTACCTAAGTGTATTATTAGGTGGAATCACATCTGACTGGGAGCACTTCCCATTCCTAGTATTATAAAATCAAAAGTAGGTAAGTTTGCCCTTCTGCAATCATTAACTGGGCATACTAAATGGGAACCTATAGAATTGCCTGAGCCCACATAGCTTGTTAATTTGACACAGTGTCGGATGAATCCTAGTAGACAAAAAGAGAATACTACTTTAACTGCTGACATGTTAGAAGTTGGAGTGCTGGTACTAACAAATTTTGTGTACAAATGTCCTGTGTGGCCCATGAAAAGGGAAGTGGCTCATCAAGACTACAGTAGATTTTCCAGACTTGAATAAAGTAGTCCTGGCCGGGTGCAGTGGCTCACACTTGCAATTCCAGCACTTTGGGAGGCCAAGGTGGGTGGATCACCTGAGGTCAGGAGTTCAAGACCAGCCTGGCCAACATGGTGAAACCCCGCCTCTACTAAAAATACAAAATTAGCTGGGCATGGTGGCTTGTGCCTGTAGTCCCAGCTACTCGGGAGGCTGAGGCAGTAGAATCGTTTGAACCCGGGAGGCGGAAATTGCAGTGAGCCGAGATTGCACCAACTGCACTCCAGCCTGGGCAACAGAGCAAAACTCCATTTCAAAAACAAAACAAACAAACAAAAACATAACCTGGGCATGGTGGTGCACGTCAGTAGTCCCAGCCACTCTATGGAGGCTGGGGGCAGGAGCTTCGCTTGAACTTGACAGGCAGAGCTTGCAGTGAGCTGAGATCACGCCATTGCACTCCAGCCTGGGCGACAGATTGAGACTCTGTCTCAAAAAAATAAAAAAAAAATAAATAAAAATAAAGTAGTCCTGCCTACAGCACTAGCAGTTCCTGATATGGTTTCAATAGTGCAAAAAATACAATGTCTTGCAAATGTCTTTTCTGTATCACAATCTTAGAAAAGAGTCAAATACGGTTTGCCTTTATGTGGGAAGGATTCCAGCCTACTACATTGTATTGCCATATGGTTATTTGAATTCACCAGTTTACTGCTGTGTCAAATACGCTACATCGCTAATGCTACAATCACATCAGAAACTGAAAAACAAGCCAGGATTGACTTTAATGCAGTAGTGACAGTCATGACTAACACAGGCTAGTTGACCAATCCAGCAAAGATCCCAGAGCCCATATCAACAATGAAATTCTCAGGAATAACCTGGGCAGGAGCTATCACATCCCACAGGCAGCTAAAATACACTGCTTTGGTCACCTACCTCTGGAACTCAGTGAGAAGCACAGGGTCGGGTGGGTTGTTTGGATTTGGAAGACACGTTCTGCATCTGCAAAGAGTGCGAGCTCCTATCCATTAAGACTGTCTGAAGGAAGCCTGTAGTTGAATGGGAGCCATCATAATAGCACTCTATGACTGAATTTCAAGAAGTGATGTCTGGATATATATTAGGCCCATATGGTCCACTCTGATAAGATTTTGGAAGTTTAGTCAGCACTCTTTTTTTTTTTTTTTTTTTTGAGACAGAGTTTCACTTTTGTTGTCCAGGCTGGAGTGCAATGGTGCAGTCTTGGCTCACTGCAACCTCTGTCTCCTGGGTTCCAGCGATTCTCCTGCCTCAGCCTCCCAAGTAGCTGGGATTGCAGGCGCCCACCATCATGCCTGGCTAATTTTTGTATTTTTAGTGGAGACAGGGTTTCACCATGTTGGCCAGGCTGGTCTTGAACTCCTGACCTCAGGTGATCCACCTGCCTGGGTGTCCCAAAGTGCTGGGATTACAGGCGTGAGCCACCTCACCTGGCCTCAGTCAGCACTCTTATCTGCAGGCTTCATATCTGGAAATTGAAGGAACCTCAGGTCTAAAATATTTGCTGCTGCATGTGATAGCTGATACCTGTAATCCCAGCAATTTAGGAGGCCAAGTCGGGTGGATTGCTTAAGCCCAGGAGTTCAAGACCAGCCTGGGAAACATAATAAGACCCTGTTTCAAAAAGAAACAAAATTCAAAAATAAGCATGGTGTGGTGGCGTGCATCTGTAGCCCCAGCTACTCAGGAGGCTGAGGTGGGAGGATTGCTTGAACCTGAGAGATGGAGGCTACAGTGAGTCATGATCACGCCACTGCACTCCAGCCTGAGCAACAGAGCAAGACCCAGTCTTAATATATATATATACACACACACACATATACACACATATATATACACATGAAATGTTTGGAAAATGTTTTAAAAACAACAATAAAAAAATACAAATTTTAAAATAATAGAACAGCTATTTCCATAGCATTTTCTCTGTGTTAGTTATTGTTAAGTAATCTAGTGATTTTTTAAAGTATAGGAAAGGATGTACATGGGTTATATGCAAATGCTATGTCATTTTTAAAAAGATACTTCGGTCCCTTGTGATTTTAGTATCCCCTTAGGGAGGGGTCCTGGAACTAATTCCCCACAGATACCCAGGGACACCTGTATCTGAAATTGCATTTCCACAGACTAGATTCTATGGTAAAAGCCCACGACTGCTGCCTAATGGTGAGCACTTGAATTTTGGACCAGAAAATTTCCAGATGGGACAATATGGTATGTCTCGTTTCAGAGACAATTATTGGGTTGCTATTTTGGGGGGCATTAATTGAAACTGCTCCTATGACTGAAGCAGTCTATGACTGAAGAATAAAATATTCTTAAGATCTGAAATACCCACGATGTCTTGGGTGATGTCAGAGAAACACTAATGAGGAAGTTACTGCCCAGAAGAGCTGACTCTGTAATAAAATGGAAATGGTTTATACAGGAACATGATACTGGAGGAATGCAAAGAGGTTTGCATCATATTCACAAGCAGGTAGGCTCATTACCTTTAGGACCAACTTTGGAACCATCTGAGGAGCTGCCAGATCCTATTGACATGTGGCTGATGATGCCTCATGAACACCTCTCCACTGACCAATAAAAATCTCCTTGGTTTACATTAACACTTCTAAAGTAGGTGGTCAGCATCCTGTTTGGAAAGCTTGCCACTGTAACCAACTGATGGTAAAACGAATTGAAGAGGTTGAGGACAAGTAAAGCTCAGTGAGCTGAATTGCATGCTATTTTCCTTGCAGTGATGGAAGAATTGAACACTTAGAGCCCTGAAGCCTAGGTGCATTCCAACTCATGGGCATTGGCCAATAGCTGGCCATGTGGTCAGGAAGAGGAACAATGAAAAACTGGATTGTTAAAGGGGCGTCCATATGGAACATGGCCTTATGGAAATCATATGGGAATTTAAGGGATGCATTAAATAGGACATGTTAATGGCCATCAGAAAAACCTTTTTCCCAGACTGGAAAGTGATTGGAACCCCAAGTGGATATCATGGTACACCCAAGGTGGCCAACTGGGCCCATGAAATGAGTGGACATTGGGGAGCAGCGGCCATGCAGAGAGGGGTGATCACAGACACATATTCTTCTGCACCCTCAGAAGCATAAAATGCTGACAAGAGCTATCCTGTCTGCCAGCAGGAAAGACAGAGACTGTGGATGATTATAGGGCATATTTCCTGCAGGGAAAGCCCCTGAGGCAGAGCTTAGCGATAAGCTATATGATGCCATTCAGTGCTGGTCACCTTGGAAGACTATAAAATGGTCCTGACACGAATAGACACTTGCTCCCGATTGCACTTTCCATACCCAGTAATAGATGCAAATGCTTAAAACGCCATAAAAGGAATGGAACAAAAATAGTGTACCATGTGGAACCACTGGCTCACATTTTTTTAGACCAAGAAACATATTTTACAGCCCGTAGTGTCCACCATTGGGAAAAGATATCACACAAAAGGGACACCAAATGGGAGAATGAGCTGACATGGTGGGCAGTGAGTAGGGATGTGAGTGAGGTTGGTGGGGAGTGGGAAGGGGATTGAGCAGTATGGTGGTTCTACTTAAAATGCTGGACCTCACTAATATGCTTCAGGGATTCTTTTTGCTAAGATGCCTTCTAAGAGAACTTGAAACTTTTCATGCATCCTGTGGTAGATATATTTTGTTTTTGTTTTTGTTTTTTGAGACAGAGTTTCACTCTTGCCGCCCAGGCTAGAGTGCAATGGCGCAATTTCAGCTCACTGCAACCTCCACCTCCCAGGTTCAAGCGATTCTCCCGCCTCAGCATCCCAAGTAGCTAGGATTGCAGGTGTGCACCACCACACCCCGCAAATTTTTGTATTTTTAGTAGAGATGGGGTTTCACCATGTTGGCCAGATTGGTCTCAAACTCCTGACCTCAGGTAATTCACCCACCTTGGCCTCCCAAAGTGCTGGGATTACAGGTGTGAGCCTCCACGCCCGGCTGATAGAAGTATTTTGGTTTATAACATTATATGGGCCTGTGAGCAGATTCCTGACTGTGTGAACAAAGTAGAAACACCTGATATAACGATAGCCTCACTGCATTCTTTCCCACATCCATTTACTTAACTTTTATGGGGTGGCTGTGTGCCAGGCAGGGCCAGGTGGTGACCACTGGCATGGTCTGACCCACTCAGGGAAGTCACTATGCGGCATGGGGGGCCAGGCCAGGAAGAGCAGGGCATTAGGAGATGCCACAATAGGGAGGTGTGAAGTGCAACAGGAAGGCTGAAGAAGAGCAGCAGAGACATGTCTGCAGATATGCAGCTGTTACCACAACACCAGGGCTTCGGCCTGGGTCCTGCTGCTCACAGCACAGAAAGCCAATCACTGACAGGTGAGCATTGTCAGAGAAGAAGGCTTTAATTGGGTCCTGCAGCCATGGAAGTAAAAGATACATCTCAAATTTGCACCCCTAACCAACTAAAACCAACTATAGCAGGGGAGAAATGCAACCATGTATGGGAAAATGAGAACTCAGGTGGATTAAGGAAGTAGTCATGAAGAAATGAAGAAGGAGGGGCGAGATGTCTCATTGTCTGGAGCGGATGAGCTGCTAAGCCTCAGGTCTTTGATAGTTTTTGAGAGGTCTGGAAGTCTTTTGCTGAGGAAGGAGCTCAGATAAAACAAGTGTAGGTTTCCAGCTTTTAGATCAGAAGGGTAAGTTTCTAATTTTAAAAAAAAAACTGCCAATGGGACTATTGGGTCAGTTTCGGAGAAAGTCAGGTGGATGTCAGCTGTCATGTGTGGGCTCTGGCATCAACTGTAATTCTTATGTCCACTATTCTGTTTCTAAAACACACATAAACCTTTGAATATTTTATAAAAGATATCTAG
This sequence comes from Hylobates moloch, assembly GCF_009828535.3. NCBI lineage: Eukaryota > Metazoa > Chordata > Mammalia > Primates > Hylobatidae > Hylobates > Hylobates moloch. Next base: position 382,664 of record NW_026652310.1, on the reverse strand, counting down.
AGAAAACACTGTAATTTTTAAAAATAAATACCATATTTTCTAGCCATATATGAAAATAATTCTAACTCCTTGGTGACTAATAGGTTACATTTCATTAAAAAAATGCTTCTCTTGGCTGGGCATGGTGGCTCATGCCTGTACTCACAGCACTTTGGGAGGCCAACACAGGAGGATGCCTTGAGGCCAGGAGTTCAAGACCAGCCTGGGCAACATAGTGAGATCTTGTCTCTAAGAAAAACGAAAAAAAAAATTTTTTTTTGAGTGGGAGTCTCGTTCTGTCGCCCAGGCTGGAGTGCAGTGGTGCAATCTCAGCTCGCTGTAACCTCTGCCTCCTGGGTTGAAGCAATCCTCCTGCCTTAACTTCCCAAGTAGCTGGGACTACAGGCGCCTGCCACCAAGCCTGGCCATAACTTCCAACCCACCAATATCTACCTGTTTTTACCCACCTACGTTTAATTTGCTGGCCTCAATCTCTGGTCATGACCCACCTGATGTTGCCCATGAGGCCTTAGTCCCCTGCCTTTACTCCCTGGCCTCTCCCCCCTCATTTTACAGCCCTGGCAAGACCCCATTAGTCTTTCTCACCAGGCCTAACCCTATGGGCCTTAACCTCATGGCCTCAGCAACCTGGATTAACCACCATGTTTTCCCACCTAGTCTTACTGACCATACATGACCCAAATGGCGTTAACATTGGTTTACACAACTGTCCTTAATCTTCTGGTTTTATCTGCCAGGTCTTAACCCCTGGATTTACCTCCCTAGGTTTACTCCCCTAGACTAATACCCCTGCCCTTATTCTCTAGGTTTACCCTTCACCCCTGAACTTAGAAAACTTGCATTAGCCACCTGGACTTACCCACCTGGCCTTAACCTCATGGCTTCGCCAGCCAAGATGACTAACATAGTGTACCAACCTGGCCTTCCCATCCGGCCTTTACCTTTCATTCTTACTCTCATGGCCTTATTCTCCTGGATTAATCGGCCTAGCCTTAACCTCATGGCATTACCCACTTGGAGTTAGCCACCTAGCTCTGCTCAGGGAGGCCTTAACTTACTGACTTTGGCCACTTGGCCTTTTAAATTGCTTGGTTTCCTGACCCAGTCTTAACCTCATGGGTTAGCCAACTTAGATTTACCCATCTGCCTTATGAACCTCTGGGCCTTACTCATTCAGTATGAATCCCCTGGACTTATTCACCTGGCCTAACCCTACTGGCATTAACCTCATATCCTTACAAACCAGAATTGCCCAGTTGATTTTTTTTTTTTTTTTTTTTTGAGTTGAAATTTCCCTCTTGTCACCCAGGCTGGACACGATCTTGGCTCACTGCAACATTCGCCTCCCTGGTTCAAGTGATTCTCTGCCTAAGCCTCCAGAGTAGCTGGGATTACAGGTGCCTGCCACCACACCCAGCTAATTTTTATATTTTTAGTAGAGATGAAGTTTCACCATGTTGGCCAGGCTAGTCTCAAACTCCTGACCTCAGGTAATCTGCCTGCGTCGGCCTCCCAAAGTGCTGGAATTATACGTATGAGCCACTATGCCCGGCCCCCAATTGATTTTACCTACCGATCCTAACCCACTGGTATTCACAATTAGTCTTTTGTTGTTGTTTTGAGGCAGAGTCTTGCTCAGTCACCCAGGCTGGAGTGCAGTGGTGCCATCTTGGCTCACTGCAACCTTGGACTCCTGAGTTCAAGTAATTCTCCTCCTTCAGCCTCTCAAGTAGCTGGGATTACAAGTGTGCACCACCACACCCTTCTAGTTTCTGTATTTGTAGTAGAGACATGGTTTCACCATATTGGACAGGCAGGACTCGAGCAGCCTGGGGTTACTCACCTACCATATTCACCTGCCAGGCCTCAGCCAGCATGATTTCATCTGCTTGTCTCACACTCATCTGGTGTTGACCACTTTGCTTTGTTCAGCTGGCCTTCACTTTCCAGTGTCCCTCTCACTGTCATCCCTATCCAGTACTACCCTCCTGTTATTATTTAACTGGCTTAGTGACTGCTTTAATGCCCTTGGGTGTTTCCCCTTGATTGACTGGCCTGGTGTTACCCGAATAGTCTTATTCAGCCTATTTATACACCTGGTTCTAGCAACCTTGCCTTACTCAGCAGATCTTATTAACCTCATTGTCTTAATCACCCTTATTCTCATGGCATTATTAAACAATCTTCTTCCATGTAGCCCTTTGAAACTCCTGCCCATAAGATCCAGGCTTAATTTCCTAGACTAACAGTCCTGGCCTTACCCACCTGGCCATAACTTCCCACCATCAGCCACCTATTCTCACCCAGCTGGCTTTAATTTGCTGGCCTCAATCTGCCGCCACGACCCACATGATCTTACCCATGAGGCCTTACTCCCCTGTCCTTACACCCGGGCCTTACTCCCCTCTCTGGTGAGACCCCATTAGCCTTGCTCACCTGGCTTACCCTTGTGGGCTTTAAACTCACAGCCTTAACAAATTGAATTAGCTGCCAGGGTTTGCCACTTAGTCTTACCAAACATGGCCTTCACACTTGGTGTATACAGCTGTCCATAACCTTTGGTTAACCACGTCATTAACCTTATGGCCATACTCACCTGCCCTCTTCAGCTGCCTGGCCTCAGCCAGCATGACTTAATCTGCTGGCTTCATACCCTACTGGTGTTTACCACCCGGTTTATTCAGCTGGCCTTCACCTCCTCACCTTACTTGCACTGTCTTACCCACCTAGTATTTGCCTCTAGTCATCACTCGACTGGCTTGGCAACTTGCTGTTAATCCTACTGGGTGTTTCCCCTGTTGGTTTCACAGCCTGGGGTTACTGAAATAGTCCTTTATAGAGCTGGGTTTAAACACCTGGTTTTAACAACCTGGCGGAACTCAGTAAACCTTATTAACCTGATTGCCTTCATCACCTTATTTAATCTTCATGGTATCAAAAACTTGACATTATCCATCTGGCCTTATTAACCACCTGGCCCTTCTCACCCAGTCTTCATGACTTTGCCTAACAATCCTGGCCTCACCCGACTGGCCGTAACTTCCTGCCATTGTCCACATGTTCTTACTCACCTGGTTGTAATTTGCTGGCCTCAATCTCCCATCAAGACCCAGCTGATTTTATCAGCTAAGATTTACCCAATAGCTTTATGAGGCTCCTGCCATGCTCCCCTGCCCTTGCTCTCTGGCCTTATCCACCTCATGTTAAGGCCATGGCCATCCCCACCATCCCCCTATTAGCCATCCCCACCTGGCCTAACCCTGTGAGTCTTAACCTCATGGCCTTAACAACCTGGATTAGCCACCTAGTTTTCCTAACTAGTCTTACTGATCATATGTGATCATATGTGATCACACGGCCTCCACACTTGGTTTATGCAATTGTCCTTAGCCTTCTGGTTTTATCTAACAGGACTTAAGTCCCTGGAGTTACCTCCCTAGGTTTTTTCCCTTGCTTTTATCATCCCCCTGCCCTTTTTCCCTAGCTTTATCCACAGCTCAATGCCCCAGCCCCAGCCCCAGCCCTAGGCCCATATTTAGACATCTTGCATTACCCAGCCGGCCTTAACCTCATGACCTTCCCAACCTGGATGACCAATATAGCTTACCAACCTGGCATTCCCACCTGGCCTTAACCTTTCATTCTAACTCACATGGCCTTAACCTCCTGACATAGTCTGCCTAGTATTAACCTCTTGGCATTATCCAGGTGGAGTCAGCCACCAAGCTGTATTCAGGAAGGCCTTAACTTACTGGCCTAAGCCACACAGACTATTCAATCACTTGGCTTCCTAACCGGTCTTAACCTCATGTTTTTGCCAGCTGAGATTTACCCAACTGTCTCATGAACCTACTGGCCTTATTCATCCAGTATGAGTCTCCTGGCTTTAACCTTCTAGTTGTTTCTACCAGGACTTAGCCCCCTGGATTTACCTCCCTAGGTTCACTCACCTAGACTTATCTCCCTTTACTTATTCCTTAGATATTCCCTCCCTGGATGTAGACACCTTGCATTACCCATCTGGATTTGCCACCTGGCCTCAACCTCATGGTCTTACCATCCAGGATTACCAACTTACGTCCCTGACCTTCTTACCTGGCCTTAATGTTCTACTGTCACTCTCATGGCCTTAACCTTCTGGCATAATATGCCTAGCTTTAACCTCTTAGCTTTACCCACTTAAACTCAGCCACCTAGTTGTATTCAGGGAGGCCTTAACTTACTGGTCTTAACCATCTGGCTTTTGAAACAGCTTGGCTACCTGACCCACCCTTAACTTCATGGTTTTGCCAACTTAAATTTACCCACCTACCTTATTAACGTCCTGGCCTCACTCATTCAGTATTAATCCCCTGGCCTTATGCACCTAGCTTACCTACCTGGCCTTACCGTACTGGCCTTAACATCATGTCCTTACCAACCAGAATGACACAGTTGATTTTACCTACCTGGCCCTACCCAGTTCACCTTCACAATTAGCCTCAACCTCTTGGTCTTACTTAGCTGTCCCAGCCCTACTGGCCCTAACCTAGTGTCATTATCTGCTGTCCCAGGCCCTGGCTTTACTTTCCTGGCCTTCACCTATTGGCCTTTTCACATGGCTGTATTTTCTTGGCCTTACCTACTTGGCCTTGTTCAACTGCTGGCCTCAACCAGTAGGCCTTCTATAACCAACATTATTAACCTGACAGCCATACTCACCTGCCATATTCACCTGCCTGGCCTCAGTAATCATAGCATGATGTAATCTGCTGGCCTCATACTCATCTGATGTTGAGCACCTGGTTTAATTCATCTGGCCTTCACCTCCTCACCTTCCCCGAACTGTCTTGCCCACCTAGTATTAGTTTCCTGTGATTATTTAGCTGGCTTAGCAACTTGGCATTTATCCTACTGGGAATGTCTCCATTGATTTACTGGCCTGGGGTTACCCAAATAGTCTTTTCTTCAGCTAGATTTAAACATTTGGTTTTAACAACCTGGCCTTACTCACCAGACATTACTAACCTCGTTTCCTTAATCACCTTACCCTCGTGGCATTATTAAACAAGCTTCATCTATGTGGCCCTATGAAACTCGTGGCCTTACTGACCTAGCCTTAATTTTCTGACCTTACTAACGGTCTTGGCCTCATCTACCTGGCCATAACTTCTCACCATTATCCTCCTGTTCTTACCCACCTGGCTTTAATTTACTGGTTTCAATCTGCTGTCAAAACCTACCCACTCTTGCCCATGGCACCCTCCTGCCCTTTCTTTACTGCCTGGCCTTACCTACTTCATTTTATTTATTTATTTTATTATTATTATTTTTTTAAGATGGAGTCTCGCTATGTTGCCAGGTTGGAGTGCAGTGGTGTGATCTCAGCTCACTGCAACCTCTGACTCCCTGGTTCAAGTGATTCTGCTATCTCAGCCTCACAAGTAGCTGGGATTACAGGCACGTGCCAACACGCCCACCTAATTTTTGTATTTTTAGTAGACATGAGGTTTCACCATGTTGGCCAGGATGGTCTCTATATCCTGACCTCGTGATTCGCCTGCGTCGGCCTCCAAAATGCTGGGATTACAGGCATGAGCCACTACGCTTGGCCAACCCACCTCATTTTATCACCCTTGCTTTAACCTTTTAGAATTACCCAAGTGGAATAGCCACCTAGCTCTATTCAGGAGGCCTTAACTTACTGGCGTTACCCACTCAGCCTTTTCATTCACTTGGCTTCCTGACCTGGTCTTAACCTCAGTGTTTAGCCAACTTAGATTCACCCAAATGCCTTATGAACCTGCTGGACTTATTCAGTATCGATCCCCCGAACTTATGCACCTGGCTTACCCACCTGGCCTTACCCTCATGTTTGTAACAACCAGACTTGCCAAACTGATCTTACCAACCTAGCCTTACCCAGTATCCTTCAGGTAGTTTTTTGTTATTGTTGTTGTTGTTTTGAGATGGAGTCTTGCTCTGTCACCTAGACTGAAGTGCAGTGGCACAATTGCACCTGCAAACTCCTCCTCCTATGCGGAGGTTGCTCCTCCTCATTGCAACCTCCTCCTCCTATGTTGAAGCAATTCTCATGCCTCAGCCTCCCAAGTAGCTGGGATTACAGGCATGTACCACCATTTACAGATAATTTTTGTATTTTTAGTAGAGATGGGATTTCACCATGTTGGCCAGGCTGGTCTTGAACTCCTGAACTCAAGTGATCCACCTGCCTCGGCCTCCCAAAGTGCTGGGATTACAGGCACAAGCCACTGCGCCCTGCCCACAATTACTCTTAAACTTCTGGTCTTGCTTACCTCTCCCAGCCCCACTGGCCTTGACCTAATGTCATTATCCTCTGTCCTGACGCTTGGCTTTACTTTCACAGCATTCACCTTTTGATGTTACCACATGGGCTTATTTACGTGGGTGTGCCCACTTGGCCTTGCTCACCTTCTGGCCTTACCCACTATGTCTCCCCCACCTGACTTTGTTAACCCTACAGCCAAACTCACCTGCTGTATTCAACTGCCTGGCATCAGCCAGCATGACTTAATCTGCTGGCCTCAAACCCTTCTGGTGTTGACCACCTGGTTTTATCCAGCTGGTCTTCACCTCCTTGCCTTCCCTGCACTGTCTTACCCATCTACATTAGCCTTGGGTCATCATTTGGCTGGTTTTTCAACTTGCCCTGAATCCTACTGGGCAGTTCCCCCTTTGATATCCTGGCATGGGGTTGCTCAAACAGTCATTTCTTCAGCTTGATTTAAACACCTGGTTTTAACAACCTGGCTGCACTCAGCAGAACTTATAAGCTCATTACCTTCATCACCGTATCTTGTCCTAATGGTATTATGAACCCGGCATTATCTATCTGGCCTTATTAAACTCCTGACCTTACTCACCCAGTCTTAATTTCCTGGCCTAAAAGTCCTGGCCTTAACCACCTGGTCTAAACTTCCTGCCATTATCCACCTGTACTTACCCACCTCGCTTTAATTTGCTGGCCTCAATCTCTGGTCATGACCCACCTGATCTTGCCCACGGGGCCTTACTTCCCTACCCCTCACACCTGGCCTTACTCACCTCATCTTAGAGCCCTGGCCAGACCCTATTAGCTTTCCCCACCTGTCCTAACCCTAAGGGCCTTAACCACATGGCCTTAACAACTTGTATTAGCCACCTAGTTTTCCTACCTAGTCTTAAAGAACATAGGTTACCCACAAGGCCTTTACACTTGGTTGACACAACTGTCCTTAACCTTCTGGTTTTATCCACCAGACAGTAACCCTGGATGTATAGCCCTAGGTTTACTCCCCTGCCTTATTTCCTATATGTACATGCCCTCTTCCCCGCTGCTTTTGGATTTAAACACCTCTCATTAACGACCTAGACTTATCCATGCGGCCTTAACCTCATGGCCTTACCAACCTGGAATGCCAATATAGCTTGTCAACCTGGCCTTTCCACCTGGCCTTAACCTTTTGTTCTTACTTACATGGCTTTAACCTCTTGGTCTAATCTGCATAGCTTTAACCTCTTAGCATTACCCAGTAAGAGTTGGCCTCCTAGCTCTATTCAGGAGGCCTTAACTTACTGGCCTTATCCACCTGGCCTTTTAAATTGCTTGGCTTCCTGGCCTGGTCTTAACCTCATGGTTTTACCAATGTCGATTTACTCACCTGCCTTATTAGCCTCCTGGCCTTGCTCATCCAGTATTATGCCCCCGGCTTTATGCACCTGCCTTACGCTTCTGACCTTACCCTACTGGCATTAACTTCATGTTCTCACCAACAGGAATTACCCAACTGATCTTAGCTACCCAACATTAACCAGGTGGTCTTCATAATTAGTCCTAACTTCTGGTCTTACTCAGCAATCCCAGCCCTACTGGCCTTAACCTAGTGTCATTATCCTCCGATCATCACCCCCTGCCTTACTTTTCTGAGCTTCTTCTATTGGCCTTATCCACCTGGCCTTAGTAAACTTAGGGCCATACTTACTGGCTGTATTCATTTGCCTGGCTTCAGCCAGCATGACTTAATTTGCTGGCCTAGGTGAAGTTAATCACCTAGCTTTGTTCAACTGGCCTTCACCTCCTAGCCTTCCCCTTACCAGTGGGTATTAGCCTCCTGTTATTATTGGCTGGCTTATCGACTCGGATTTAATGCTCTTGGTTGTTTCCCTTTGATTGACAGGTCTGTTGTTACCCAGATAGTCTTTTATTCGGGTGGATTTGCGCAGCTCGTTTTAACAACATGGCCTTACTCAACAGACATGATTCACCTCATTGCGTTAATCACCTTATCCTGATGGTATTCTTAAACAAGCTTCATCCACGTGGCCCTATGAAACTCTTGGCCTTACTGACCCAGGCTTCATTTCCTGGCTTAAACGTCCTGGCCTTACCCACCTGGCCTATAACTTCCCATCGTTATTCACCTGTTCTTACCCACCTGGATTTAATTTGCTGGCTTCAATCTGCCATCAAGACCCACCTGATCTTACCCATGGAACCGTACTCTCCTTCCCTTATTCACTGGCCTTACCACCTCTTTTTACTGCCCTGGCCAGAACCCATCAGCCTCATCCACCTGGGCAAACCTTATAGGCCATAACCTAATGGGCTTAACAACCTGTATTACCTACCTAGTTTTAACATTAGTCTTGCCCACCATATGTTACCCACATGGCCTTCACACTTGGTCCTTAACTTTCTAGTTTTATCTACTAGGCCATACTCTCCTGGCCTTACCCCGCTAAAATTACCTCCATAGGTTTACTTCCCTGGACTTATGCTCCTGCCCTTATTCCCTGGATTTACCGCCTCCCCCTACCCACTTCCCCCTAGACTCATACACCTTGTATTACCCATCTAGATTCACCCATTTGACCTTAACCTCATGGCCTTACCAACCTAGATTACCAACTTACATTACCTACCTGGCCTTCCTACCTGGCCTTAGCCTTTCATTCTAACTCACATGTTTTCCTCTGCCCACTCTCCAGTCACAAACCAAATTATGAAGACAGTGTGTGTGCCTGTGTGTATGTTTGTGTGTGCAGGCACTGGAATGGTTCTTTGGAAGACAGTGGGTGTGGCACACACACGTGGCATCAGATCCCAGCCTGGAGCTGTCTACTATATACATGGAGTGTGTGTGTGCCTGTGTCCCAGCTGGAGTGCAGTGGCACGATCTTGAGTCACTGCAACCTCCACATCCTGGGTTCAAGCAATTCTCCTGCGTTAGCCTCCCGAGTAGCTGGATTACAGGCATGCACCACCGTGCCCGGCTAGTTTTTGTATTTTTAGGAGAGACAGGCTTTCACCACGTTGACCAGGCTTGTCTCAAGCTCCTGACGTCAAGTGATCTGCCCAACTTGGCCTCCCAAAGTGCTGGGATTACAAAAATGAGTGTGTGTGTGCCTGTGTCCCAGCTGGAGTGCAGTGGTGCGATCTTGAGTCACTGCAACCTCAGAAATGAGCCACCACTCCCAGCTGAGACTCTGCGTTTCTAACAAGCTCCTATTTGATGCACTGCTGGCCTGAGGGCCCTCACTTTGCACAGCAAGTTTTCACTCAATTTGTTTTTGGCTTAAACTAAAACTCTGACTGATATGGCAAAACCCCATATCTTTAAAAATACAAAAAAAAAAAAATTAGCTGGAGTGTGGTGGTGCATGCCTGTAGTCCCAGCTACTTGGAAGGTTGAGGAGGGAGAATTGCTTGAACTTGGGAGGTGGAGGTTGCAGTGAGTCAAGATTGTGCCACTGTACTCCAGCCTGGGTGACAGAGCAAGACCCTGTCTCAAAAAAAAAAAAAAAAAAAGAAATGCAGAATCTCTCATACTGGACTAGAGCCTAAAGAAAAACTTAATTTTTAAAAAAGAAATGCAGTCTTGTGCCCACCCAGACCTACTGAATCTGAATCTACATTTCGACACAACCCACCAGGGATCTGTATGATTCATGTTTGAGAAGAAGTAATTTTAAAGCTACTGGGTAGCTCACAGACTCTCCAGAAAGCCAGAGAGCCAGATTTGGGACTGTTGCCACCAGGTACAACACCCACATCATTCCATAGAGGGGATGAGCCCAGTGCCTGGATCACCAGGCCCCAGGCAAGAAGAGAAGGCTGCACCACTAACAGTGGGGAGCTGCTTTCACAGCAGAGCCACCATCTCCTCCTCCCCTACCCTGGAGCCCATGTGGGCCCGTCCCTTCTTCATTCTCTAGCTTTCAACCCAATGCAGATAGAGAAGGTTACTGGGCCGAGGCCACAGCCCGTCCGTCAGCTTAGGGGAGACCAGGAAAGGGAGTGGCATTTTCAGTTTAAGTAATGAGAGCAGAGGTGTGCCTAAGGAGGAAGGGGAGGCTTCAAAATACAAGCAAGGGAGTTCAGCTGCTGTGTGGCCAAAGACATAACAGACTCCACTCCCTGCATATTTGGGGGCAGAAGAGTTGTGGAGTCCAGCTGTGCCACTACCTGCCCAGTTACCTTTACCAAGGACAGGAATATCTTATACCCTCTGTTTCCTCCACTTTAATATTACAGTATTTAACTATGATGGCTTGCTGTATACACCACAAGGCTTTGCAATTTGCAAAGCATTCCCTTGCATGTGTTTTCACTTGAGCCACAGTACCACTCTTTGTGATAGATAAAGAAGGAACGTAGTGTGATCTCCATTTTACAGATGGGAAGAGAAAGAGGCTGGGAGGGACCAGCCTAAGGGTGCTGAAACTCCAAGTCTTCAGGCTCTTCACAATGCAACCCTGTAACCACAGTCAAGTAGTTAATGTGTGTGAAAGTAAGTTAAACACTGTAATGTGTTATTCCTCTGAAAAGGTGTTGCTTATTGCCCTAGTAATGCTTTATAAATATATATCTAACTTAATTGATTCAGCCACCAAGATGTTGACCCCAGAATCAGTAAAGTAATCCCCTTTCCCTTTTAGTGGCATCGTAAAACTATTACTAGGAAAAGTTAATAATTAATGTCAGTGGTGAGGTGCATATTAATGCCACAGAAACCCAGATGGAAGGAGTTGATTAAAATAGTTTCCTTATTAACAGTCTTCTGTAGAAAGTAATTGAGAGAATCTCATGTGTTTCTTTTGAACACTTTGGAGGAAATAAAATGGCAATCATTTCAATGAACTTCTTAAGTTCTACAAAATCCTTCATCCAGTTCTAGGAGGTAAACGGTAGCTAAAGGACAAGGACAATGACAAGACCAGAATTCAGGTCTTCTGTTCTCAAGATCAGTATTTATTTTGAGGATTTGTTGTTGTCGTTGTTGTTTGAGATAGGGTCTGGCTCTTTAACCCAGGCTGTAGTGTAGTGGCGTAATCTCGGCTCAGTGCAACCTGTGCCTCCTGGGCTCAAGTGATCATCCCACCTCAGCCTCCCAAGTAGCTAGGACTACATTGCACACCACCGTGCCTGGCTAATTTTTGTATTTTTTGTAGAGACAGGGTTTTGCCATATTGCCAAGGCTGGTCTCGAACTTCTGGACTCCTGGACTCCAGCCTCCCAAAGTGCTGGTATTACAGGCACGAGCCACTGCAGCTGGCCTTGAGTTTCTTAAATAATGAGTCTCTTCTGCTTTTTTCTCTATAAAGATATACAAATTTTGTTTCCTCTTCTCTCTCTTCTAATAATAGGTCACACCCTATGGGTTGCATTTTTTTTAAATCATCTGTCATGAATGCTCAGTCTCTAGTTTTCTGTTATTGTTATGACATAAAGTGAAAGCCTCTTCAACACAGTTTTAAATTCAGGTCTCAGATCAAAGATGGTTGGCAAATCCTGCCCAATGAAATAAGTTGTCAGCTGAAGCAGTGAAAAAAGAATGAGTGCTTTTTTTTTTTTTTTTTTTTACTGTTATGACATCCCTGCTCTGTATGTAAATGATGGTAAAGATTACTACAATGAAATCTAAACTAGAATAATTTTATTCATGTTCATTTTATTTGACTCTTGCAGGGAGAGGAATCCTTTCTGTTTTAAATATATAAGTGATGGTACATATTTAACCATTTATGGAGTCTCTACCATATAAGAAGTACTGTGGTAAGCCTTTTTTTTTTTTTTGAGACGGAGTTTCGCTCTGTCGCCCAGGCTGGAGTGCAGTGGTGCAATCTCGGCTCACTGCAAGCTCCGCCTCCCGGGTTCACGCCATTCTCCTGCCTCAGCCTCTCCGAGTAGCTGGGACTACAGGCGCCCGCCACCACGCCCGGCTAATTTTTTGTATTTTTAGTAGAGACGGGGTTTCACTGTGGTCTCGATCTCCTGATCTCGTGATCCGCCCGCCTCGGCCTCCCAAAGTGCTGGGATTACAAGCGTGAGCCACCGCGCCCAGCTTGTGGTAAGCATTTTAAATATAGTATCTCAAATCCTCTTTGGTGTTATGAACATTTTATAGTGGATGAATAGCTATAATAATAATAATAATAATAATAATACTTGCTACTTTGTACTGGGTAGCCAGCAATAGTGCTAGCTAAGCTGATTCACATATACTATCTTGTTTGCTCTAACATCTTCCTTATGAGGTAGCTACTATTGTCATTCTCATTTTCCAGATAAGAAAAAAGACAGATTAAGAAACTTGTCCATAGTTCCTTAATTAGTAAACGTTGCAGCCTATGTCCAGCCTCATGTAGGTTCATTGCCAAAGCCTGTTGGCATCCCGAGAACAGGTTACCTCTAAGTTTTGGTAATTTCTTCAAACACTCTTACCTTTGAAAGCCTAATGCAGCATAGGCTCTAGCACCTGACAAACCTGGCTCCAAATCCTAGTGGATCTGTTTGGCAATTACCATCAACAGGGTTTCTCCTGTTCCCATAAGCAAGTCATCTTTGTAGCCAGTGGGAAGAGGAGAAAAGAACAAAAGCACATGCCCCTTTTTTATAAGAGCACGAATGATTTCTGTTCCCATCCCATTCGTCAGAACTCAGTTTTGCAGATTATCCCAGGGAGGCTTGGGAATGCTGATTTCAAACTAGGCAGTTATGTGCTCAGCTAAAATTTACAGATTTTACTAATAAATAAAGGGAAGAATAGATATTGGATAACCAGGCAACCAGGAGTCTTTTCCTCCCTGAGTCTTGGTACTCTGTGACCTTGGACAAGTTTCTGATCTTGTCTGAGCTTCAGTTTTGACCTGTGCAAAATAGTATCACGCCTGTAATCCCAGCACCTTAGAAGGCCCACGCAGGCAGACTGCCTGAGCCTGGGAGTTGGAAACCAGCCTGGACAACACGGTGAAATCCTGTCTCTACAAAAAATCCAAAAATTAACCAGACATGGTATCATGTGTCTGTTGTCCCAGATACGCCAGAGGCTGAGGTGGGAGGATCATTTGTGCCTAAGAGGTTGAGGCTACAGTAAGCTGTGATCACACCACTGCACTCCAGCCCGGGTGACAGAGCAAGACCCTGTCTCAAAAAAAGAAAAAGGAAAAAGTCACTGAAGGAAGGCTATTTGAATGGGACTCTTCACAACAGCCAACTGTCTGAATTGCAAGAAGTGATGGCTGAATCAATATTAGGCCCTTAAAAATCCATATTCTGACTTTGGAAGTATCTGCAACTTACATTTCTACAGACTGAAGTTAAAATGTGCATAAGTGGGCCGGATGTAGTGGCTCACGCTTGTAATCCCAACACTTTGGGAGGTCGAGGAGGGCAGATCACCTGAGGTCAGGAGTTTGAGACCAGCCTGGCCAACATGGTAAAACCCTGTCTCTACTAAAAAAAAAAAAAATTAGTCAGGTATGGTGGCACATGCCTGTAATCTCAGCTACTCGGGAGGTTGAGGCATGAGAATCGCTTGAACCCAGGAGGTGGAGGTTGCAGTGAGCCAAGATGGTACCACTGCACTCCAGCCTGGGTGACAGAGTGAGAGTCCGTCTCAAAAAAAAAAAAAAAAAGTGCATAAGTGCTGCCTGATGGTGACCACTGGAATTGGGAACCAGAAAATTTCCAGATGTGGCAGTATAGTACATGTCATTATTGTGTTGCTGTTGTGCTGCTATTTTTTGGGCATTAATTGAAACTGCCCCGATAACTGAAAGACATATGATAATCTTAAAATCTGATACACCTACGATGTCTTGAGTGATGTCAGAGAAAAATTCTGATGAGGAAGCCATTGACCAGAAGAGCTGACTCTGTAATAAAATGGAAATGGTTTATACAGGAATATACTACTGGAAGAATGCAAGGAGGTTCTCATTGTATGCATGAATGGGTAGCCTCATTTCCTCTAGGACACACTTTGGAACCCTCTGAGAAACTACCAGACTGTATAACCACCTGGTGGTTGAGGGGGGCGGTCCTTATAAACAGCCCTTGATGGATAAAAAAAAAAAGCTGCTTGGTTTACAGATAACAGTTTCACAGTGGATGGTCAGCATCCTGTTTGGAAGGCTCTGCACTATGACCAAATAATGCAAAAATTCTAATTGAAGAAGTATAGAACAAATAAGTTCAGTGGCTTGATTGCCTGCTGGTTTCCTCACAGTGATGGAAGAATTGAACAATTCCCCAAAGTCTGGGTGCATTCCAGCTCATGGGCATTGGCCAGCGGATGGCTGGCTGCATGGTCAGGAAAATGGGCAATGGAAAACTGGACTCTTAAAGGAATGTCCATATGGATCATGGCCCTATGAACATCAATAAGAATTTAAAGAATGCAACCAGGCATGGTGGCTCACGCCTGTAATCCCAGCACTTTGGGAGGCCGAGGCATGCGGATTGCCTGAGGTCAGGAGTTTGAGACCAGCCTGGCCAACATTGTGAAACCCCGTCTCTATTAAAAATATAAAAATTAGCCAGATGTGGTGGCATGCACCTGTAATCCCAGCTACTCGGGAGGCTGAGGCAGGAGAATCGCTTGAAGCCAGGAGGCAGAGGTTGTGATGAGCTGAGATCACGCCACTGCATTCCAGCCTGGGTGACAGAGCGAGACTTCGTCTAAAAAAAAAAAAAAAAAAAAAAAGAATTTAAGGGATGCATTAAATAAGACACATGAATGCTCATGAGAAGAACCTCTTTTCCAGCCTGAAAGTGATTGCAACTTTAAGTCAAAATCTTGTTGCACTTACTTGAAGTGGCCAACTGGGTCCATGAAGTGAGTGGACATCGGGAAGTGGCAGCAATGCAGAGAGGGGTAATCATGGACACATATTCCTCTGCACCCTCAGAAGCACAAAATGCCTGGAACTGTCCTGTCTGCCAGCAGGAAAGACGAACACTGCAGACAGTAATGGGGCAGATTTCCTCAGAGTAGGTCCCTGGTGCAGAGCTGACAGAGACACTTTATTATGCCATCAGTGCCAGTTGCCTTGGAATGGATCCTGACAGGAACAGACACTCCGTACCATACTTTGCATACCCAGTGGTGGACGCATATGCTCAAAACACCATAAAAGGAATGGAGCAAAAATACTACACCATGTAAAACCACTGAGTTACATTTCTTTAAACCAAAGAATATACTCTATGGCCCATAATGTCCAACAGTGGAAAAAGAGGTATCACACCAAATGGATACATCATGTTTCTTATCACCCTCAGAGGAATAGCTTGATAGAGAATTGGTAGGGGCCCTAGTAACATTTATTGTCCCAAACATGAGGAGATAAGGCATGCGGGGCTGGCTTACACACGTTCATGCTTGGGTGCTCAGATTCAACATGATAGGGGTGAGGGGCGGATCTCCAGTCAGTAGATTCCTCTGCTTTTCTGGTGGATTTGGGGGAAAGTGGGTGACTAGAATGCTAGTATGACTGTGTAATTATTCCCACATCACTTTAACTTCCTCTTTTCCTAACTGATACAGTGTTCCTGCCAGCAGGGCTGCAACTCTAGTGCCAGAAACAGGAATGAAGCAGGGATGATCTCTAAGCAAAAAGTGTAACTAAGCCTTTAAATATCTATGCCAGAATTCTGAAGGGCCTAATGGGTTGGATGGTGCCTTCACCCTATCTGGCATAATTGGGGTTGACAGTGAATGCAGCTATATTGTGTGGTGGTTGAGAAAGCCCACTGCTCTACTAGTGGTCTAAGAGGTAGGTACTTGCTAGAGTGGTGTTGCTGCCTGCAGTCTGGACCAGCACAGTGGTTGAACTTAATATCTCTTCCGCAGGTAGAAAAGTCTGGGTAAAAATCAATGACAAGTGGAGAGAAGGAGCAATAGTATTGCTGGAAAGAACAGAATAAAAAAGTGGGTTATGCGGCAAGGGAAATTCAATATTACAATTGTGCCTCTAGAGAGGCTTAGCGTAATAGAAAGATCCTGTCTCTTAGAAAAATTAAACTAGATGCCAGAAAGTACAGCTATATATTTGCCAAGATTATCCCTCCTTTTGGAACCCTACAAGGTCAAACGGAAATCTGCATACCTGAATGGCATTGCTCTGGGAGACACTTTAGCCATTAGATAAACTGAATGAATTGTTAGCAACTGAGTGGAACTCTAGTAATGTTCCAATATTTTTTACTTTTATTTTTCATCTCCTACAAAAGAGATTATTAAGTTAGGAATTTTCAGGAACTGTATCCTGCTAGGCCACTGGGGAGATTTGTTTATAATAAACTTATGGACCTCCAGTCTTAAGAGCATTCTCTGGGGATACTTGTAGCTTAAACAGATACAGTATTACTACCTTCACCCCAAGAATAAATCAGAATAAGACATATCACCCGGAATACTTAGCAAGGACTGTTAGTATAGTTAGCCTACCTTCAGAACTGGCCATTGGCCAGCTCCCAGGAGACAACCTCTAAGCCCTTAGAATATTCTGCCAGATGAGAGTGCTTTTGTATGGCTGAGGTCTTGGGCCATGCTAGACTCATTTAACCACATAGGTTTATGCCAATAATGTTATATGTAGGGAATGCCTATTTTTGCTCTGGGAAAAGGGCTGGTGTCTTGTGTCTGAGGCCAGTCACACATGGGGCTACATGGCTGATCCACAACAAAAACTCCAGTCCAATGTCTGGATGTGCTTCCCTGGTTGACAACACTTCGCACATGTTGCCACATATTGTTTCTGGAAGAGTTGTTACACTCTTGTGCAACCCCAGTGGGAGGGGACGGCTGGAAGCTTGTGCCTGGTGTCACCTGGATTTTGCTCCATGTGCCTTTTCCCTTTGCTGATTTTAATGTATATCCTTTCACTGTACTAAAACATGTTTCACAAACTATATATATTTAGTAAACTACAAGTAAACTACAACCATGAGTATAACAGCTTTTCTGAGTCCCATGAGTCCAAGTCAAAGTCACATCAATAAAAGGATTTTTAACTTTAACGGACATATGAGGAAGCAGGTAGGACGGCCTCCCTTGCTTGCTCCCACAGACCCTTGGAGTGCCCCAGGCCATGGATGACACAGCAGTGTCATCAGTGGTTTTCTCTCCACCCAGTGGCTTCTCCAGAAACACTGGGGTCCTTGAGAATAGGGATCGTCTCTTATCTCTACTTCTATAGTTTCTGGGGCAGTGCTTGGGATATAGTAGATATTGGAAATGTTTATAGTATGAATGCTTTACAAAAATATGCTTCACTCTTACTAGTTTGTGATTGTTAATCTCAAAGAGACTGACATATAACTTTATAAGATAATACTATTTTATCTAAAGAATGCTTCCAGTCACAAGTCTGAAGTGAAGTATACACAGGCAGATGTAGGATAGTTTTCTTAGCACTAGCATGCAAGGTAGCACTACAAAGGTTTATTGTGTAGTGCAGTGACAAAAGTTATCCAAGTCACTGTTAATTAAAGACATATTTTTATTAGAAGCTGAAGGCAACTTCAAAATTAAAATCCCACTTTTTATTGGGCAAGCAGTCAAGGAAAGGCACCCTGTAAATTTATAAAATGGGTCCCCAATTAAACTCACTGTTTTTAGAGTCTGAGTCCAGAACATTCCTTATCAATTCTTGAACATATTTGTGTGCAATTTGATTTCTGGGTCATGTTTTTATGTCCAAAACACTAAAGTTCTACACAAACCAGAGAAGATTTCTTTCATAAAAGGTACAGTCTCCTGTATTTCAACTCCAGCCCCAAATCTTTTCATCATGAGCTTGGGAGTCAGAAAGGTTCATCTTATATTAGGCATTAGACTCTTATGCAGTCCGTCTGTTTCAGAAGACCCAAACCAACTTCATCCCCCTCACTTCCTGAGCTGCTGCTTAAATTACAGAGTTTTATTGGGTTGGGAGGAAGACAGGAAGGGTTCCAAACCATGAAGTAAATGGTAAACAATAAAATATTGATGGCGCCAAAAAGAACCTGAGGGAATCGCAGAGGGCTGACATTTCTCAATAGCCCTGAGGATCTTATAAAATTGCTTAGCCATGTGTCTAAGAGTAATAAAACACAAATAAACTACACAAACTCCAATTATGAGAGATGCTAAGTCTTTCAAACAATAAAGAAAATTAAATCCTTTATTTTAAAACGTTGCCACTTTGACCTGTTAGGAGCTATAGGCAGATAAATTTTAAAAATATTTAGATTTGAAAACAAATACCGAAAAAAATCCAAACTCAGAACTGCACACTATAACACATTGCCTCCAATGTATCATTATTGTTTTGAAGCCTATAAGCTTCTGATAAAAGAAAAAGGATAGGTTTGAGATCTTTTGGAGAACATAGTATCTTGAAAGAAATTTAAAATGCATTCCTTGGTGATTTTAAGTAGCTGCGTTGAGGATAAAGCATTGTCACATTTAGTTTCTGGTAAAGGGTATTTGAAAACTGTTCTTATTTCTTTAGAAAGTTCAAAGCCCAATGGTTTTGGGTAATTGATTAAGCATCTGGTAATACCAACTCTTTCTGTATTTTGATCTGATCTGAGAGAGAAGCAAACATACGCTGGAATGTTTCATCAATGTTTCCTTTGTTTATGTCTCCAAACTTCGACAGCCAAAGAAAGTAGTTTGATTTACTGGGATGAATAAAGGGTTTATGGACAGGTTTTTTGTTTTTTGTTTTTGTTTTTGTCTGATTGATGTTAATGTTGCTACTATTATCGTGGTTTTTTTTTTTTTTTTTGGACAGAGTCTCCCTCTGTGGCCCAGGCTGGAGTGCTATGGCACGATCTTGGCTCACGGCAAGCTCTGCCTCCAGGGTTCATGCCATTCTCCTGCCTCAACCTTTAGTAGCTGGGACTACCAGCACCCGACACCACGCCCGGCTAATTTTTTTGTATTTTTAACAGAGACAGGGTTTCACTGAGTTAGCCAGGATGGTCTCGATCTCCTGACCTCGTGATCCGCCCGCCTCGGCCTCCCAAAGTGCTGGGATTGTTACAAGCGTGAGCCACCGCGCCCGGCCTATTATCATGGTTTTACTACCACCTTTTCACAAATGTTTCCTGCACAGTGCTTCCTCTAGGGCCAAGGGGAATTCCTCTTGGGGGCAAGTATGTCCTCGCTCTGATTTGTGTGTATTCCCTCTAGAGACCAAAATAAGAGCCCAGAATTTTAAGGGATCCTAAGGTAAAGATAAGGACTCCCAGCA
The DNA here is from genome assembly GCF_009828535.3 of Hylobates moloch. Taxonomy (NCBI): domain Eukaryota; kingdom Metazoa; phylum Chordata; class Mammalia; order Primates; family Hylobatidae; genus Hylobates; species Hylobates moloch. The sequence goes on along the minus strand of NW_026652310.1, from coordinate 363,137 downwards.
AAACCCAAACACTTGATAACTTCATAAATAAGTAAAAAGTTAAAGTAGCATATGAACCATTGGATCTTGAATCTAGGCCCACATCAAAATCACCTCTACAGTTTTTAAAACACAGCTGCTCACATTCTTAGGTACTGTGATTCAGTAGTTCTGGGTAAAGAACCAGGTATCTATATTATTTCACACCTTCATAGACTGCAGTCAGGAATGAGAACCTCTGTCTTGTATAGAATAGACAAGTTCCTAACAGCCTTAGCCAGAATGGGGAAGTTATCTTCATTTTATATCCAAATATATGTTTTGATTTTTTTTTTAAACATGTGGATGTATTATTATTATCATAGGCCGGGCACCATGGCTCACGCCTGTAATCCCAACCCTTTGCGTTGAGGCCAAGGCAAGAGGATCACTTGAGCCTAGGAGCTCAAGACCAGCCTGGACAACATAGGGAGACCTCATTTCTATAAAAAATAAAAAAATTAGCTGGGTATAGTGGTGCACGCATGTAGTCTCAGCTACTCGAGAGGCTGAGGTGGGAGGATCCCTCTAGCCCAGGAGGTCAAGGCTGCAGTGAGCCGTGATTGTGCCACTGTACTCCCATCTGGGTGACAGAGACCCTATCTTGAAAAAAGGAAAAATTATCATAAAAACAGTTGAATTTGCAAGTGACATGAATATATGATTGCAAATTGTGTATATACATAGATCCTATGTACCACGTCTTTTCTCCTTTCACAGACTCCCAAATTATAAAATACAGTAAACTCAGTTGCCCTCCAACCATTTTGGACTTTGGGACTTTTTTCAAATAAATAATATATGTAAATGTCATGACATTATAATGAGAGGCAGAGCACACTAAATTGTAAGTTTCTAAGAGCAAACGGTTGGTGCTCTAATTTCCCAGTTTCAGCTGTTCCTACTGAGGGCCTGGCAGATGCCCAGTGGAGATCAGCTGCCCATGAAAAGTCCAATGAGCCTCCTGGGTTTTTGTGTGTTTTTTTGTTTGTTTTGCTTTTCTTTTTTTGAGACGGAGTCTTGCTCTGTTGCCCAGGCTGGAGTGCAATGGCATGATCTTGGCTCACTACAACCTCTGCCTCCCAGGTTCAAGCAATTCTCCTGCCTCCCTCCTGAGTAACTCGGACTGCAGGCGTGCACCACCACGCCAGGCTAATTTTTGTATTTTTAGCAGAGACAGGGGCTCACCATATTGGCCAGGCTGGTCTTGAACTCCTGACCTTAGGTGATCTGCCCACCTCAGCCTCCCAAAATGCTGGGATTACAGGCGTGAGTCACTGTGCCCAGCCACCTCCTGGTTTTTTTATTTCTAGCTTTCCTCCTGAAAAGCTAGAGCCCATTCATTCAGGGTCTCAGTTTTTTTCTGGCAAACCAACATGAATTTTGGGGGGAAAACTTTGAGACTAGTCCCCCTAAATGAAATTTGCTAGAAAAGGGAAAACTTTGTTAAGTATAAGGAGAATCAATTCTAGATAACATCAGGGTAGAGTAAGATATGATGAATCTGTAATAAAAAATAAAGTAGAAAAAATCCAATACAGTTTTACAAAATCTGAGAGAATTTGTTGACATTGGGCACGAAGTGTATTTGATTATTATTCAAAGAGCTAGTGAATCTGTTCACAACTGCAATATGATATGAACATAATAACAAGATAGTATCAAAGCCTAGAGGATTTTTAAGCCAATATTTTAAAGAAATATTTATTCAGGCATATTTTGACCCATATTTATACATTTAAACAAGATTCATGAAATCATATGTATGAAGGTCACACTTAAATGACATTTTACTTTTGCTTTTGAAATGGGGATCTCTCCTTCTTTAGGCAACATAGCTTGGTTCCCAGCAACATTTTTTCTTTCAAACCCATTCTCTTGGTTTAATTTTTTAAGTGTCTTTTGCCACTAGCTTTCAAATAAATTATTTACCCCTCTGAAAATGTTTTAAACATGAATCCATCCAAAGCTGATGTAAGCGAACCCAGAGGAATTGACAACACACAAAATGAAAGTTTTTGTCTTAAATGGGGCTATGAGAAAATGAGAAAAAAAAATGGGATGGAAGAAGAACTTCAATTTTCAGTTGCCAAAGAGGAGAAATGAGTGCAAGACAAAGTGGGACAAGACGACACCTTCGTAAACTTTTCATTCTCTATCCAGAAGCAATAATTAGCATATTCAGTGCCCATTGTAAATGGACAAGTTGCTAGCTTGCAAAAAGTTAATTGTTACATAGCAGAGTGCAAGGGTACTTTGCGAAAAACAGAAAGATTGCAACAGGCTACAGTTAATTAAACAAAAAGTAGTTATCAGCAGGCATAAATTTCACAAGGAAGTTTCATTTTGTGGCAAACGGCCAAGGATAGAGAAAAATTAACTGCAATTTTCTCAAGTTCACAAAGCAAAAATGAAAATGTTTGTACTCTGACTCTTACCCTAAATAATTGTAGAAATGGGAACAGCTTTGAGCCAAAATGGCCAAATTAAAAACCATTCATGCCTAATCTGAGTGAGCTCCCACCTGGGTTTACAAAAATGCTCCCAGAGGATAAACAAGAAGGCTTACAAGTCTGTCTTACTGATGGTAAGGCACAAGGAAGACAGTAGGAAACATAACAGCGACAAGAGGCAACAGGGCAGAGCTGCTTCAAGGAAGTAAGCGTGGGCAAAGCAATCAGCTGAGATCTGTTTCCACAAGAAGTGTTTATATCTTCATTAAATCGGAGACTCTAGCCAAGGAAATACCCCCAGGGACTATGAGCCAGGATTCTTGCTAATGCTTTAGCTTGTAATGAACTGCAAAAGAAATAAAGTTGGTACAGGAAGAGAACCAGGCTTATTTTCCTACCTACAGACCCCAGATTCCTAGTTCCAGAGTGGGAAGGGACCTTAGCATTCACAATCTTACTATTTTACCGTTGAGAAATCTGAAACTCAGGAAGTTTTTTCTAAATTTCGTCTCCCCTCAGTGCCTCAGTCTAGGTACCTCCCAAGGGCCCTCTGATTGCTACTGCTTGGACACAGTGCTGGAGCCCTCTTAGACTCTATATTTTTGGTCAGCAGAATCCTTAGACAGAATAAAAGTTTCCCGACGAGCTACATACTCCCTTTTACACATGCCCACACACAGATATACACACACACACACAAAAACATACACAGGACAAAGGCAAGAACAAATCTCTCACCGAAATAGCAGAATGACAAGCAGTTAGTACACATGATATATTGACAATGGGATGATGTGGAATTATTGTAAAAGGACAAGTTCAGAGATTGCTGCTATCTAGAAATGTGAAAATGAAGTAAGACCGAGGAGAAAATAGTCAGACAAAATAATTATATGTATTCACAGTGAAGAAACCTGCAAACACTATCTCAACCAGATGATCAAAAGCCAACATCAACAGTGGTAATTCTTGGTGATAGTGTGTATCCTTGGTATAATGTGATGAAAATGGCACTTTACTCCATTGGTCTTCCTTTCAAAACATGTAATCCCAGTCCTATCATGAGAAAACATTAGATAAATTCCAGTTGAGGAGCATTCTGTAAACTACTTGACCAGTACTCCTCAAAACTGCCATCAGAACTGAGGAAAGTCTGATAAACTGTTAGAACCAAGAGGAAGCTAAAGAGACACAGCAGGGAAATGCAATGTGGCATCTTGGATGGGATCATTGAATAGAAAAAGAATATTAGATAAAAAACGAAGGAAATTGAAATAAAGTATGGACTTTAGTTAATACTAATGTATCAATATTGGTTCATTATTTGTAACAAACATGCCATAGTAATGTGAGATGTTAATAATAGGGGAACTTAGGTGCAGAGTATATAGGAATTTTCTGAGCTATCTCTACAGTTTTTCTATAAATCTAAAACTGTTATGAAGTAAAATGGTAATTTTAAAGAAAATTTTATTTACATGGTACACATGCTAGTGGTTTTGAAGTCATAGACACCGGCTTATAATTTAGTTTCTATTTATAAACCTTGTAACCCTTAGTAACCGTTAGCTTTATTTTTCTCATCTCTAAAATAAGGCTGAAGCAGAGAGGTGGAGCAAGATGGTGGAATAGAAGTCACCACCGATCATCTCCCTGACAAAGACACCAATTTAAGAACTATCTACACAGGGAAATCACCTGTGGAAGAACCAACACTCAGGTTAGCCCTCATAGTAACAGGTTTTATCTTCATATCTCTGAAAGTGGCACTGAAGAGATAGAAAAACATCTTGAACGGCCAGTGCTACCCCTCCCCACTCCACAGCAGCAGCATGATTCAGGCAGCATTTCTCTGTGCAGGGAGAACAAGAACATAGTAATTCTGAGGCATTGAACTCAGTGCTTCCCTGTTTGACTGGACCAAACTCAGCTGTCCACCCATGAAGGGAATATTTAAACCAGCCCTAGTCAGAGGGGAATCGCTGATTCCAGCAGTCTGAACTTGAATGCCCACAAACCTCACCACTAAACTGCTCTGGGTCTCTAAGTAAACTGAAAAGGCAGTCTCGGCCACGAGGCCTGCAACTCTTAGGCAAGTCCTAGTGCTGAACTGGGCCCACAGACAGTGGACCTGGGGTGTGGAAGGCACATGACATACTGAGACACCAGCTGGGGTGGCTAAGGGAGTGGCATCACCCCTCCCCTACCCCAGGCTGCACGGCTTGTGGCTCCAAAAGAGACTCCTTCCTTCTGCTTGAGGAGAGGAGAAAGAGGAGTGACGACTTTGTCTTGCATCTTGGATATCAGCTCAGCAACAGGATAGGGAACCAGTCAGAGTTGTGAGGCCCGCATTTCAGATCCTAGTTCCTAGATAACATTTCTAGACACACCCTAGCCCAGAAGAGAATCTGCAGCCCTGAGGGGAAGGACCCAATCTTGGCAGCATTTATCACCTGCTAACTGAAGAGCCTTTGGGTGCTAAATAACAAGCAGTGATACCCAAGTTCTACATCAAGTGTCTTGAGTGAGCCTCTGAGACTTGCTGGCTTCAGGTGAGACTCAGCACTTTATCAGCTTTGGTGGCTACAGGGTGAAACTCCATCTGCTTGAGAAAAGCAGAGAGAAAAGTAAAGGGGAGTTTATCTTGCACCTCAGGTACCAGCATAGCCACAGTGAGGGAGAGCACCAAGGAGGCTCTTGGAGACCTTGATTCCAGGGCTTAACTTGGATGGCATCTCTTCCCCTGCCCTGGGCCAGAAGGAAGCCCATTGCCCTGAAGGGTGAGTCCCAGGCCAGGCAGCATTCACCACAAGCTGATGTAAGAGCCCTTAGGCCTTAAGGGACTATCAGTGATAGTCTGGCCGTACTACTCCTCATGGCCTGTGGTGGTGTACTTGGGATGAGGCCCCTCTGCCTTTAAAAAAAGGAGGGAACAGTGGGAAGGACTATGTATTGCAGTTTGAGTGCAGCTTAGCTGCAGTACAATAGAATACCAGCTAGACTCCTAAGGTTTTTGATTCTAGTCCTGGACTCCTGATTGGCACCTCTGGACCCACCCAGGTTCTGGGGGAACAGAATGCTCTGAAGGGAAGGACACAGTCCTGGCTGGGTTGCCACCTGCTGATTATAGAGCCACTGGACCTTAAGCAAACATAGGCAGTTGCTAGGGAGTGGTTACAGTAGGCTTTGGGCAAGACCCAGTGCTGTGCTGGCACTAGGTCTGACCACTTCAGGGTCAGACTAGTGGTGGTGGCAACAGGAGTGCTTGTGTCACTTTTCCCCAAGCTTTAGGTGTCTCAGAACAGAGAGGCTTCATTTGTTTGGCAGAAAGTAAGGGACGAGAAAAAGAGTCTCTGCCTGGTAATCCAGAAAATTCTCTTGGATCTGGTCCAAGACTGTCAAAGCAGTACTTCCACAAGTCTTCAAGAACCACAGTATTACTAGGTTTGGGGACCCCTCTAAAGCAGATACAGCTTAGATCACAACACCTAAGTCCTTTCAAATATCTGGAAAGTCTTCCCAAGAAAATTAGTACAAACCAGCCTAGACAGTGCCAACTACAATAAATACCTAATTCTTCAATGCCTAGACACCAAAGAACAACTATTAGCATCAACAACATCCAGTAAAACATGACCTCACCAAATGAATTAAATAAGCTGCCATGGACCAATCCTGAAGAAACAGAGATTTGTGACCTTTCAGACACAGAATTCAAAATATCTGTGTTGAAGAACCTCAAAGAAATTCAAGATAACACAGAGAAGGAATCCAGAATTCTATCAGACAAATATAAGAAAGAGATTGAAATAATTAAAGGGAATCAAGCAGAAATTGTGGAGCTGAGAAATGCAAATGGCATACTTAAGAATGCATAAGAGTCTTTTTATAGCAGAATACATCAAGCAGAAGAAAGAATTAGCAAGCTTGAAGACAGGCTATTCGAAAGTAGAAGAGACCAAAGAAAAAAAGAATAAAAAATGAAGAGGCATGCCTACAGGATCTAGATAATAGCCTCAAGAGGGAAAATCTAAGACTTTTTTTTTTTTTTGACATGGAATCTCGCTCTGTCGCCCAGGCTGGAGTGCAGTGGCACGATCTTGGCTCACTGCAAGCTCCACCTCCTGGGGTCACCCCATTCTCCTGCCTCACCCTCTTGAGTAGCTGGGACTACAGGCGCCTGCCAGTTTTTTAGAGACGGGGTTCACGTGTTTAGCAGGATGGTCTCAATCTGACCTTGTGAACTCCCCTGGGCCAATATGGTAACAGGTTGCACCACCACACCCAGCTAATTTTTGTATTTTCAATAAAGACGGTGTTTCACCATGTTGGTCAGGCTGGTCTCGAACTCCTGACCTCAAGTGATCTGCCCACCTCGTGAAAATCTGTGACTTACTGGCCTTATAGAGGAGGTAAGGAAAGAGATAGGTGTAGAAAATTTATTCAAAGGAATAATAACAGAGAACTTCTCAAACCTAAAGAAAAATATCAACATCCAAGTAAAAGAAGGTTATAGAACACCAAGCAGATTTAAACCAAAAAAGACTACTTCAAGGCATTTAATAATTAAACTCCCAAAGATCAAGGATAAAAATGGATCCTAAAAGCAGTAAGAGAAGAGAAATGAATAACACACAATGGAGCTCCAATATGTCTGGCAGCAGACTTTTCAGTGGAAAGCTTACGGGCCAGGAGAGAGTAGCATGACATATTTAAAGTGCTGAAGGAGAAAAAAAGTTTACCCTAGAATAGCAAATCTGGCAAAAATGTCCTTCAAACATGAAGTAGAAATAAAGACTTTCCTAGACAAACAAAAGCTGAAGGACTTCATCAACACCAGACCTGTCCTACAAGAAATGCTTAAGTGGGGAGTACTTCAATCAGAAAGAAAACGATGTTAATCTGCAATAAGTAATCACCTGAAGGTAGAAAACTCATTGGCAATAGTAAGTACTACCCAAAGCAATCTACAGATTCAATGCAATCTCTGCCAAAAAGCCAATGACATTCTTCACATAAATAAAGAAAACAGTTCTAAAATTTATATCGAACCAAAAAAGACCCAGAATAGCCAAAGCGGTCCTAAGCAAAAAGAACAAAACTGAAATAATCACATTACCTGACTTCACATTATACTACAGAGCTATAATAACCCAAACAGCATGGTACTGGCATAAAAACAGGCACATAGACCAGTGCAACAGAATAGGAACCCAGAAATAATTCCACAGTGAACTCATTTTCCACAGTGAACTCATTTTTGACAACGATGCCAAGAACATACACTGAAGAAAAGACATTAATAAATGGTGCTAGGAAAACTGAAGATCCACATGGAGAAGAATGAAACTAGCCCTTTGTCTCTTGCCATATACAAAAATCAAATCAAAATGTATTGAAGACTTAAATATACGACCTTAACCTATGAAACTACTACAAGAAAACACTGGAGAAAATCTCCAGGATATCGGTCTGTGCAAAAATTTCTTGAGTAATACCCCACAAGCACAGGCAACCAAAGCAAAAATGGACAAATGGGATCACATCAAGTTAAAAAGCTTCTGCTCAGCAAAGGAAAGAATCAACAAAGTGAAGGGACAGCCCACAGAATGGGAGAAGATATCTGCAAATGAGCCCTCTGACAAGGAATTAATAACCAGACTATATAAGGAGCTCAGACAACTGTATAGGAAGAAATCTAATAATCTGACCAAAAAATGGGCAAAAGATTTGAATAGACATTTCTCAAAAGAGGATATACAAATAGTAAACATGCATATGAAAAGGTGCTCAACATCACTGATCATCGGAGAAATGCAAATCAAAACTACAGTGAGATATCACCTCACCCCAGTTAAAATGTTAAAATGTCTTATGTCCAAAAGACAGGCAATAACAAATGCTGTCAAGGATGTGGAGAAAAGGGAACCCTCGTACACTGTTGGTGGGAATGTAAATTAGTACAACCACTGTGGAAAATAGTTTACAGCCTCCTCAAAGAAGTAAAAATAGAACTATCATTTGATCCAGCAATTCCACTGCTGGTTATACAGCCAAAAGAAAGGAAATGCGTATTTTGAAAAGCTATCCGCACTCCCATGTTTGTTACAGCATTGTTCACAATAACTAAGATTGGGAAGCAACCTCAGAGTCCATTAACAGATGAATGGATAAAGAAAATGTGATATAATTGGAAGTAAAACACTCCTCAGCAAATGCAAAAGAACAGAAATCACAACAAACTGTCTCTCAGACCACAGTGCAATCAAATTAGAACTCAGGATTAAGAAACTCACTCAAAATCGCACAACTACATGGAAACTGAACAACCTGCTCCTGAATAACTACTGGGTAAATAATGAAATGCAGACAGAAATAAAGGTGTTCTTTGAAACCAATGAGAACAAAGACACAACGTACCAGAATCTCTGGGACACATTTAAAGCAGTATGTAGATGGAAATTTATAGCACTAAATGCCCACAAGAGAAAGCAGGAAAAATCTAAAATCGATACCCTAACATCACAATTAAAAGAACTAGAGAAGAAAGAGCAAACAAATTCAAAAGCTAGCAGAAGACAAGAAATAACTAAGATCAGAGCAGAACTGAAGGAGATAGAGACATGAAAAACCCTTCAAAAAAATCAATGAATCCAGGAGCTGGTTTTTTGAAAAGATCAACAAAATAGATAGACCGCAGGCCAGACTAATAAAGAAGAAAAGAGAGAAGAATCAAATAGAAACAATAAAAAATGATAAAGGGGATATCACCACTGATCCCACAGAAATACAAACTACTATCAGAGAATACTATAAAAACCTCTATGCAAATAAACTCGAAAATCTAGAAGAAATGGATAAATTCCTGGACACATACACCCTCCCAAGTCTAAACCAGGAAGAAGTTGAATCCTTGAATAGGCCAATAACAGTAATTAATAGCCTACCAACCAAAAAAAGTTCAGGACCAGATGGATTCACAGCTGAATTCTACCAGAGGTACAAAGAGGAGCTGGTACCATTCCTTCTGAAACGATTCCAAACTATAGAAAAAGAGGGAATCCTCCCTAACTCATTTTATGAGGCTAGCATCATCCTGATACCAAAACCTGGCAAAGACACAACCAAAAAAAAGAAAATTTCAGGCCAATATCTCTAATAAACATCAATGTGAAAATCCTCAATGAAACATTGGCAAATTGAATCCAGCAGCACATAAAAAGCTTATCCTCCATGATTAAGTTAGCTTCATCCCTGGGATGCAAGGCTGGTTCAACATGTGCAAATCAATAAACATAATCCATCACATAAACAGAGCCAACGACAAAAAGCACATGATTATCTCAATAGATGCATAGAAGTCTTTTGCCAAAGTCAACACCCTTTTATGCTAAAAACTTTCAATAAACCAAGTATTGATGGAATGTATATCAAAATAACAAGAGGTATTTATGACAAACCCACTGCCAATATCATACTGAATACGCAAAAACTGGAAGCATTCCCTTTGAAAACCAGCACAAGACAAGGATGCCCTCTCTCACCACTCCTATTCAACATAGTATTGGAAGTTCTGGCCAGGGCAATCAGGCAAGAGAAAGAAATAAAGTGTATTCAAATAGGAAGAGAGGAAGTCAAATTGTCTCTGTTTGCCAATGACATGATTGCATATTTAGAAAACCCCACCAACTCAGCCCAAAATGTTCTTAAGCTAATAAACAACTTCAGCAAAGTCTCAGATACAAAATCAATGTGCAAAAATCACAAGCATTCCTATACACCAATAACACACAGGGAGCCAAATCATGAGTGAACTCCCATTCACAATTACTACAAAGAGAATAAAATACCTAGGAATACAACTTACAAGGGTTCTGAGGGACCTCTTCAAGGAGAACTATACAAGCCACTACTCAAGGAAATAAGAGAGGACACGCATAAGTGGAAAAACATTCCATGCTCATGGATAGGAAGAATCAATATTGTGAAAATGGCCATACTGCCCAAAGTAATTTATAGATTCAATGCTATCCCCCTCAAGCTACCATTGACTTTCTTCACAGAATTAGAGAAAACTACTTTAAACGTCATATGGAACCAAAAAAAAGCCCGCATAGCCAAGGCAATCCTAAGCAAAAAGAACAAAGCTGAAGTCATCATGCTACCTGACTTCAAACTATACTACAAGGCGACAGTAACCAAAACAGCATAATACTGGCACCAAAACGATATATAGACCAATAGAACAGAAAAGAGGCCTCAGAAAGAACACTACACATCTATAACCATCTGATCTTTGACAAATCTGACAAAAACAAGCAATTGGGAAAGGATTCCCTATTTAATAAATGGTGTTGGGAAAACTGGCTAGCCATATGCAGAAAACTGAAACTGGACCCTTTCCTTACACCTTGTACAAAAATTAACTCAAGATGCATTAAACACTTAAACGTAAGACCTAAAACCATAAAAATCCTAGAAGAAAACCTAGGCAATACCGTTCAGGGCATACGCATGGGCAAAGACTTCATGTCTAAAACACCAAAAGCAATGGCAACAAAAGCCACAATTGACAAATGGGATCTAATTAAAATAAAGAGCTTCTGCACAGCAAAAGAAACTATCATCAGAGTGAACAGGCAACCTACAGAATGGGAGAAAATTTTTGCAATCTATCCTTCTGACAAAGGGCTAATATCCAGAATCTAGAAAGAGCTTAAGCAAATTTACAAGAAAAAAACAAACAACCCCATCAAAAAGTAGGTGAAGGATATGAACAGACACTTCTAAAAAGAAGACATTTATGCAGCCAACAAACATATGAAAAAAGCTCTCATCACTTGTCATTAGAGAAATGAAAATCAAAACCACAATGAGATACCGTCTCACGCCAGTTAGAATGGCGATCATTAAAAAGTCAGGAGACAACAGATGCTGGAGACAATGTGGAGAAATAGGAACACTATTACACTGTTGGTGGGAGTGTCAATTAGTTCAACCATTGTGGAAGACAGTGTGGCGATTCCTCAAGGATGTAGAACTAGAAATACCATTTGACCCAGCCATCCCATTACTGGGTATATACCCAAAGGATTATAAATCATTCTACTATAAAGACACATGCACACATATATCATTCTATTATAAAGACACATGCACATGTATGTTTATTGTAGCACTATTTACAATAGCAAAGACTTGGAACCAACTCAAATGTCCATCAATGATAGACTGGATAAAGAAAATGTGGCACATATACACCATGAAAGGCTATGCAGCCATAAAAAAAGGATGAGTTCATGTCCTTTGCAGGGACATGGATGAAGCTGAAAACCGTCACTCTCAGCAAACTAACACAAGAACAGAAAAGCAAACACTACGTGTTCTCACTCACAAGTGGGAGCTGAACAATGAGAACACGTGGACACAGGGAGGGAAACATCACACACCAGGGCCTATTGGGGGGTGAGGGGCTAGGGAAGGGACAGCACTAGAAGAAATACCTAATGTAGGTGATGGGTTGATGGGCACAGCAAACCACCATGGCACGTGTATACCTATGTAACAAAACTGCATGTTCTGCACATGTACCCCAGAACTTAAAGTATGATAATAATAAAAGAAAATGTGGTATATATACACAATGGAGAACCATTCAGCCATAAAAATGAATGAGATCCCGTCATTTGCAACAACATGAATGGAACTGGAAGTCATTATGTTAAGTGAAATAGGCCAGGCAGAAAGAGAAAAACTTCCCATGTTCTCACTTATTTGTGAAAGCTAAAAATTAAAACAATTGAACTCATGGGGATAGGGAGTAGGAGGATTGTTACCAGAGGCTGGTGAGGGTAGTAGGGCACTGGGCTGGAGGAGGGGGTGGTTAATGGCTACAAAAAAACACTTAGAAGAATGAATAAGACCTATTATTTCATAGCACAACAGAGTGACTATAGTCAATAGTAACTATATATTTTTAAATAACTAAAAGAGTATAATTGAATTGTTTGTAACACCAAGGATAAACGCTTGAGGGGATGGATGTCCCATTCTCTATGATGTGATTATTTCATATTGCATCCCTTTATCAGAGCATCTCATGTACCCCATAAATATATATACCTACTATGTCCTCACAAAAATGAAAAATTAACATTAAATTGCAGAAGGAAAAAGTGGGGCTAATCAGACCTGCCTCAAAGTGTTGTAGAAACTGAAGGTAATATGAATGTTACCCCCAAAATATGCCACTTTGGCATAAAAATTACTTTTAGCTGAAGGCAGTTGCAAAACAGCAGATGTGGGAAGACCTCTCTGCCCTCCCACTTTTTGCCTAAAAGCAAAGCGTAGATTTCCATTTGTTAAGGTATCCCCCTGTACCATACCAGGGAGAGGAGCCTGACTCTTGGCACCAAAATGAGTCTGCATAACAAGCCCTACTAAACAATCCTTACATGCCATACATTTCCTCATCGCCTTCCCAAAATTCACTGTGCCTAGGAGTCTTAACCCTCTTTTCCTTTATCTAGTTCCTTCACAACTTACTATGTTTTGTTAGGAGGATATAAAAGCCCCTGAGTCTGTGAACCTCTTGTGCATGTAAAAATGTTAATAAAAGTTGTATGCCTTTGCTCCTGTTAATCTGTCTTTTGTCAGTTCAATTCATAGTTCCCAGCCACACACCCCAAAAGGGTAGAAGGAGAGTTTTTCCTCCCATACAAAACCAACTGAGATAATTTAAACTGTATGTAACGTTGTAGCTCAGAGCATAGGAAACTTCAAATTTTTTCCTATTTGGTATACGATGACAGTTACATTTTTTAGGATTCAGTTTCCTCATCTGTAATCTAGAGGCAATAATAGCACCTTTATCTCAGAGATGTTACAAGCAACAGATGAGACAACACTGATGTAGAATGCCCACCACAATTCAGGACACAGGAGCCATTATTGTTCATAGTCCCTGCCACATCACTGATCCTTACAGTCGTTCCCCTGGACTCCCAGGTAATGGCAGTTAACGTGATCAGGGCCAGGGAAACTGAATCAACTTAGCCAAATATTCAAGAGATTCTCTCACAAAGCAGGCTGAGGCATTAACTGTTATATTTTTTGGGGGAAATATAACAGTTGAAGAGATTGTGTCTGGCTGTGAGGCTGGTTCCTCCTAGTTGAAACATCCTCAAGAAAAACCAACTCAGGCTCAGAGCCTGCTCAAGAAGGACCAAGATGGAGTGCAGAAATGTTCGGGTCTCCATGGAATGTGTAGCTGCTTTTGGTATTTTATGTCCCTAGCCCACTGTTGTAACCACCCAATGGGTTCACCTTGCCCACTGCCTAGACAGAGCCGGTTTATCAAGAGAGAGAAATTGCTATAGAGAAAGAGTAATTCACTCAGAGCCCGCTGTGTGGGAGACGAGAGTTTTACTTTTATTCAAATTAGTATCCCCGAGCATTCAGAGAGTTTTTATGGACGACTTGGTGGGTGGAGGGAAGCCAGTGAGCCAGGAGTGCTAATTGGTTAGGTAGGAGATGAAATCATGGGAAGTTGAAGCTGCCCTCTTGCACTAAGTCAGTTCCTAGGTAGGGGCCACAAGATCAGATGAGCCAGTTTATCAGTCTGGGTGGTGCCAGCTGATCCATCAAGTGCAGGGTCTGCAAAATATCTGAAGCACTGATAGGAGCAGTTTAAGGAGGGTCAGAATCTTGTAGCCTCCAGCTGCATGACTCCTAAACCATAATTTCTAATCTTGTGGCTAATTTGTTAGTCCTACAAAGGCAGTCTAGTCCCCAGGCAAGAAGGAGGTTTGTTTTGGAAAAGGGCTGTTATCATCTCTGTTTAAACTATAAACTAAGTTCCTCCCAAAGTTAGTTCAGCCTACACCCAGGAAGGAACAAGGACAGCTTAAAGTTAGAACCAAGATGGAGTTGGTTAGGTTAGATCTCTTTCACAATCTCAGTCATAATTTTGCGAAGGTGGTTTCACTGTTGTGAGCTGAATTGAGTCAACCCAAAATTCATATGCTGAAGTCCTGATTCCTCAGTGCCTCAGAATGGAACTGTATTTGCAGATCGGTTAAGTTTAAATGAAGTCATTAGAGTAGGCCTTAATCCAATATGACTGGTGTCCTTTTAAAAGGAACAGACTAGAACACAGATGTGTGCAGAAGAAAGACCAAATGAAGATACAAGGAGAAGGCAGCCACCTGCAAGCCAAAGAGAGAGGCCTCAGAAGAAACCAGCCCTGCCAATATCTTCATCCTGGCCTTCCAGCCTCCAGAACTTAAGAAAGCAATTTCTGTTGTTTAAGCCACTTAGACCGATAGCCCGAGCAGACTAATACATCTGCTATAGAGAAACACATAGGGAGCCTGGCTCAAATTCTTCCTACTCTCTCACTCTCCTTGTCAATCCTGCTTCTCAGATTGGGATTACAGCACATACTGAGACATGTGACAATGCATCTGTATAAATAATCTTTTCGTATAAACTTAATTGTATAAACAGAAATTTATTTGTATAAATAAATGTATTTATAGAAATATAAACAGGTAGATAATGTGAATCCCTTAATGTGAAATTAAGAAAATACTCTAGGAAGGAGTTTGCCAAAGTAGGTTTGTCTACAAAAATTAATTATCTGGTAACATACATTTGGAAAATACTGTATACCACAGGTCCTCTTAGAACCTCACAGTGTACATGAACATATTAAAGGTTTTGAGAAGTACTACAATAAACAAATGTGTTTGAACATTATTTAACCCAGCATTTGAGAAAATATTTGACCATGGAACTCTTTCTTTCAGGAAGATTTCTAGTGACAATTCACTTTGAGAAATGTTCTGATCTAAACTGCCTCCCACTTACCAATCATTGCGTCAATGTGTTATTTCCTCAGAAGTCAGTTAATGTCATCCTTTTTTTATTCTGATGATTTTTGTTTTTCAGAGGGTGACATTTATTGGCTGCCTTCCCAGATTCTGAAACTTCTAGGCTTTTATTCCCAAATTATAGAAAAATAAAATTCTCTTAGTAAGACAAGGAGAAAGGAAAAACAGAAGTTAGTATAATTATCTTGTCGCATCATCAAAACGGAAGCCAGTGTCATTATTTTGTCACATCATTTAACTATAAAAGTTTCAGCAGAGGCCAAGAAAATACAAGAAGATCCCACTTGATGAAATATACTTTTGGAAAGGCTATTTTTTTGAGGCTGTCTTAGAACCTCTGATTGTAGCTGGTATTTTTAAGAGCCCAGGTAAATAGGATAACTACAGCCCAGGTAAATAAGAGAAGTGTGCCTTTCCTCCCCATAGTAAGGGGTACAGCCAACATTCTATAAAGACAGGTTAATGAGAGAGATGCAAAACTAATTTATTTAATCAATGTTTTATGTGACACAGGAGCCTTGACAAATACAAATACCCAAAGACCAAGGGAAAACTGCATTTTTAAGCTTAGATTCAATGAAGAATGGATAGCCATGTAGAAATGTGATTGGACAGAAGGTTATAATCTAATGGTAATAGACTGAGGAGGAAACCCAGAAGGTTATGATCTAATGGTAATAGACTAAGGAGGAAACCCAGCAAGGCTTGTCTGTTCAGATTCTTCTTGGCCTCTCTGTGTAGCATTTCTTCCCTCCTGGGTATGAGGCAGGATCCCTCTGGAATAAGAATCTTCAAGGGAGAAGGAGGAGAGTGACCTTTCTAGGTTTTATGGCTTGTGTGTGGGGAGAGAAATTCTAGTTTCTATGATCAGCCCTCGGGAAGAGGAACTCTAGAGTCTATGACTTAATTCAGGGAAGAAAGAGGCGTGGGAGACAGGAGGGCAGGCAAAGGTCAGAGAAACCTTGTTTCTGAGTCTTCGCAATCTCCTTCAGTTCAAAGTACTCAGCATGCCAAGGTGCCATATTTTGGGGCACTGTGTTCTGAGCCCTGATAGAATCTATTTGTTACTCATATGACTGCTGAAGGGGCCTTTCTGGAAATTAACATTTATTCTATCTCTAGCCATCTACAATTTGGCTTTTATCTTGATTTTAAGAGAAAAGATAGCTCAATGAGTTAAAAGCTATTGTTATTTATAATTGATTTTTGTCTTGCTCCTTGGCCAAGAGATCGATTGAACAATTGGAATTATTATTTTGTCTTTTCTTCACCTTCATGTCTCTTAAGGTCCGGATTGTCATTTTAGATTCTTCACTGTGGGAGACTACGGCTTTTGAAAAGTCAGCCAAACAGCTTGAGAGTGAATATAATCACCCATTTTCTAAAATGAGTAAGCGAGGATGTAACTAACAAACCTGCTAGATTCCTCTGTTGAATTGCAAATAAAACTAGAGAAGCTGCCCAGAATCTCAGAATTGAAAAATAAAATGATGATTATCCCATTTTTCTATTAACAGAAGAGGAGACTTGGGACCAGCCTCCCCTGTGTGGTACCGAGCAAGAGCAGCTGCAGTCATGCAGAGCTGGTTTCCAACTCAGGCGAGGCAGTGTATCAGCTGTGTGACCCTAGCAATTCCTTCAACCCCTCTGCAATTCTCTCTCCCCCTGCAAAATGTAACAATTGCTGCTGTGTCCCTCTTATGGGATGTTGAAAAAAGTTAAGTAAGATCAAATGAGTTTGTATCTGGAAAACATCATGATGGGAGGTTGAACTTGGTGGTATAAGGGTAGAAAAGTGTGGTATCTTCCCTTCCCATAGAAGGGGGACAGCTAACACTCTTAAAGCACAGGACAGGTTAAGAAGAGAAAAGCATAACAAATCTATTTAATCAAAGTTGTGTGTGACACAAGAGCCTTCAGAAGTGAAGGTCTAAAGATCCAGTGGAAACTTTTTACGTTTAGGTTGGATAAAGAATGGATAGCCATGTAGAACTGTGATTGGACCGGTTATGATCTAATGGTAATAGACTGAGGGAGAAACCCCGCAAGGCCTGTCTGTTCAGGTTCTTCTTGGTCTCTCTGCATAGCATTTCCTTTCCTGTCCAGTAGAGTTTAGGACACCTGTTACATGAAGGTCTTCAAGAGAGAAGGGACAAAGTTACCTTTCTAGGTTTTATGACTTGCTTTGCAGAAGAGGACTCTTAGTTTCTATGACCCAACTTGGTGAAGAAGAATTCTGGTTTCTATGACTCACTTTGCAGAGGGTAGTGGGGAAGACAGGAGAATGGGAGGAGATCAAGATGTTGAAGAGACCCTGTTTCTGAGGCCTTCCAGTCCCCTTCTATTCAAAATACTTCGGGATAGCATTTTCTGAGCCTGACAATGGCTTGTCATTTTTTTGACATGATTTCCTAAAATTTACTTTAGTTTCGATGTTTTCTTGTTGTTGTTTGGCTTTGGTTTGTGTTTTGGGTTTCCGTTTGGGGTGTTTGTTTGTTTGTTTGTTTTGAAACAAAGTCTTGCTCTGTTAGCCAGGTGGGAATGCAGTTGCACAATCACAGCTCACTGTGGCCTCCACCTCCTAGGCTTAAGTGATCCTCCCCTGTCAGCCTCCCTA
The DNA here is from genome assembly GCF_009828535.3 of Hylobates moloch. Lineage (NCBI taxonomy): Eukaryota > Metazoa > Chordata > Mammalia > Primates > Hylobatidae > Hylobates > Hylobates moloch. The sequence continues at coordinate 345,156 of NW_026652310.1, read as the reverse complement.
GTAGCTGAGAATACAGTCACATGCTACCACACCCATCTAATTTTTAAAAATTTTTTGTAGAAATACAGTCTCCCTATGTTCCAAGCTAGTCTCAAGCTCCTTCTGGGCTCTGCAGTCCTCCTGCCTCTGCCTCCCAAAGTGCTAGGATTACAGGCATGAGCCACCACAGCCAGCCATTTTAGCTTCAATGTTTTAATTAGGAGATTTTGCTTAAAAATCTGATTTTCCATCTTTTCTAGAAAAAAAAATGGAAGTAAGTCCTTTCGATATTGGATCCACATCCTCACATATGGAAGTGAGGAGCATTTCCCAACTTTCTTTTTTTTGAGACAGAGTCTCACTCTGTTACCCAGGCTGGAGTGCAGTGGTGCAATCTTGGCTCACTGCAAGCTCAGCCTCCTGGGCTCAAGTGATTCTCATGACTCAGCCTCCCAATTAACTGGGATTACAGGTGTGTGCCACGATGCCTTTGTATTTTTAGTAGAGACAGGATTTTGCCATGTTGGCCACGCTGGTCCCCAACTCTTGATCTCAAGTGATCTGCCTGCCTTGGCCTCCCAAAGTGCTGGGATTACAGGTGTGAGCCACTGCCCCCAGCTTCATTTCCCCACTTTCAGTGGGGCACTTGCTTTCCATGTTACCCTGGTGCCTAGCACTACCCATTCATTAATGGAACCTGCCTGGTGCAGACAGGCATTTGATGTCTTCATCCCTGTAAAGGAGTGAGTTGCAATATTGGGAGCAGGGTTATCTGCCCTCCAACTTCTTCCTAGTGTGAACCAAAAATAAAATTCTAAGCACTCCCAACCAACTAAATGGACCCCGCCTCTTGGCCCTCCTCTTAGCCAAGGGGATGCCAAAGTAAACCTGAAAAGCTAGTTCAGGCCATGATGGGAAGTGAGGGTCAGACATGCCTCATTATACCCTCCTCCCTTTGGAATTCAGGCACAGCTGACCAGCATTAGCATTAAAACAGAGACCTTAGGACTGATAGAATAGACTCTAAGTCTGGTTAGAAACATTTATAGTCTATTCTCTCTGAAGCCTGCTACTTGGAGGCTTCATCTGCATAATAAGAACCTTGGTCTCTAAACCCCTTATCTGAACCCAAACACTCCCTTCTATTGATTCCAGGTCTTCAGGTAAACTCTTTCAACCAATTGCCAATCAGAAAATCTTTGATTCTGCCTATGATTTGGAAGCCCACTCCATCCCACCCCACTCCTCCCAATCCCACCGCCCCCTCCATCCCATCCCATCCCCCACCTCCCAGTTGTCTCATCTTTCTAGATGGAACCACTTTGCATCTTAAATATATTGACTGATGTCTTAAGTCTTTCAAAAACATACAAAACCAAGCACAGTCCAACCACCTTGGACACATGCTCTCAGGCCCTCCGGAGGGCTGTGTTATGGGCCATGGTCACTCATATTTGGCTCAGAATAAATCTCTTCAAATATTTTACAGAATTTGACTCTTCATCAACACTGAACATTTGGCTTCTTTTCTTCACACTGGGTTTGGATCTATAAATCCATAATAATTGACAATATTGAACTTTCCTGAGTCCAGTGCTTCTGGGAAACAGGGAGGATTAATTTGCTGGACTTTTTATTTTCTCTCTCCCCCCCCCCCCCCCCCCCCCCCCACCACAAAGGTCGGGGTTCTGTTGCTTAGGCTGGAGTGCACTGGCATGATCATAGCTCACTGTAACTTTGAACTCCTGGGCTCAGGCCATCCTCCCTCCTCAAGTAACTGGGACTAGAGGCATGTGCTACCATGCCTGGCTAATTTTTTTACTTTGTGTAGAGACGGGGTCTCACTATGTTGCCCACGCTGGTCTCAAACTCCTGACCTCAAACCATCCTCTCACCTTGGCCTCCCAAAGTGCTGGGATTACAGATGTGAGCCACCACGCCCAGCCCTGGACCTTTTGTTTTCTGAAATCCTCCATCCTTCCCAATATGACTTAGATAAGATTTGCATCCCCTTGTTTACCTATGAAAGGGCCAGATACAGACTCTCCCAATTCCTATTCTCCTTCTTAGAAATGATTAGCTGAATTGTCTCCTGCTGTCTCTCCCAGGAACAAAATTTAAAAACTAGCTAAACACAGAGAGATAAATGTTTCCTCTTCAACTGATAGACAGGGACTTCCCCTGATGACAAAACAACCCCTACTGTCAGATCGCCATCCCTATAACTTGTCTACTCCTTCCTATCAAAGTCTAAGAAGAAACAACCCTGCTAAGACCCTCTGATCTTTACACCTGGAGCATTCTCTCTATTCCAGTAGCCTGAATAAAAATAATTTCCTTACTTTTTCTGCCTTTTTTGCTTTTGACATCCCCTGACCCTCTTCCTGAAGACATATACAGTCTTTACATGGAGCATGAGCCCTTTCAAGCATTTCAGGTGCAACTGGGTCACAGCACTGGACTGAGGATGGTGGCTGAATATTCTCCTTGCTTAGGAACTGTTAGAGAGAAGAAAAGCCTTAAGAAGGCAGGGAGGAACAGTGGGCAGTAAATCTGGAGATATTTTAAAGAGAAGAGTGAAAGGTGTGAGAAAATTCTTTAAAAGGCATTTCCAGCCAGGTATGGTAGTTCACACCTGTGATCCTAGCACTTTGGGAGGCCAAGGTGGGCAGATCACCTGAGGTCAGGAGTTCAGGACCAGCCTGGCCAACATGGTGAAACCCTGCCTCTACCAAAAATACAAAAATTAGCCGGGCATGGTGGCAGTCACCTGTAATCTCAGCTACTTGGGAGGCTGAGGCAGGAGAATCTCTTGAACCCTGGAGGCGGAGGTTGCAGTGAGCCAAGACTGTGCCATTGCACTCCAGCCTGGTCAGCGATAATGCAACTCTGTCTCAAAAAATAATAATAAAATAAAAGGTATTTCCATTTACTCAAGACAGTTCCACAAGCCAATGTCCCTCCATTCCACTTCACCCCTCCCACCCCCTGAAACACCTTCAGTTTCCTTACTGGGATGTGTCCTTCATACCACCTCCAGTTACCTGATTAAAACCCAGTCTGCTCACTTAACTGACCTATCCAAAAGCCTGCAGTTGCTCTCCCTTGCCTTTGAGGTCAAGAACAAACAGCTTAGCATGGCACAGAAGGCACCTCACAACTTGGCCCCATCCTGTCTTCCCTGCAGCCTCCTCCACTGCAACCAATGAGCCATGAACCCCCTCCCAACATCATATAGCAGTACAAATGAAGCATCTGTCATTACAGCTAGGGTCCCAGGGGAGGTCTGAGCTGTGTGCCCCATATACGAACTCTGGCAGGTTATGGCAGGTGTAGGAGACAAGAGAAAGTTTCGCCTTCACACTCTGAAGGTTCACAAAAATGAACCAATAATAGATAAGTAGGGGGGAAAAGGTATACAAAATTTATTTAACATGCATAGCACGGAGACTCAGAGGAGAATTATTACCCAATAACCCAACAGGGTACAGGTGCCTATACACCCTTCTTCATAGGGGAGGAAAACATGGGGAGGGACGTGGACAATTCTTTTGAGTGGTAAATGATTATTAGGAAAAATGGGCTGGGTGCAGTGGCTCACACCTGTAATCCCAGCACTTTGGGAGGCTGAGGCAGGCAGATTGCTTGAGGTCAGGAGTTTGAGACCAACCTGGCCAACATAGTGAAACCCCGTCTCTACCAAAATTACAAAAAATTAGCCACGCATGGTGGCAGGCACCTGTAGTCCTAGCTACTCAGGAGGCTGAGTCAGGAAAATTGCTTGAATCCAGGAGGCAGAAGTTGCAGTGAGCTGAGATTGCACCACTGCACTCCAGCCTGGGTGACAGAGTGAGACTCATCTCAAAAAAAAAAAAAAAAAAAAAAAAAAAAG
>NW_026652310.1:338549-341227 GCF_009828535.3 Hylobates moloch | reverse complement strand
AAAAAAAAAAAAAAAAAAAAAAAAAAAAAAAGAGGAAAAATGAATGGGCCCAATGCTGAGACAATGGCTAACAAATTCCCTTTAGAAATTGAATGAGATCAGAGAATTGACAATCATTTGGATTGAAGTTCATCTGGGCTCTAGGTGTGATGTATAATTTTCAGTTTATTCCTCTGTGTTATGAATTTTAATATTCTCTGGTTATGACATTTCAGGAAGGGGATTGAAGGCAATTGTGCTCCCCTTTGGTGATTCCAGTTTCGAGGCTGATAAGGAAACTTCAGAGAACAACCTCATTCTGTGCTTTGGGAGAGAGGATGGTAGGGGAGTGGGGGTTGAGGGGTGAACAGAGAGTCTGTTTCTTTAGTTCAACATGTCAAAGTGCCATATTTGGGGTATCATTTTCTGAGTCCCAACGCAGGACACCAGGAGCCCTCAGTTTACATAAGGACCAAATCATCCTGAGAGAAACAAGGAAAAAAGAACATTTAGTGGTAATCTCAGGAACCCTGGCATCAAGGTTATCCCAATGCCGATGGGGCCCCAGGGTGCCTTGCTTGGCTGTCAAAGGAAAGAGATGCTTTGGGACTTATAGAAAAAGAATTGTACTTCAATGGAAAATTAGACACTGTCTAAAGGATAGTCCTCCAGTTTATAGGATTCTAATCTTTTATTGCGTTTGAACTATTTTACAACCTTTTAAGTTGTAATTCATTGATAGCAATACAAAATGATTCTCTTCCACGTGCAAATCTGTCCTCTCTGGTAGAGGTCCACTTGATTCTCCAACCTCCACAGGAAAACCAGTTTGTCTTCATTTATACATTCATATATATTCATTTCCTTTTTTTTTTTTTTTTTTTGGTTTTTTTTGTTGTTGTTGTTACAGGGTCTCCCTCTCTCGCTCTGTCGCCCAGGCTGGAGTGCAGTGAGTGGTGCAATCATAGTTCACTGCAACCTTGAACTCCTGGGCTCAAGTGATCCTCCTGCCTCAGCCTCCCAAGTAGCTGGCACTATAGGTGTGCCACCATGCCCAGCTAATTAAAACAATTTTTGAAATTTTTTTTTGTCTCACTGTGTTGCTTAGCCTGGTCTCAAATTCCTGGCCTCAAGCAATCCTACTGCCTCAGCCTCCCAAAGTGTTGAGATTATAGGTGTGAGCTACCATACCTGGCCCATTTCACTATTCTTGATCTATAAATGTCTGCTCTTCAGGTTATAATGTATGCCTGATTCAATCCTTCACTGATCAATGAATAAAATATTTAACATGTATTTATCTTTATATATATATATATATGAATGACAGTGATAATTTTAATTTCCACAGAGGGTAAGTAAGACCCTGCCTGTTTCCTTCCAAATTTCTTCATGGTCTAAGTGTCTTTATGTAATCACAGAAGACTGAGGGAATAATGACACCATTTCAGGATTTAAAAAAGAATTGTGAAACATTCGTTGAAGAGACCTTCTTCCACATAAAGACAGCAGCATCGGCTGCTCAACAGACACCCCTTGGTGAACAACAGATAGAGGCTCTCCAGGCAAGTCACAAGCAAGACTGCAACTGCGGTCAGGTTCTGTGGTCAGCCACAGAGGGACCTAAGGTAGCAGCAGTGGCTCAAGGAGAGCTGCATTTACAGCTGAAGCTGAAGAATTTTGATGGACATCAGACCTAGCTATGGACAGAGGGGTAACCTGAAGGACTGAGGAATGCATGAGTCTGAGCCAAGGGGGGCCTCAAGCCTACAGATCTTTCTTGTCATTATTAATGGCATCCACATTCTTTGAATATCCTCCTTAAGGCAGATGTGGGGCTGAGGGGAATTAAGAATTAGGTTACTGTGTACTATATTCAAGAAGTTCTTATTGTCAACTTAAAGACAGAGAAAATTATGTCTAAATATGTTGCGTTTACTCAGGATTATAATCTGGAATGCACAGAATGGCAAGCCACCAGCCTGTTTGGTGAGAGAAGGAAAAGGGGAGATTTTACTAGCAAAAAGAGATTTACATAAGTTGCTTAGAACAGAGTTCATTGATTCCAGAGTTTCAATGCCAGAGTTGTCAGTTACTGGTGGAGATTCCACTACTGGGCAAGCATTCTTCTGAGAACGTCTTGTCTGAATTACTGCCAATTCTAAAGCATGTCTAATGATAAGCCTTATCAAAGCAGGAGGTGTAAAAGGGCTTCTACAAAGTCCCTGGACTTTTTTTTTTTTTTTTTTGATGGGGTTTTGCTCTTTTCCCCCAGGCTGGAGTGCAATGGTGCAATCTCAGCTCACTGCAACCTCCACCTCCGGGGTTCAAGCAATTCTCCTGCCTCAGCCTCCCGAGTAGCTGCAATTACAGGCACGTGCCATCGCACCCAGCTAATTTTCGTATTTCTAGTAGAGACGGAGTTTCACCATGTTGGCCAGGCTAGTCTCAAACTCCTGACCTCAGGTGATCTACCCATCTCGACCTCCCAAAGTGCTAGAATTACAGGTGTAAGCCACCGTGCTGGCCGAAAGTCCTTGGACTTTCTTATCTCAAACATGTAAGCATGGACCTCCTCTCTTTCAGGTTTCTCTGGCCCTATTTTGTCTGGTTCTGACAAACGTGATTTCATCCTGCTATCTGCAAATTTCACATCCTGACAAACGTGATTTCATCCTGCTATCTGCAAATTTCACATC
>NW_026652310.1:295032-338539 GCF_009828535.3 Hylobates moloch | reverse complement strand
CTGACAAACGTGATTTCATCCTGCTATCTGCAAATTTCACATCCTGACAAACGTGATTTCATCCTGCTATCTGCAAATTTCACATCATGATCCTAGTAATCATTATGTAAGAACTTGGGTTACCAGGTTATGCAGGAAAGTAAATATGTTATTAAAATGCCCTCCTGAGCTGTCCATTTATTTAAATCATCCCCCACTGAAACATCCCTGCCCAAACACACTAGTACTCATACCAGCTATCAAAGATCTGGGGTCAGTCTCTCATCAGCTGTCAGATACTGTAAATGTACCTGCCACTTTCAGATGGTATTCATGACTACAAAGACTACTATGCAATCAATTGCAAAGTGAAATTGCAAGTCTCATGAAAGATGTGGTTCATGAAGCAATGAGTGTGACATTGGAGAATTATTCCAATCACATACAAAGCCGCAACAGACAGGAAGAAATAATTAACAACAGGGGAAGGGGAAACTGACCAGACAGATTTGGCAGACATCACAGTTGACTCATTCAGTATCTCCCAACTTTGCTTGCCTTACTCTGCTTTAAAGTCTGGAAAAGTTGAAATAGCCTCTTTCCCTGTCTTCCCTGCAGCCAGCAGGAACTAGATTGCTCAGGTTCAAATCTGGCTTTTCCTCTTACAAGCTGTGTAACCTTGAGCAAGTCATTTAACCTCTCTTTACCTCAGTTTTCTCATCTGTAAAATGTAACTGCCTCATAGAGTTGTTCTGAGGATTAGATGAGTTAGTATATGTAAAGCTCTAAGAATAGTTCCTGGCACACAGCAAGTCCACAGTAATTGTGACCAGGAGTCTAAATAATGTGGAAGTTGGGTTGCACACGTGCACAACTCTTGTGGTGGAGGTGAGGAGACATGGTTGACATTCCCTCAGACTGCATATTTTGGAGGAGGGCTAGTTCCCTGTAGGACACTCTGGATGCTGGGTGGGCCAAAACCTAGAGGTCCAACAGGTCTCTGAGATCACCAGGGACAGCTCAGTGTGATTGTCATATATCATGTCTCTAGTCACCAGTGGCCCAAAGAGAAGGTACATAACTGTTGAATTCCAGAGTCATCACCACTACTATCCTTGCAAGGCTAGTTCATAGCCAATTAAGTTTGGAAGTGTTTTTCTTCCTACCCTGATATTCCCCTTACATTTCCTTATGCCTACTTTTCTCAGCCCTCTATCTATTCACATACAATTATGATAAACACTCCTTTTCCCCTCCATAATGTTAATCTGTAACTATTTGGAATGCATAATTTTTTTTTTTTTTTTGACAAGTCTCACTCTGTCTTCCAGGCTAGAGTGCAGTGGTGTGATCTCGGATCACTGCAACCTCCATCTCCTGGTTTCAAGCAATTCTCTGCCTCAGCTCCCTGAGTAGCTGGGACTACAGGCGCATGCCACCACACCCAGGTAATTTTTTATATTTTTAGTAGAGGCGGGGTTTCACCATATTGGCCAGGCTGGTCTCAAACTCCTGACCTCGTGATCCGCCCGCCTCGGCCTCCCAAAGTGCTGGGATTACAGGCATGAGCCACCGCGCCTGGCCTGGAATGCATAATCTTGCCAACACTTGGTTGACAATACATTATAATTATCAAAATAATCAAGCTCCATTTCAGTCCTATTTATCAAGTTTCTACTATTCATATAACTCATACTTTTCTCCCTTAATAATTTTTCTTAGGAAGCCCCTCAATTTCTTTCAGGTTTCTGGTTTCTGTTTCCCTAGGAGTGCCTCAATTTTCCTGCTTCCTTCCCTGGACCCTTCAGGGACTTAGTGGGGCTTTTGTTCCCTGAGTGAAGCCTGGCTGAGTATCCTTGTCTGATTTCTTGACTACTCTTGATCCCTTGGCTATTTAGTTTTCCGCTTGAGCATGGTGGTGAGTAATCACACCCAAGACTCTAGCAAAAGCAATGCCAAGAACTAATAGAAGGCCCCTTGAGCATAAAATTACAATTCAAAATAAAGAAATGTTTCTAATCACGTCCTGCCTTTCCCACCTCCCTCCACTTCATCTATAATCATTCATCCTAAAAAAATAAAATAAAATGAAATCTGATTATAGATTCGTTTTCCTAGTGACACTGCAGGAAGAAAGTGTTTCAGATTTAAAATCTCAGTCCTGGCCTGGTGTGGTGGCTCACACCTGTAATCCTAGCACTTTGGGAGGCCAAGGCAGGTGGATTACCCGATCTTCGCGTTCAAGACCAGCCTAGGCATCGTGGTGAAATCCCATCTCTAATTTTTTTCTTTTTATTAAAAAAAAAAAGCTGGGGAAAGGTCTCAGTCCTTAGGAGCATGTCTGTTTCTCACTCTTTGTAGAAGCTACAGGCTTTTTGTCATAAAGATCTGTGTTAGCGGCATCACCAAGTTACTCTTGTGAAGTCCAGCTCCAGGCCAAAATCCTATGGGTGATTTTTCAGGCCTGTCTATGAGCAATGACAAGGCTTAGCCTGGCAGGCCTCATGGGGAGGCTGCCCATGCTGTTATGCATCACTGATTCCTGGCCCAGGTGCCTCCATTTGGAGGGCTCCTTATCAGGGAACTTCCAAACCACTTTTCTCTACTCTGACTCAGCACTTCTCCATTCTGAGCCCTTACCTGCCATGCCCCTTATCCCACACCACTCCCAACTCATCCATAAAACTGCCAGAGCTTTTTATGGATGAGTAGGGTGAAAGGATCCTCCACTCCTTTACATCCATGCTGATCCACCTGAGCCCCCACTGATATACTGTTCCACGGGGAAGATGGAACACAGGAGAGTTGGCACTTTCTCTGGTCTTAGCTCTTGCTTATACAATCGCAGTAAGTGACTAAGGGCTTGACTGTGACTCTCATTTTTGGCTTCTTGCTTTCATTGGCTACTCTAACTCCTAGCAACTCAACGGAGCCCCTGACAACTCCAGTCTGTAAAGAGGACAGACTGCCCCAAACACATTGGCCTGTGCCATCCCTTTCCTCTGGTCCGTCTTCTTACCCACACCTAGTGCTCTTTCCTCTCCTTTCTGCTACATAAGAAAGCTCTACGTGAACCTCTTTCTTTATCATCTCTGTGACTCTCAGGACAGTAAGTGTGGCTCTCTCAGTGTCCAGATATTGCTACTGCTCAGCTTTCACACCTGCAATTCATAAGAATAACTCTCAGTGGGTGGTGACCAACGTCCCTGCATCTTACCCGGGAGGAGTCACATAGGCAATGTCCTCCTACTGGGCGAGTGTATCACCTGCAAATAGCAAAGGCCACTTACAATGAGTCACAGCATTAAGGGATGACTAGCTGGGAGGCGCCTGACCTTTCCTGAGTTAAGATGCCTTAGATTAGAACTTTGGGGACAGTGGCCAGGCACACAGAGGCTCATATCCGTAACCCCAGCACTTTAGGAGGCCAAGGTGGGAGGCTCATTTGAGCCCGTGAGTTTTAGACCAGCCTGGACACTATAGTGAGACCCTGTCTCTACAAAAAATAAAAATAAAAAATCAGCCAGGCATGGCGGCACATGTTATAGCCCCAGCTACTTGGAAGGCTGAGGCAGGAGGCCCACTTGAGCCCAGGAAGTCAAGATTCCAGTGAGCTGTGACTGGGCCCCTGCACTCCAGCCTGGACAACAGAGTGAGACCCCCATCTGTAAAAAAAAATAAAGAAAAAATAAAGAACTTTGGACAGAGAGAAGCTCTGTGGGTTTGGCATTATGCAATTCAATTCAACCTTATGCAAGACCACTACAGCAGAAACAGTTGTAAACAATTCAGACTCAGACTCATTGTAGAGAAAATGTCCACTTCCCCGACAAGACCATGAATTCCTCAAGGACAGGAACCCTGACTATGTTTCACTTTCGTGTTCCCAGTGTTGGGTATAACTCAGTAAATGTATGCTGACTATATGAAGCAAACTATAAAGATGTGTTACAGGCACACTGAAGAAATGAGTCTTCTGGAATGTTGGCACATAGCAACTTAATTTTGCCTGCCACTGTTCCTTTAAAATTTCACTGGTACTCCTTCTCCCCATGCCCTGCATAAAAGGTCAGGTGGGTCTCACAACTTCTCTGTCCACTTCTTAAGTCACAAATCCCCTCTCACATCAATACTGTTCTTAATATATCTTGCCAGGATCAAATTAAATACTCCAACTGTGACTTAAAGTTGAAACTGTCCCTCTTGGGTCTGTGCCCAGCCAGACTCACTGCTGACAGGAAACCTCAATTTGGGGAAAGCCTGTGCTGGTCTCTCTGGCCCCTGCCTTGCTGATTTCTGGCCCTGCCCTTTTGCTGCAGTAGTTTCTGATCTCTCCAGGGTCAGAGGGTCACAGAAAAGTTCTGAATCGACTTGTTCTGTCATCTTCTGGCTCCAAGCTTTCTAGGTCTGGTAGGTGTTTAAAGTGTGGGCTTCCCCCTGTAGGTATTTTGTGGATTCTTTGGAGAGCTCTGCCCACCCCCACCCTACTCCCCAAAACAAGAACATAGGTTATCCAGCTGGCAGCTACCATGCCGCGGGTGAATTCATCTCTATTCTGCTGGCACCTGACTTCGGATACTAGCCTCTAGGAATCCAGCCAGACCTTCACATCCTCTCAGCTCTGGTTGCCCCCAGCTCTCTCTCATGCTGTGACCTACATTTGGAGCACACAAAACATGTGTTCACAAAGTCTGTGAGTGCCATCTGGTCCTATCCGGGCCCCACTCCTTCGCCCACAACCAAAGCTGTTGGCCAGCGCACCCTTCAATGTTTAGTTTCACTTCTCAGACCAAAGTTGACCCCAGACTGCCATGACCAGCGGTAGGAGGCCCCTCTGCCCCTATCTCGCTCCCCCAAGGTTGTCGTGAAGCCCCTTTCATTGGGTTTGAGATGGGAGGAGTCCTTGCTCTTTGTTGGGGATCAGACTCTTAATGCACCAACAACGCTTTCCAAAAATCCACGTCACCAACTCTCTGTCCCTACTCTCATCAATGTTTTGTGTGCCCTTGACATGGGTGAAGAGTTCGGGAGTCTGTAAGCACTTTTCTGCTAAGTCTTCTGGAAGCTTGTGTGTTGGAATGTGGTACCTGTTATATCTCTGGTGGCTCAGCAGTTATACATACATCTAAAGGAACTAAAGCATAAATGCTATCAACCTTAACATAAAAGTAATTTTCCTGCTCAGTGAGCTGAGGACTGTGTGAAGAGTTGTCATAACAGAATGTCTCCAGATGACTCACATGTGTGTCCTGACAGCTTCAAGGGTACAAAAGGGGACCCACAAACATGAGCTCAAGCTTTTTGTAGATGAAACATCTACATAGAAGAAGAAGGGTTTCCTCCTAGAGGAGTCTCTAATGGCCAAGGCTCAGTGAGAGCAACTGGAATGAAGTGTCAGGCCCTACCCCGCAGCCTTGCATAGCCATGGTCACAGAGAACTTGGGGTCTGCTAAAATAGCCTTTCCCAACAGCCCTGAGGTTTATATTGTCCTTAGTGAGTGGAAGTGACAAGTCAAAGATAAGGTCTTCTGGGAAGGTCAGGGGGTTCGAGGGAGCTTGTGGATAGCAGGAGCTGGTTTTAGGAATATCAGGGGCCAGCTTTCCCTCTGCCTGTGGCAAAAAAAAAAATACATAAATGGCTCTTCTGGAATTCTGCTGGCCTCACAGTATAGGTGGCGTGCTAGGATGGGTGACCAACAGACTTGGCTGACATTTGTAGGCAAGACACAAACATTTGGGTTGTGACAGTGGTTTGGGACAATGGGACAATGCCAGGTCACAATGCTTGGTGGAGCTTTATTTAGACAATCGCCCCATTACAAGATGGGCAAACACAATGGGATTTAGGACCAGAATTAGTATCCCCCCAGACCATTGGGCAGTGGAAGTCCTTACTGCTTAGAATTTCTTGCTCTCCAGCACTACATATAATGGGTCAGGATTCTGAAAAAAAAACCCACAGGAAGATTTAGGGACAGGATTTTACCAGAGTCCCTGCCCCTCCTCCAGGCTTAGGAAGTGGGTGAGACCATTGAGAAGGAAACCAGAAGGCTCTCTTTATTTCTGGGACCTAAGACCTAAAAAGCCTGCTCTTGGCTTCTTCCTAGCTGAGCCACAAATCAAAGACACCACCCCAGAGTTCCCCAGTCAAAAACCTCCCATAATCCTTTGATAAACTCTTTGACTTGAAAAGTTCACCAAAAAAGCCTCACTAGCTTTCATAGTATCTTTACTTTTCCAGGTAAAATCCCACCCACCTATCAAACCCTCTCCTCCCCCTCTTCTGGAGAAAAGCCAGGAAGGAAGGATCCAGCTGCTAGCACTTCTGAGCCCAAAGGCAACTAGCCTTTCTTTTCCCCATCTTAACAGATAGTATGGGTCCCAAGATCTTATTTGTGAAGATTAAGAAAAAGGGGAGCAAGAAGAGCAAAAATTTCAAAAGAACTAGAATAAGAAGTCCAAGAACTGATGGAGGTGAAGTTTCAGGCTGGAGAAACGCTGAAGACCCAGGAGTTCAAGATAGACTAGGCATGGAACAAATGGCATGCATGTCAGGAGGTTTCAGAGGAGCACTTAGGATTTGCAGCTCAAGTTGCCAACCAAGGCTCAGGTTAAAAGACCCAGCTTCCCCACAGGTTAGGGCTAAGACAATGGGTGAAAGAGTTCATACTAATGCATTATCCTGCCAAGCTAAATTCTGTGACTCTGCTGAGTTGCTGTATATGATATCCAGAGATTCTTTACCCTGAGTATACTGACTTGTATGACTCACCCAGAAGCAAGAACAGGACTGTGGAATGACATGAGGTCCCAGCAAGCAGTGTAGAGTTGACACTCGTCTCTTTAACTGGAGGATAACTGGGAGGCTTTTACATGGGAGAAGGCCTTAGATTATTGTATGTCCAACTGAGACTTCTCAGCAAACTAACACAGGAACAGAAAACCAAACACTGCATATTTTCACTCATAAATGGGAGTTGAACAATGACAGCACATGGACACAGGGAGAGGAACATCACACAGTGGGGCCTGTCGGGGGGTGGGGGACAAAGGAAGGGAGAGCATTAGTACAAATACCTAATGCGTGTGGGGCTTAAACCTAGATGATGGGTTGATAGGTACAGCAAACCACCATGGCACATGTATACCTACGTAACAAACCTGCACATTCTGCACATGTATTCTGGAACTTAAAGTAAAATTTAAAAAAAAAAAAAAAGAAAAAAAAGACATTCATTTAGCTATTAGCTATCATGGGAGAATGAAGGAGCTGTATCTTTTTTTTTTCTTCTGCCGTAACATAAACCCTACATAAAAACAGATGATTAAATGACATGGGAGAGGCTGGGTGCAGTGGCTAACGCCTGAAAATGCCAACACTTTGGGAGGCCAAGGCAGGCAGATCACTTGAGGCCAGGAGTTCGAGACCAGCCTGGCCAACATGGCAAAATCCTGTCTCTACTAAAAATATTTTCAAAATTAGCCAGGCATGGTGGCAGGCGCCTGTAATCCCAGCTACTTGGGACAGTGAGGCAGGAGAATCGCTTGAACCCAGGAGGTGGAGGTTGCAGTGAGCCAAGATCACGCCACTGCACTCCAGCCTGGGCGACAGAGCAAGACTCTGTCTCAAAAACAACAAAAAAAACGTGGGTGTGATAGTGTAATTCCATAAGGATTTAATTTCAGATTAAAATTCAAGTTTACCAATGTTTAAACTAAAATTTATTTGTTCAAGTATATTCCCAATTAAAATTACAAATTTTCTCCTACATTATGATGTATTTTTTAAATTTCCTCCTCATTTTGCCAAAAGTTTCCAGCCATTTGAAATGTAATGATTACTCCTTAGATTGTTTATTTTCTTAGTATGTTCTTCATAAACCTAACCTACTTGTTAGGAGGGAAAAGGAAGCTCTGAATTACCTTTCTTGTTGGGGATCTGTAATTCACAATAACCTGACAACTAATTTCTTTCATGATGTAAATATTCTTAAATTTAACTCACCGTGTGTATGCATGTGTGTGTATGTGTGTGCGTGTTCATCACGAGACTTGGCATCCCTTGGGGTTTGAATTGCAAATTTAGAGCACTTTTAGCAGTGTGTTAAGAATTCTCAGCAAGCCAATTCTTGTAGGAAATTGAGCTCCTTTCATTCAAATGAAAAATGAATCCAATGCCCTTTAATGGAATTTATATTCAATTAGTCAACAAATGGAAGAAAGAATCTGCCAGTGAACACATGCAGGTAACAGAGTTAAGCTAATTTACCTCAAGCTGATACTATTTTTTCCTCCTAGAACACAGTGTACATTATAGAAAATTCTAAAATTTGCTTTAATCTTCACAGTTCTTTCCAATTTTGTCTGTGCCTGAAAACACAGATACCCCTGAATTATTGTGTTACCAAATGTTATTTTACTTTCTTAAATTAGAAGAGACCTTAATGTAAGAAACTCGTTATTTACCATTAACCCCTAGCCACCAGAGTATACCTTTCTGCATCTGTGCAGAGCTCAGTCATCAAGGCCAATTTGTTGGTCAAGGTGACTCAGGACAGTCTCTATGGACTAAAATAGTTACTTCTTCCAATAAATGATGTTTCAGGGTTTAAATGAACTTCTATAAAACATACAAGGTCAAATAATAAAATTTAGATAAACCACTACACACACAAAAAAAATTGTTTAAACAAGCCATTTAGCCTTCCTCTGTACAGTGGAGCCATATGCAATGACACGGACTTATGTGGGTGGTCCACCCCCACAGATACACTCTTACTGAAGTTCCAAATTGTAGAGCTTTAAAATGGATTCAGCTTTTGAAAATTACATTAAAGGCTGGGCACGGTGGCTCACTCTTGTAATTCCAGCACTTTGGGAGGCCGAGGCGGGCAGATCACAAGGTCAGGAGATCGAGACCACGGTGAAACCCCGTCTCTACTAAAAAATACAAAAAATTAGCCAGGCATGGTGGCGGGCGCCTGTAGTCCCAGCTACTCGGAGAGGCTGAGGCAGGA
This sequence comes from Hylobates moloch, assembly GCF_009828535.3. Classification (NCBI taxonomy): domain Eukaryota; kingdom Metazoa; phylum Chordata; class Mammalia; order Primates; family Hylobatidae; genus Hylobates; species Hylobates moloch. Next base: position 329,543 of record NW_026652310.1, on the reverse strand, counting down.
GAATGGCGTAAACCTGGGAGTCGGAGCTTGCAGTGAGCCGAGATTGCGCCACTGCACTCCAGCCCAGGCGACAGAGCGAGACTCCATCTCAAAAAAAAAAAAAAAAAAAAGAAAATTACATTAAATACTGAGTAAAGACATTGCCTACCAAATATGGTCACAACTAAATATATTTAAAAATGCATTTTGGCAGGGCGTGGTGGCTCACGCCTGTAATCCCAGCACTTTGGGAGGCCAAGGCGGGTGATCACCTGAGGTCAGGAGTTTAAGATCAACCTGGCCAGCATGGTGAAACCCAGTCTCTCCTAAAAATACAAAAATTTACCAGGTGTGGTGATGTGCACCTGTAGTCCCAGCTACTCAGGAGGCTGAGGCACGAGAATCACTTGAACCCAGGTGGAGGTTGCAGTGAGCCGAGATTGCACCACTGCACTCCAGCCTGGGTGACAGAGTGAGAGACTTTGTCTCAAAGAAAAAGAAAAATAAAAATAGCTTTTTGTTCAAATGATCATTCTTCCCAGGTTTCCCTTGACAAATGTCATAACCTTGATAATTTGGCTTTACTACATGAGCAACATCAATAACAGCAACCAAAATTATAGAAGTGCTTAGGCCTCAGGCAAGCAAGGGTCAGGTCTGAGTTTTATTCAAGTCTTCGTCTAGGATAGTGCATCAACCAATTAGCACTTGTTGTTAGGTTTAGGGTTTGAAGGAAGTGGGTATATCACCCACTCAGCCACATAAAGTGCCATTTTCATTGGTGATTTAGGGTGGTGCAGGGTTCTACCATTGGCCTTGGTGAGATAAACACCAGCTTTTGTGAGGTTTTGGTGAGATAAGTCACTTCATCTGTTCTAGATTTGACGGAGGGCTGACTCATGTGTCTCAGTCCACAGACTGATTGACTTATAAACAACAGAAATTTATTTCTCACAGTTCTGGAGGCTGGGAAGTACAAGCTCAGGGCATCTTCATATTTGGTGTCTGCTGAGGGACTGCTTTTGGGTCCATACATGGTGTGATGGTTAATACTGAGTGTCAACTTGATTGGATTGAAGGGTACAAAGTATTGATCCTGAGTGTGTCTGTGAGGGTGTTGCCAAAGGAGATTAACATTTGAGTCAGTTGACTGGGAAAGGCAGATCCACCCTTAATCTGGGTGGGCACCATCTAATCAGCTGCCAGTGCAGCTAGAATATAAGCAGGCAGAAAAGTGTGAAAAGAGAGACTGGCCTAGACTCCCAGCCTACGTCTTTCTCCTGTGCTGGATGCTTCCTGCTCTCGAACATTGGACTCCAAGTTCTTCAGTTTTGGGACTCAGACTGGCTCTCCTTGCTCCTCGGCCTGCAGACAGCCTATTGTGGGACCTTGTGATTATGTAAGTTAATACTTAATAAACTCCCCTTTATATATATATAGTTCTTTCCGTCTAGAGAACCCTGACTAATACACATGGCATCTTTTTGCTGTGTCCTTACATGATCAAAGGGGCAAGGCAGCTTTCTGGGGCCTCTTTAATAAGGGTACTAATCCCATTCATGAGGAATCTGCTCTCATGACCTAACCACATCCCAAAGACTCCCATGCTGATGCACAAAGCCATGGCTCGTTTATTAACTTTCAGAGAGAGACGAACCGTTGGGTAGGTCAGATAATACGCCAGCTTGAACAGCCCCTTCTTCCCCAAAGGCAAGCAGGGGAAGCCAGTTTAACTGGTGGTTATCTAGTCAGCATGATTTCAGGGCGACAGATGGGAGTTATATGAATCAGGGGCTTGGTCCCAGAAGATTTTTGTAGCCACTGGACCATTTCTACAATAGTCATTCCTATCCTGCATGCTGGCTGGGCACCCCTTTCCCTAAGTGACATTTGAATGACACCAGCAACAGTTGCTTCAGGGACTGTCCCTTTTCTAATTTCCCTGACTGACCAACCCCCTCTTCATGATGGTTTCCTTCTTTAGATACTTTAGCACATTCAATCAAGTTACCAGCAGTTGGGCTTTGCATATCTCTGCTCTGAGCCCTTTCAGGTTCAAAGGATCATTTATTCTCTTTTTTTCTGAATGTGGCAGGGGAGCAGCACTTAGCTCATGATTGCCTTCACTTAAAACCTATATGTAACAAGGGAAAGTAGAGAAAAATCCCTGGGGATTGTGTATTCTCAGGAAGGTGGGTTATTCTAGGTGGGAGAGCCTTCAAAGTTAGATAGACATTAACCTTGTAGAGATGAGATGGAAGTTATGTCAGATGGTAGGTGGTAGTGGGGGATGTTAGGTGGGGGTCTTGGGGTGGCAGTGGAGATGCTATTTGGGCAAAGGTAAGGACAGATGCATGTCTACTTTCTCTGATAATTTGTAGGGCTGGGACCCTATCTTTTTTCTCAAAGATATCTCCAGCACCTAGAAGTATCTGACACACAGTAGTTACTCAATAAACATGAGAGAAGAACAGAGATTAAAGAAAACAATTTATTTAGAGTAAAGGATTAATCCTAGAATTTTATGTTGGGGAATCCTGAATCAATAGAAAGAATAATAGAAGATCTGAGTTGTATGATCCTGTGTGTGACTTGCAGCCCAGCTAACTTCTTCGAGCTCAGTTTCCTCACGTGTAAAACAAGGAGGATAATCCTTATTGTATTCACTTCACAGGGTTACAGTGAAAAGCAAGAATAATAGTGAGTGGGAAAGCTGCCCTGTGAAAGAACTGTACTCAAAAAAAGGTAGTTGCAGTAAGGATAAATAACCCAGCTCCTTTGACGGTCCAAGGAAAAGCCACTATGGAGGAGAACATGGGTCTGTCTCATCTGTTCTGCAAGATCATGGGAGAAGCCTATCAATGGGACTGCCAGGGGCTGAAGAAGGAAGAGGGATGGTCATCAAAGGTTGGCAGACTCACCAAAATTAGGACAGCAAGCAGAGCTGAAAGGCAAATGAAAAGCTCAAGTACAATAAAACGAAAAGGAGATTTCAAATAGGGCAATGAAAGGCAGGCATTAAAAACAAGCTTGGAATATTACAGCCATAAAGAGGAGACCAAAAACAGTGTTCTAAATATACACACATGCCCAGAAAAGAATGACTGCCCATGGATACTTAAAAACAAACAAACAGGCTTACAGAGATATAATTCACATACAATGCAACCATTTGAAGTGTACGATTCAATTCAATGGCTTTTATTATAGTCGCAGTTATGCATCCATCACCACAACCCATTTTAGAATATTTCATTAGCCCAAGAAGATAACCCACACCCCATGGCTACCATTCCTCAACCTCCCCACCCCACTGTCAGCCCTAGGCAACCATTAGCCTATTTTCTATGTCTATAGATTTGCCAGTCTTAGCTATTTCATATAAATTGAATCATATGCTCTGTGGCCTTTTTTATCTATCTTCGTTCACTTAACATAATGTTTTCAAGGTTCATCCAATGTTGCAGCACATATCAGTACTTCATTTCTTTTTATTAGTGAATAATATTCCATTTCATGGACATACCACATTTTGTTTATCCACTTATCAGTTGGTGGACAGCATTTTACACCCAGCTGAATTATCATTAAGAGTGAGGACACACATATGTAACAAACCTGCACATTGTGCACATGTACCCTAAAACTTAAAGTATAATAATAATAAAATTTAAAAAAAAACTAGGAAAAATAAAAGGAGTGAGGACACAATGAATTCTTTTATTTACCACATGGTGGTATTTTCAATCCTGTTAAGATATGCCTAAGGCTTATGCTGAAGAGAAAGATTGAAATTGTAATAAATTATAATTGCTCGTTAGCCGCATGTTTCATTCATTTCACATTTGAGTATGAAAAAACAGCCCATGTTATTCACTTTAAAAGAGCAATGCCTCTTCTTCCTCCAAGGGGCAATGTGCCACAGAGCAAATACTCACTTGGGAAGTGCAATGAACTACTTAAGAGTGGAGTGCTGTTTTCATTGATGGCCATGAAAAAATTGAATGTCTACCTAACTCTACTTAAAAGAAAACTATGGACCACTAGAAAGTCCGTGCAGTGAGAGACTCTTCCTTTCATTTACACACCATTAACAGAGCTGTGATATGAGCTACTTTTCCAGTTGTAAGAGTTGCAATGAGTCCTCATCCGGTGCCCTTGACTCAGAGTGTGACCTGAGCCACCGAAGCCAGGGCTTCTCTGGGACAGAAGGTCTGGAGCTTCCATTGCATAAAACTCACAGATTCATCCTGGCATTTAACCTCTGACCATTTCCTCACTAGCAGCATGCTAGACCCAGACTGCAGGCAATAACTGTGGTTATGCCGGAGGGTTCTAGAGGAGGGAGCCCCAATCAATGGTGGGTGCCCCAGTCAATGAGATGAGGGAGGTTGTATGTGGCCTGCTCAAGAGGAGGACCACAGTCAGTGGAACTGCTTCAGCCTTCCCCACATGTGAAAGGGACCTAGAAGCAAGTGAGTAAACCTATCAAGGCGTTTCTCTTGCAGCTGATGCTCACCTTTGGTTGCAAATTACAGTCATACGTGTTCATTTATGGCCTTCAGCCTGGGATCCTCCCTTAGTTCTATAAGATTTTCTCTTTCAGGCGGGGTGCAGTGGTTCATGCCTGTAATCCCAGTACTTTGGGAGGCCGAGGTGGGAGGATCACTCAAGGCCAGGAGTTCAAGAACAGCCTTGGCAACATAGCGAGACCACCTCTCTACAAAAAAATAAAAAATTAGCCAAGCTTGGTGGTGTACACCTGTAGTCCCAGCTGCTCAGGAGGCTGAAGTGGGAGGATGACTTTAGCATAGTAGTTTGAGGCTGCAGTGAGCTATGGTCACGCCACTGCACTCCAGCCTGGGTAACAGAGCAAGACCCTGTCTCTAAAAGTAAAAATTAAAAAAGAATATTTTCTCTTTCAAAAGGCAGAGAAAATAGGGCCTCTATACAGATTTTCTTGTCTGAATTGTGTGCTTTTTGTAGTTTGTAGTTTTCTGAGTTTATAAGTAACACATTCATGATAATTTGAAGGGGAAGAAAGCAAAGCAAAAAGTATGAAGAAGAAAATAACAGTAACTTTCCACTTGGATGTAATCACAGCATCTGCCCTGTTTTCTCATTTTGGAAGTCCCTGTTTTACAGATTTGGATTTCATGGACTTGTGCATCATGGCTTCTCTCTTCTCTGTGTCATTTTTGCCTCTATTCAACTCTGGGAAAATGTCTAATTTGTCTTCTTGCCCTAATTTAGCATCAGCTGTATCTCCACTGACTGTCTCCACTGCATTTCCAGCCATCACATTGTGTCTTTCACATGTACCTTAGTTAGTTCAGGCTGCTATAACAGGATACCATAGACTGAATAGCACTTAAGTAATAGGAATTTATTGCTCACAGTTCTGGAGGCCAGCAGAGATCAGGGTACCAGCAAGGTCAGGTTCTGATGAGGGTCCTCTTCTGGGTTGCAGACTGTCATCTTCTCATTATGTCCTCACATTGGAGAAAGAGGGTGAGAGAGCTCTCTGAGGTCCTTCATATATGGACACTAATCCCATTCGTGCAAGCTCCAATCTCATGACCTAGTCATCCCCCAAAGGCCCCACCTCCTACTTCTATCACATTGAGGGGATTAGGATTTCAACATAAGGATTTTGGGGGGATACATTCAATCCATTGCAACATGTAAACAACTTTCCTGCCCCAATCATTCCCAATGTCCTGTCTGCCTGCTCCTGTGTCTTGGGTGCAATGTGCCCCTGACTCCCTAGAGGATCCGAATTAGAGCTGGCTTAAGGCTTCCTAATGGGCTTGAAGTAATACTTTCAGAGGGGAACATTGTTGTTCTGATTTTTCAGGTTAGGCCCCTCTTGTGTTTTTAAAAATATCTATTAATGGCCAGGCACGGTGGCTCACGCCTGTAATCCCAGCCCTTTGGGAGGCCGAGGTGGGTGGATCACAAGGTCAGGAGATGGAAACCATCCTGGCTAACGCGATGAAACCCCATCTCTACTAAAAATACAAAAAATTAGCCGGGCATGGGTGGTGGCAGGCGCCTGTAGTCCCAGCTACTCGGGTGGCTGAGGCAGGAGAATGGCGTGAACCTGGGAGGTGGAGCTTGCAGTGAGCCAAGATCGCGCCACTGCACTCCAGCCTGGGCGAAAGTGCGAGGCTCCGTCTCAAAAATAAATAAATAAATAAATAAAAATTTAAAAATAAAAATATCTATTAATGTGTCCAGTGGTTTTTCTCCATATAAAGGATCAGTCTCTATGTGTCCAACGTTGGAAGGTGAGATAGATTCTAGCAACAACTGTGAGGATCCCTGATCAAATCCCGCAGGCCTATTGACATAAACGGTTTCAGATTTTCTCTAATCCTGCTTTTCCAGATTAGAGTTCTTGTTTCAAGAGGGAAGTAGGGGCCTGGCAGCTGGAAGAAGCTTTCAAGATATTTCTTTTTTGAGTTTCCTGTGTAGCCCAAGGTTCATGGGGCATCTTACCCTTCCTCAGCCATGACCGCCCTGGTTAGGAACCTGCTTCTTATTTGGAGATGCTTTCTGCTCCTACTGGGAGCTGGGAGTGAGTGTCACGGAGGGCTTCTCCCTGTGCCAGGCTCTGACACTGATGGGACTGAGATTTAACACCTTGCCTTGAGTCCTCCTGTCACCCACTTTGACTTCCCCATGGATGCTCATCCCTCCACCTTCTCTTCCTCCAAGGTAAGAGGTCTTGTGGGGGTGGGGCCTGGGTGGCTACTTTCCTCTAATTCTTATGTTACAGTTAGGGCATTACTTTGAAATTATGAATTTAAATGGGTTATATGATTTATTCATTGCCTTTAAGGATAAAAGAATATTACAAAATATTTGTTTTCTATTTTTAATTTTTTTTAAATTATAAATTCAGGGGGTACGTGTGCAGGTTTGTTACACTAGTGTACTGAATAATGCTGGAGTTTGAGCTTCCATTGAACCCATCACTCAAATAGTGAACATCGTACCCAATAGGTAGTTTTTCAACCCTTTTCTCCCTCCCTTCCTCCCTCCCTCTGTCTCCCTTTTGGAGTTCCCAGTGTCCATTGTTCCCATCTTTATGTCCAAGTGTACTCATTGTTTAGCTCCCACTTATAAGTGAGAACATATGGTATTTGATTTTCTGTTTCTGTATTAATTCACTTAGGATAATGGTCTCCAGTTGCTTCCATATTGCTGCAAAGGACATTATTTCATTCTTTTTTATTGCTGCATAGTATTCCAGAGTGTATATATACCATATTTTATGCTTTCTTGCTTTCTTCCTTTCTTCCTTCCCTCTTTTCTTCCTTCCTTTCTTTCTCTCTCTTTCTTTCTCTCTTTCCTTCTTTCTTTCTTTCTTTCTCTCTCTTTCTTTCTTTCTCTCTCTTTCTTTCTTGTCTCTCCCACTGTCATCCAGCCTGATGTGATCATAGGTCACTACAGCCTTGATATCTTGGGCTCAAGTCATCCTCCTACCCCAGTCTGCCAAGTAGCTAGAACTACAAGCATACAACATCGAGCCCAGCTAATTTTTAATTTTTTTGTACAGACAGGGGGTCTCGCTATGTTGCCCAGGCTGGTCCTGAACTCCTGACCTCAAGCCATTCTCCTACCTCAGATATTTTCTTTATCCAAGCTACCATTGATGGACATTTAGGTTGATTCCCTGAATGCTATTGCGAATAGTGCTGCAATAAACATTCAAGTACAGATGTCTTATTGATAAAATGATTTACTTTCCTTTGGGTAGATACCCAGTAGTGAGATTGCTGGATCATGTGGTAGTTCTATTTTTAGTTCTTTGAGAAATCTCCATACTGTTTTCCACAGGGGCCAAACGAACTTACACTCCCACCAACAGTGTATAAGTGTTCCCTTTTCACAAGATTCTCACCAACATCTGTTTTTTTTTTACCTTTTCATAATAGCCATTCTGACTGATGTGAGATGATATCTCATTCTGTTTTTTAATTGGCATTTTTCTGATGTTAGTGGAGCATTTTTTCATGCTTATTGGCCACTTGTATGTCTTCTCTTGAGAAGTGTCTTTTCATGTCCTTTGCCTACTTTTTAATGAGGTTATTTTTTCCTTGTTGATTTGTTTAAGTTCCTTATAGGTTCTGGATATTAGTCCTTCATTGAATGCATTTTTTTAAAAAGATGGAATAAAAGGGAAGACCTGTCTCGATAGTTGTTGTGCTGAACCCCTATTAACCTTAATAGAGAAGGCAACAGTTTCTAGAGGCCAATGAAGAGACCCAGAGCCAGCAAACAAGACCTAGGGTTTTATTAATACTAGGGGCTTACAAACAAAGCAGAGAGTCCAGTGGCAGTGGGTTATGCAAGATCTCTACCTTCCTACAGTCCAAGGGCCACAGGCTGGACAAAATAACCTCATGGCCCAGTGGTGATGGGCTGGGCAGGAAAGCTGCAACCACCTACGGACATCATGTGGTTGATATTACCTTTTCACTTCACGCTCTCCCCTAATGACCTCTGCCTGATAACCTTCATTTAATCCAAAACTCAGAGCCTCAATACCCTATATGGCCCATGTTCTATAGGATGTGCCAGGGACTCAGATGTTCCTCACAGACAAGGAGCGAGTCTCTGAGTTGGCGACTCCCAGATTCAGTTGCATCTGCCATACAGGGTCATTCTAAGGGTATGCTTAAATTATTGCTGTCTGATGTATTTATCCTACAATAAGACTAGGTCTAAAGCAAATATGAAACTCCTGTCCTCCACTGTCCCTGTCCTGTACTTCCTGACCTGGGTGGCCATGCAGTGAGATCTAAGCAAGGTAGAGGGGTCTGAGAAAGCCTTGTTTTCTCTTGATAAAGGGTGCCATATGTGGTTTACCTGCCTTTTCCCCTCTTGTCACCTGGACTGCTGATGTATGGCTGGCATGCAGCTTGTGACCATGGCGGGAGGAGCCCAAGGGTGAAGGCAACATTACAAGATGGCAGATGGAAAGAGAAAGCACCTGGGTGCCCATGTGACATCTTGGGCCTGCTGAGCCAAGACAAAGAACCATCTACTTCTGGATATTTGATGATGTCAAAGGGAAATTGTTTAAGCTATTGTAAGTTGGGTTTTCTGCTCTGAGCTTCTAAACACATATCTAACAGATAATTTACTAATACTTTGCCTACACTGAATCACCTGCAATTGACACCCCAAAGATTTTGCAGCATCCTAAATCAGTAGTGATGTGAGGATCACTACTCTAGAATAAACTCTGGAAATAATTCCTCCAGTGTGCACTACTAAGCTTGGTGGAACCACCCATATTCTCTCCAGAACACTGTTCTGAATGTTTATTCAACTTTATGAATAAATCATGATCTGGTGATTATTGCACTTTGACATCTCTTTAGGTGCCTTCTTAGGAAGAGAGTTGGACAGTACTTATATGGCACAGAATCCTAAATTGCTAAGCCCAAAACTTTCTATAGAACACCATGTCACCAGTGTTCTTTTGTCAGGCAGTCACCAGTGACACAGAGGAAATAAAAGGAAATCTATTAACTCTGTTACTATGACCACTTCAAGCTAATTATTTAAGTGAAGTGGTTTTGCCTTAATTATGGAACATTTTTCAATTAAATTGATGTAGCTATCCATAACTTCTGTTCAAGGAGCACTTCATATTCAGACATCTCTAATCAGCACAAAACTCTTCAACAAATACTTAATCCAGTTAAATGGAAGTGAAAACCATAATGCGTGACATTCCTCCTGCTAAGGGAAGTATCTGGCCATTATGTCTGCATGAGATGAGGGTTTAGAAATAAAAAGCAGCTTCACTATCCACTTAGAGTATTTTTAGGAGTATGGAAATGGCACCCAAATCATATTTGTTCTTCAAAACCCAAAAAAATCCTTGAAAGCATCCTTGTACCAAAATATAAAATAATAGACATTATAGTACAATTGATTTAGTCTCTACACAGCTAGCAGAGAACACGATAAGGACTTTAAGAGACAATTTGCCATAGCACATGGAATTTATTTTATCCAGAAAATAGGTCACTTGTTATCGTTTTACGGAAAAAGATTAGTTGGAGCTCAGCAACTGCTTTTTCATTCAGTGCCTGACTTGTATCAGGCCATGTGCTGGGCATTGGGCCTACATCAATAGCAGGAGAGACATCGCTGCCACTATCCCAGACTTGAGAGTCCAGGGGTGGGGAGGGATGATCAAAAAAGAAAGAGCAAGGGTTGGTGCTGAGAAGATCAAGATGAGCCCTGGAGACAGACAGGTTAAGAGTTTAGACTTTATTTTAAGGACAAAGAGAAATCACTAGAAGCTTTAGACAGCAGTCTTGGTGTCATGTTTGCATGATAAAACTGTTTCTCTGGTTGCAGAGTGAAAACTGGGTGAAGAACAAGCAAGACTGAAAGCCTGGAATGCAGTCAACAGGAGAAAAGGGCAAGCAGGAGTGGGAAGGGTACAGAGGTAGGGGCGGTGGGGAGGAGAGAATTAGCTGTCTTGAGAGATGGTTAGGAAGCAGGCTGGAAAGGACTTGGTAAATTACTGGACATTGGCTTAGAATGATTATGATTCACTGGGTCTGAGTTGGTGCCCAGGAAGCCAACTATCTTTAGGAAATATGAGTCAAGAGTTCTTGGAGAACATAGCATTTTCCCCATCTTCATTTCATGACTGAGAACTGGAGAGCTAAAACTGGTGAATGGGGCTGCCTAGGTCACTTAGCATGAAAATGTGGCTCCTCTCTTGGCACTTCACTCGTTTCTATTTGGGTTTTCTCCTGGCTCTCTTCCCCCTCCAGTAAACCTCTGAGCAAAGTAGAGTGATAGATTTGTCATATGGGGTACTAGATTGACAGCCTTTGAAGGAAACCTCACGGGGCCTCTGTGCTAGGAGAAGAAGGGGTTAACATTTGAGGGTCTGCCCTCAGGTCAGGTTCTGGGCTAGATGCTATATGCTCTCTTATTTAATGAAGTATTATCATTCTCCTATTCTGATGAGAAAAACAGATCCAGAGAGGTTAAGTAATCTTTCCAAAGTCACATGGTTAGTAGTTTATGGGGTTCAAATTCAGATCTACCTGGTTCTGAAGGACATGCACTGCTTTACACTGTTGCCTGGCATCTTCTCTGAGCAACAGTCATAGTGGTGGTGTGAATAACCGGGCTATTTCTTTTTTTTTCTGGTTTTTTTTTTTTTCTGTCCTAAAACTACAAGATGGCATGTGACAGCCCAGTTCAACAAAATTCCCATCTTAAGCCTATGACTTGTGATCTCTCCATATTGATGAGCACCTCAATTAACACATCTGCTGAAATTTAATACTCTAGTTAATCCTTGGCTAGCACTGTAGATCTGACCTTAACACCCACACAAAGTATGGAGGGCTTCTCCATTGTCGGATGCAAATGAAATCCAGCTGCCTGTGACTTCAACCCCAGGCCAGATGTGTTAAATGGTAAGTTTCCTGCCCAACATCTCTTTTCCACTAACCAATTTTGTTTTTAAAATGCAGGCTGCAACCCATTAGGAATCCTGAATTTATTAGTGATTTACATTTAGTGGATCATGACAGCGTTTTAAAATATGGAATAGAATAGTCTAGAATAGAACAGAAGAGAAAATATCAGAATGTATCCCATTCGGTAAAGGGTGTTATTTTGTGAAACTTACATTTTAGTTATAATTGTCTATGATGATAAAAATATATATCTTTTACACTGGGTTGTGGTAAAAAGAATTGAAAACTGCAGCTTTGGAGGGCTCTCTCATCCTTCCTCTATAGTTCCTGGAAGAGAAGCTCCTTCTGCCTATGGGAGAAAGTTAATTTGCCAAAGAAGAAATGGGAAGAGAAAGATGTGGAAGGTGGCGTTGTCACACAGGAAAATAGTGCACAATAAAGGGAGATATTCTGGTCAACAAGGCATCCAAGGCCAGTGTGCTCAGAGAAACCCTACCATGTACAGTCCATTATTTAGCTGTATCAAATTTACTATTGTCCCACATCTCAGGGGTGCTTTGTGGATACTGCCTTGTGGGTATTCAACTTGTGCTCTCTGGAGACTCAACAGTCCAGTTTTCTGAATGCCGCAACATAAAAAAAAAAAAAAAAAAAAAAGTGTGTGTGTGTGACTTTTTCAACTTTTCATTATGGAAAAATGTTAAATATATACAAAAGTCATCAGGACAGTTTAATTAAATGCCGTGTAGCATCACCCAGCTTCAGCAATTACCAGGTCATGGCCAATCTGGTTTCATTCATACATGACCCACTCCCCCAGATATTGTATCATTTTATCCATAAATATTTCAGTGTGTACTCACAGAGGTAGTTTTTGAACATTTATCTCTGCTAGGGTCCCCCAAATCTCAGCATGGGAGCAATTCCTCACACGCTGCAGCTGAAGAGAACTATATTCCCTGAGACTCTAAGCTTTGGCCCAAACACAAGTATAGGCAATCAGGACCCATACGAAGCAGATCAGATGGCTTATGTTCCCACCTAACCAAAGACCCCAAAGAGGAAATCTGATCATATATCCAAAGACATCCTCCAAAGGAGGAAAAAAAGGGGGAGCAAGGGCTTGATGAAAAGAAGTGCAGCAGGGTAGACATAAATGAAGAGCTTGCTGTCACCATGGCCAACCACCACCCGGAGACTACCAGGTCCAATGCTGCCAACTCACAAGTGAAGCAACTGAGTCCAGGGAGATAAAGTGATTTGAAATAAAGGCCAAGGACAGCTGCTGATCCTCAGTCATTTCTCATTCAATGTTAGGAGAGGACGAGCCATTGGAGGGGTGTCCTGCTCCTCAGGAAGGAAAACAGGGTTCACCTTGGTGCCAACTGCAACTATGGAATATCTTCTAAATTGACATTCTGGATCTTCATTTTTCCTGAGTCAAATCCCTTTACCTTTAACTGCCTGCAAATCAATTCCACTTTTAAAGGAAGTACATACTCAAAATCTTTCTTAGCCTATCTCCTCCAAAAAACTGATTCCTTTATTTTCACTTTCTTGGCTCTGCCCTGCCTCAGGGTCAACTCCAAACTCCCCAGCCAGGCCTTCCACAGGCTTTCCCGTCCTGCAGCCTCCATCCCACTCATCTCCACACAAAGCCTTCATTTTGCCATATCAGTTTTCTCCCTGTCATCTGATGCCCCTGGCTGGTTCCCCCTCCCTGTCCCCAGTTCCTGAAAGGATGCTCTCCCTCTCCCTCATGTAGGACACCTTCCTCCCTCCTCTTGCCCCTGCCTTCTCTATCCTTCTTGGCCTCCCTCAGCTCTCTAAGTTTTGGGAAGCCTTGTGTTCCCACTCATGCATGCCTCTCTCTCTCCCCTTATCTCGGTACCTGCAGTATTTCAAATCTGTTTCATTCACACTGGTGCTTTTTAATATTGCCTTCTAACTATCTTACCTGGGTTCAGCTAGTTGCCTCATCTGGCTTCTATTCTTTTTGAGGTTAATATCCAAGCCTTATTTGTGAATTAAATAGAGGCAACTTGTCAGTCAAGGGAGCAGGGCACTGTGGAATGGGCTCTGGAATCAGTGCTCGCTGGTTAGAAGCCCAGTTCCACTGTTCAGTAGTCATGCAACTGTGGACAGGTTAACTGGCCTTTCTGAGCTTCATTCTCCTTCTGTAACATGGACAGAACAGTATCCACCTAGCAGGGTAAATACAAAAATCTCTGCCTACCCAGATGATGTATAGAATCCATAGGTATGTCTTAGGAAGCTATTGTATAGTGCCACACCACTGTAGAGGCACAAGCACAGATTTAATTCCATCATTGTTACTTTCTCTGGCATATGGCCAGGATAAAATTGTGCCATATGCCAAGCCCATGTAAGTTTAAGTCAAACACTGTTAATATGAAAGTATATGATACACCTATTATTAGCAGTGATCATTACAGATTCATTAGGAAGTGCAGAGTGCATTTAGGGAGACACACTAGTCCGAGGTAATTAACTCTAGCTTCTGCAACAGACAAACCTGAATGCTCAGTGGTTTAACCCAATATGTCAACCCATGTTGTGGTTGCTGGTCACGAGTCAGGAGGCTGACCTCCAGCTTGTAACTATCAATGTGGAAAATGTGACTCTAATACCACAGCAGCAGAAGAGAGGCATTAAGATTGAAAGTGGCACATCTCTTCTGCCACCCGTGAACTGCAAGAAAGGCTGGGAAACAGAGGGATCACATGGACATTTGGTGTGCACTAACTATAACTACCAAAGGCGCAGGCTCTGCAGACAGTGAGAAGGCCAGGTCCCAATTCTCTTTGATTGTGGTGATACTGTTTCTATTAGGTATCATCTGGGATGCAAATTCAAATTGCACTGCCAGGCCTGAGAAAAGCCAGTCCTAGAGAGCTCAGTCTGCTGCCGCTCCCTTGGGCTGGACTCCCTTATGACGGAGGTCACTTAGAAGAGGTGAGGAGGAACACAGCCCTGTGGGAACCAGAAAACTATCCAAGGATCTGGGCTTTCTCTGCCTATTCTCCCAGTTTCTGTAAACTTCCCTAAGGCTACCTTGCTCAGCTCTCCCCCACTCCCCTTGCTCTTCTCTCCTATTTCTCTTTGTATAGACATTGGATCCAGCACCTCTTGAAGCTAAGATGGCTGTGAGAGAAGAAGCTGGCTGGCTCCCCAGCTCCTAACTGGTCTAAAGTCTTTAGCTCTTCAATGAGACTTACAGTTCTCTGATGCTGGAAACATTCTATTTCTGTGCACACATAAAAGTTGTCTTTTGACAACTATTTATGACACACATGAAAGAATGGTCTCCAGCATCAAAGAACCGTAAGTCTCAATACGTGTGCTCACATGTATTTCCAAGAATGGCAGTAGTATGCCCAGAAGAATGTACGTTGGAGTCAGGCACATCTTCATTCAGATTTTGACTCTGCCATTTTCTGGTTCTCAGATCTTGGCAATACTATTTCATATATCGGAGTGCCAGTTCACGGTACTAATAGATCAGTTTCTATAATATCTGTTAAATATGTTTACATTGAACATCGCTCCTAGTTATTAAACATAACATAATGTGTATAAAGTGCCTAGCACATAGTAGCCCTCTAAAATGGAGAGTGATTATCATAATTATTAGACCATGTATTGAGGGCAAAATTCATATCTGACTCGTCTTTTGTTCTTAGTATTTTCTATAGAATATTAGGGACTTTATATACATAAACTATTTTTTTTTTTTTATCGCTGTTGTTGTTTTCTGAGACGGAGTCTTGCTCTGTCGCCCAGGCTGGAGTGCAATGGCATGATCTTGGCTCACTGCAACCTCTGCCTCCTGGGTTCAAGCAATTCTCCTGCCTCAGCCTCTCAAGTAGCTGGGACTACAGGTGCATGCCACCATGCCCGGCTAACTTTTGTATTTTTAGTAGAGACAGGGTTTTGCCATGTTGGCCAGGCTGGTCTCAAACTTCTGGCCTCAAGTAATCCGCCCCCCCAGCCTCCCAAAGTGATGAGATTACAGGTGTGAGCCACTGTGCCCAGCCTACATTAACTATTTGAATTCATTCTTCTTTTTTTTTTTTTAATTGAGTGCCCTCTCTGTGCCAGAGGAACTGGTGATAGAAAGTGACGGGCAAAGTCCCTGCCTTCATGGAGTTATTATCTAATGGGGATAGAACAACAAATACATGACCAAACAAAATTCCATGTAGTGATGTGATGAAGAAAACCACGGTGGGATCAGGGATAGAGAAAAAGGAGATTGCTATTTCAGATGATGTGGTCCAGGAAGACTTCACGGAGGAGGTGACGTAAGAGCAGATACCTGGGAGGATAAAGGACCGTAGAAACACTGTATTATAGATAGATAGAAATGCTATACTTGCATTCAGTGCTTGAGATCCATGCCATGGTAGGTTGTGATAGCTTGATCACTCTCACATTGATAGTTTTAGTTTTAAAGCAGTCCCTTAAATTAAAGGGCTTCCATCCTTGGTCTTGTCATTTCTCCCTTCTTAGTTCTAACTACCAAACAAAGCCATTTCCCTTCTCCTGCTTCTTTTTTCCAGCATCTTCATTCAAATTTTATAGTTCCTCATTCCCTCTTCTGTTTCAAAACCACTTTGATCTTTTTGTCCTTTTCCTCTCTAAGTGTTCCCTGGCCCTTTTCTGCAGAAGATGCACATTTTCAGCAAAGCTCTCATCTCCACGCCCTTTGAGACTATCACAGAACAGCTAAAAGTGCTGAGCGCATTAGGGAGGGAAGAGCTGCAGACAAGGAGAAGGTCAGGGAGAGCTGAGCAGACAGAACGGCCCAGGCCGGAGTCCCAGGCCAGGTGCATGGCTCATGGGCCAGCCTGGCTCTGAAAAGGACTAAGAAACCAAGAGGCCAAATGCCAGGGGCTGGCTGAAAGAGTCTTAACAACTGCCTGTTAGGATCTTAACCACGAAGCTGTTGTTCCCTCCTACTGCCCGCTCCTGTCACCCCTGCTAGACCACTCTGGGTTGTGGGGGACTGTAGGGTGCATGGGCCTCAGAGGTGGCAGAGGGAAACTTCACACACACAGTGGCTTTGTCAGCTTTTCCCCACTGTGACAACCCAAAGTAGGCCCATAGACGAAGCTTGGGGGATATTCAATGGAGCAGCATTTGCATCAGTCAACCGCATAACTTCATCACAATCTTTGTCACATCCTACCTGTATATTTCTTATCTAATAGTCTTCTTTAAATTGGCTCACTTTTCTTCCTTCATTTTCCGGAAAATCTTTACATCAAGTTCAAAAAAATAGGAAACTAGTGATATAATAAAACACAAATACAATGAAAACTAAATGATATCTATATTAGTCTAGTTACATACTGTTGCCTGCCGAACACTCTAAACTAAAGGTTATACTCTCTCTGTTAAAATGAAAAAAAAAAAAAAAGAAAGGAAGGAAGAGAGATCATCAAGGGCTAGAGAGATGTTAAAGCTGTAGTAGCAATTTTGCTTTGATTTTATCAGGATTGAAAGAGGATTGAATAGGGAAAAACATTCTCAATACTAATTCAACATTATGAAATACGCGTTCATGAAACACATTAACACATAAGGAAACTCAACAGTAAGTCTGAGTAGCAGATTTCCTCCTGCCACTGCCCACACCTGTGATTTCACCTGGGTTCTGGCAGTGACAGGGCCTGGCCCACCAAGTGGCCTCCTAACCCAGGTGGCCGGGAGCCCTGGAAGGGCCCTGATGACCACATGATTGTTACAACATGTCAAGCTCTTAGCATGTACCAAGGTCTTCACACATCATGTCTGATTTTAAGTCTCACATTAACCCTCCACAGTACATATTGTTCTTTGTGTCTCAGAAACAAAATGGCAAAGAATCAAGGTTATGCCATGACTCAGCCTCAGGACCATCCTACTCTCGAGTCCTTGCCCACTCCATCACACTCCACTGCCTTCCCAGCTGTGAGAGCAGAGTTCTCTGAATGCTTTGTAAAACCATTGATTTTGCTCAGAGAAGTGGTTTTCAACCTCTTTGTGTAAACTTTCCTTCAGTTATCTATTGCTGTGTAATAAACTGCCCCTAAGCAAAGTGGATTAAAGCAGCAACCATTTTATGTTGAACACAGTTCCGAGGTCCATGGCAAGGCAACCAGGATCTGCTCGTCTCTGCCCCAGGTGATGCCTGCTGGAGACGGAAGGCTCACGCTTCTTCACATCTGCCGAGAGGGCGCAGATGGCTGGGGGCTGGCCGGAACATCCAGTGGAGGGTGTGGGTCAGTGCCGCAGGTCTCCTTGTCTGCTGGTTGCTTGGCTGTCTGCCACATGGCCTCTTCAGTAGAATAGAACTTCTTCTATGGCAGTGAAGGCTCCGAGAGCCCATCAGTCAAGGAGGGCGTGGAAGGTGCCAGTCCTCTTCAAGGCTGTGCAGCATCACTTCCACCACAGTCTTCGGTTAAAGCAGTCAGAGAACCAGCCCAGTTTCAAAGTCAGGGTAAATAAAACCTCTACCTCTTGATGGGTGAGTGAAAGAATTTCTGTCTATCTTTAACCTATCACAACTTTGAAATCTTCGAGAGGCTAATCTCACACAGAATTTGTGCAAAACTGACAAAGGGGAGGGAGGCATATCGGGGGAGACGTGGGGGCCCTGGGGGAGGGGCAGAGCTTTGCTCCTTTTGTTGCTCCCTTGGACTTTAGATAAAACAGAGGTCCCTAGAGAAGACAGTTTTTAAAGACTGACCTGAATAACCTCCTAGTTTTCTTTGAGGAGACTTTGTCGCAGGCTGCAAGACACTGCATGACCCAGTCTCTCCCTGTCTCTCTGGTCTTATCTAGATTCACCGTCTTACCCTCACCTTCCAGCCCACCCCACATCTGCTCTCTGAGCTCTACTCCACTGGCCTTCTCTCTGCTCTTCAAACACAGTTCTATCACGGTCCTACCGTAGGGTTGTGCCTGGGATGCTCCCACTGCCTGGAATTCACATGCCTCAGGTCTATGCATAACAGGATCCATCCTGCCATTCAGATCAGGGGCCCCTGTAGACCCCAAACCATTTCTATTGCATTAACCTGCCTTATTTCCTTTATAACACTGTTATCCACAATATATCTGATTAATGTATTGTTGATGTCTCCCTCAACTAGAAAGCAAATTCCCCAAGGGCAGGGACTGTGTCTGCCTTATTCACTACTGTCATTCCTGACACCTGGTACAGTGCCTGCCACCTACTAGACATTCAATAAATATTCATGGAACAGCAGTGTGATTAGTTAAATGAATGAATAACATTCAGTGAAAGGTTATTTTACCAGATCTTCTCTTTTTGGTATGTTCCCAGGGTATTCTAGGAGAGGAAGGACTCTTATTGTGTATCTAATGGTTTCTATGCTGGAAACAATATTAATACTCTTAGTAAAAATGGCCTTGGCCGGGGATCAGTCGCTACCCCTTCCTCCAGCCCAGATCTCTCAGGCCTCTTCAAGGTCTTTCCAAATCAAGCTGTCCCAAAGCGAGGCCAGGATGACTGACAGATCTGACTGATAGAATTCACACAGGTCCTAAGCAAAACATTTCTCAGCATCACCTAGCTCACTGCTCAGTGATGGACAAGGACCTAACTTCGTCCTCCTCCCCCATGACCAGTACCCAGCCTGGTGTCCCATTTGCACACTGGTTATTTCAAGTTATTGTGCACAGTGGTGATGTACATGTTCGAGTGTTTTCTGTGGTCATTCTTTCAGAGAACCCAGATGGATGAAGTCAAGCCTTAAAGGGAGCCTGTCATCTTGAAGTTCAGAGCTGTAAAGTGAGATCTTTGTCCCTGTGATGCTATTGAGAAAAAAGAGAGAGAAGTCCTCCCTAGATAGTGCTATCCCTTTGGGCAGAGCTACCCTCAGAAAGGGCTTCTTCAATGGCTGACCAGAATTTATGAGTTACCAAAGGCTAAACTCAGTCCAAAGTCTATGGCTCCAAAGAAGGCCTTTGTTGAGAATATGGTTATCATGACAAACAGCTTTTGTGCTAACGCAGAGAGTAGTCAGGCTGCTCAATTCTTAAAAGATTTTGAACAATTCACTCGGCACTGCCACTTGAACATAAAGATTTCTCTGTTCCAACTCAAGGAAGATTACTTTTTCTTACAGATTTCAGAAGATACGATAATCAGTATTAAGGAATTTCACAAAAAGAGGAAATAACATTTGCTTTTAATTTATTCATGAAGGTAACCATTGTTTTTTGGACTATACCAGCCATGAGTCAGAGGAATCACAGACAGGGGTTCTAATGATGGCAGGAATTGTCTCTGCCTTCGTAACTGTCACCCTGGGGCTGCTGCCAGCCCCCGCCACATCCCCATAGCACACACCATCCTCAGCTTCTGCCTACAGTGTTCTCACACAGGAGAAAGCCAGGGCAGTGATTGGTCCCCCAAGTGTCACATGTTTCTCAGCCAAACCGAGGCCTTTTGTTCTTCTTCATTCACCTCTGTAATTCCCAGGTTTCTGGGTAGGGAATGCGGTGAAGGGCAATTGTTGAGAGACTCCTCTAGCACTGAAACTCAATCTAGAACCAGGCCCATGACGTGGATTCTCTCTTGCTTTGGTGACTCCAATTGCCTCAGCAGCCTGCTGACCCCAGCACGGGGTCAAAGGCAGGCTACTTTTTCTTCATTTCAGTCTTGACTATGAATCCCAGTGTACACTTACCTGATTTTCCCAAGGAGTCCTCGTACAGCTAGGAATTCTGGTGGCCTGCTTTGCAGTCCCCTGAACACAGTTCAGAATTCTACCACCTTGACCTCCTAATCAGGGAATAATTAACCCAAACTTGGTCACACTGAAAACTAGCTACTGCAAACATGATAAAAGAAAAGATTTTCTTTCCTGACACTGTCTATGGATTTGAAACTTTTTGTAGATCATAAACACCCTATACTTCAGGGAATAACAGAATCTAACAAGCATTCTGTCAAGGATCCAGTGTCTTAGCATTTTAACATGTCATGCGACTTCCAACTCCTTCCCTAAACTCATTAACTCTGTGCTTGAATGTTTTAGAAAAGATCCCAAGGTCATTGATTTCATGACATAGCTCATAATGGATTGTGAAGTGTTTTCCCTAAAGACATTAGGTCTTGGTTTATTATATGCTACCTTGATCTTAGCCTATGCAGCTGTCCTTTAAGACAGGGGTTCTAAAAATGTGAGCCAAGGATCTTTTGGCTTGGAGCATTAATCTCCACAGTATGTACTTTAAGGGCATGAATTAATAATTAAGTCATGATCAATTTACTTGTGTTAGCCCTTCTTGGTGTCTCATCAGGAACACTACCATCCCATCAGGAGAGCCTATTTGTGTCCACAAATAGAAGATTTGGGGGTTGGGGGAGAAAAGAGAAGGGAGCAGTCCGTACACTGAAGTTGTTTAGAGAGATCTGTGACCTAGAGTGCTACTTGAAATGCTCAAGTCTCATTTAGAGAATGCTTTAGGGTCATGCCTGGCATTAGACCCTGACAGTTCACCATGGGAAAGTCATTTCCCCAGCCCCATTTAAAATCTTGGAAATAGAAAATCGCCATTTGGAAAACACCACAATAATAATCATGCAATGCAGAATCATCAAAGGATACTAAAATCATGGTATGATGAGAACCAGTATAGTTATATATTCCTGCATGATACTTATTAATTACAAAGGAAAAATAATAATTTTAGATTGAAGAAAACTGCTAGAACCACCTTACCCAAGAGATCAACATTAATATCATCAGTAATAAGACAAATAGACATCATATACCCTCTGAGAAGGAAATTCTTGGGAAAAACGTAAAACTTGATTATTATAATAAGAAAACATTACACAAACTGAATTTGAGGGACAGTCTACAGAATGATTGGCAAGTATCCTTCAAAAGTTAGAAGATCATGAAAGACAAAGAAAGATGAAGGGACTGTCCCAGATTAAAGGGGATTAAGGAGGTGTGGAAACTGAATACTATGTGTGACCCTGGATTTGCATCCTGGGTCAGAAAAAGGACATTAGTGGGAAAATTGAGAAAATTTGAATAAAACCTGGAGATGTTAATAGTATTGCATCAATGTTAATTTCCTTGTTTTGATCATCATACTGTAGATATGTTAGATGTTAACATGTGGGGAATCTGGCTGAAGAGTGTATGGGAATTTCTTATAGTATTTTTACAAGTTTTTAAAAAGTCTAAAAGTACTTCAAAATGAAAGTTATTTTAAAACTTTGGACAATAAAATCAGAAGAAAATAAATATCAGAGAAACTTGATCAACAAATGAAGATTTGGAATGACAGAAATATTCATTTGCTCAACAAAAAGGGTCTACTGTATGCCAGGGGCTGTTCTTAGAACTGGGGATACGACCAGGAAGAAGACAGTCCCTGATATCTGTGAGGCCTGAGTCTGAACTGGAAGGATCCAGACACAAAAGTGATGGGATGCTGTGATGAGGGCTATCTGAGAAGCAAACGAAGTGTCACAGGAACACAGAGGGAAAAGAAGTAATGAAAAACTAGGGTGTGTCATCGGTAGGCACAAAGCAGCCTAAGACATTACAAAAGCACAGAAAAGAAAGGCCCTGTGAAGGTAGAGTGAGGGACCAGGAGAGCGGCTGGGAAGGCATAGAGGCTGGGGCAGAGTGGGAAGAGATGCGGAGAGTTGGTGAGGGAACAGCAGACGGGCTTGGGAGAAGTTGAAGAGAAGATGGTGGATAGGGTTTGCAGCAGCATCAGAAGGCTGTGTATGGGGTACAGAGTGAAAGTGAAGTAGTAAGAGCTATATCCTTTGGAATAAAGAGTGAGAGAGTCCCTTTGTCCTCTGGCTGGGCTCAGGAAACAATCCCTGGGAACCCAGATAGAGAAAGAGCTGGAGGCCGTTGGGAGCAGGCACACAGTGAGGCCAGGATGAATGTGAGGGTGGAAGGCAGAGGAGGGTAGCAACCTCTCAGCCAGCTCGGAATAGGCCAACTGTTGCCCTGGTAACAAGAAGGCCAGAAGGGCAGACAGGCTGACACCAATTATGCAGAAACGCCACAGGCGGGTCTGGGGTCTTAGTGTCCGCAGCTGGTGCTGCTTCAGCTTCTCCTCCTGCTGCACTGACCTGAGTCACTGCCCTGAGCCAATCCCTGTGACCCACAGCAATGGAAGTTCCCCAAAGAGCCAGGTCTGGACTGCCACTTTTCTGTACCCCAAAGAAAGCTCTGATGAAATGCATGGATCTCAGAAAGGCCAAAACTCAAAGGCCAAGACCTATTGGCCTTTATTATTCAGTCTGAAGTGACTCCAGGTAGAACTTAAATAGAACTCTCCCCAACAGTTCATTTATCAGCAATTCTTACAACATCTTCATGAGAGAGAGAGAGAGAGAGAGAATGACTAGTTAAGAGATTTTTTTTTCTGTGAAACATTGATGGTAGTTAGGAATATTCTGTGTGTTGACTGCAGTGAGTCTTAAGAAGGAAAAAAAAAAAAGACATTAGGGGAAATTCCTTTCTTAGGACAAAGATTCAAGATTTGGAAAGCTAAACCTATGAAATAGCCAAGCTAAGCAAGAAGGGAAACAAATAGCCTGCATCTAAGACAAATCTAAATTCCCAAATGAAAATAAATGTTTGCCTCCAACGAAATAAGTGTATCAACAATTACCCAGCATTGTGTGACAAGATGCTAATCTGTTTGACTGTGTAGGTGAGAGAGAGAGAGGCTGGTTTGCTACAAAGACAGCTACAAGTCACAGTGGCTACACAATGAAATATTCCAACAACCATATTTGAACAGCTTTTGATTTTTAATTCTTGAGTGTGGCCAGCAGATGGGGATAGTTCTTTATTGGTGGATAATAACAGCTATCACAAATAATCTATTTTGTAATTTTTTTGGATGAACCTAAAAGAAAAACTAAATTAGCATTCTTGTGTCCATATATTAATTAGATAACACCAAAATTATATAAGTATTATAGCTCTCTTGCTAAAATAATAAACAGAATTAGCTTTCCCTAGTATTTATTGAATACTATGTACCACACACTGTATTAAACACTTTAATCCTAACAACAGCCCTGTAAGACAGAGAATATGATACCAACTCAGTTGTTCAAGGTCACAGAACTGGTAAGTGGTGGAGCTGGGATTTTATCCCAGCTTTTACAGCTCCAGGGGCTGCACTCTCACCCCTTATATTATATCCTGCATCAGTGCAACTTGGAATTTGATGTCAGATAAATTAATGTGGTTCAAACCCAGCAGAAGCCAGGGGGAAAGAATAGAATAAGCAAAATACAGATTAATGGTTCACAGCAGAAGAAGAATCACTTCAGAAACAGAAGAAAATATCAGACAAATACTTCTTTATGCTCTCAAATAAATTGGAATAGATATGAACTCTGGAAGAAATAAAACTCAAAGAATAAATTCGAGAGATCAAATCAGATCAGATAAGATGACAAAATCATTGAAGAGTGAGATGGCAGAGTCTTGGGACAATAAAAAGAAAATAAAGATATAAACGCTACAAAAATGAAAGCCGTCCTAAAAGGAGCAAGAGGGCCGGACGCGGTGGCTCATGCCTGTAATCCCAGCACTTTAGGAGGCTGAGGCGGGCAGATCACCTGAGATCAGGAGTTCGAGACCAGCCTGGACAACATGTCAAAACCCTGTCTCTACTAAAAGTACAAAAATTATTCAGGCATGGTGGTATGCACCTGTAATCCCAGCTACTCAGGAGGCTGAGGCAGGAGAATTGCTTGAACCCGGGAGGCGGAGGTTGCAGTGAGCCGAGATCACACCACTGCACTCCAGCCTGGGCAAAAAGAGTGAAACTCCATCTCAAAAAAAAAAAAGAGCAAGAAGTAGAATATACACTGATGAAAAGAGTCAGAAATATAAATTTTAAGAGAAAATGCAGGAAGATAATAGAGATATAAAAGTAAAATAGTTGGCATCATAAAATCAGTGAAGAAATGATAAATTATCTAATAAATCAAATTGGTATAATTAGTTACATATTTGGAAAAATAAGCTGGTTCAGTTTCTAAATACTTATACTAAGATAAATTATAAATAGATTAACTAGGTGAGTGTTAAAATATTAAAAAGTAGTTATTTTAGTATTTGGTGGAGAAAAGTTTTCTAAGCATGACCCAAAAATCCAGAAATCATTAAAGGCAAGATTGATAAATTTGACTACATAAAAAATTTAAGCTTCCTAGTAGTTAAAAGTGAACAGTCAAAAGAAAATAACAATCTGGAAAAAATAATTGTGACGCGTATGACAGACAGAGCTAATATTCTTAACACAACAAGAGCTTCTACACATCAAAAGACCAAAAACAAACAAAAGATGAAAAAATAGCCAAAGGACGTGAACAGATAATTGATTTTAAAAAGGAATGCAAATATAAACAAACACATAAAAAGATGTTCCACCGTATTCTAATTTTAAAGATGCAAAATTAAAAAAAAAAGATTGAAGGCTTCTGCTTCCAGTATGCCCAAGTAAACAAGTAAGATTTTCCTGGATATAACTTCCACAGGCTACTATAACGTCTGGAGAAAATATCACACATACATTTGTACACACCCACACAGAATGATCTGGAGACACTGAACAGTGAACAAAAGAGTTAATCTACTCTGAAAGCAAATTAAAACTTGAAAGAAGGAAATAATAAAAAGTGATTTACCTGTTTTTAATGCTTTTAGTCTGAAGTCAGTGTTACACAGAGTACTAAAAGTCTGATAGAAAAAAGCATAGTTTTTGTGGGCTGGAAAACCAGAGGAAAGAGTTTAGAGCAGCTGCATATACTAGAAAATGAGGGGAGAATCCCAGAAATGAAAGAATCTGAGTAGGAGAACCCCCAAATCCTGAGCCTATATTATATCCAATTCTCTGCATTCATGAGGCAGACTCAAGGCAACTCACATAAAGACAGAATTGAACTGAAACTTGAGCTGCCAAGCAAAAGATGGTTTGCGGCTTGAGTCCAGTCAAGTTACTTGCCCCCAAACACAAAAACATCAAAAGTTTTGGAAGGATATAACAAATGTCAGAGTTTACACAACATATCACAACGTACAAGACACAATTCCAGATTTGACATATGAAGAGCAGAAAAGAAAAAATGTGATCTAGTGTCAGGAGAAAAGGCAGTCAATGGAGACCAACCCCAGTGTTATCCAAAGTTTGGCATTAACAGACAAGGATTTTAAAGCATCTATATTAATTATGCTCAACAAAATAGAAGAATATATCTTCCTAATAAATGAAAAAAAATTCCAATAGAGTAATAAAAACTTCAAAAGGAATCACTGAAAATTCAAAAACAATAATATTCTGACATTTAAAAATCACAAGCAGAAATAAAAGTTTAAATTAAAATTAAAATTCCACAGCAGAATACTGATGACAATAAAAAGTCAATAAACTTGTACATAAATCAATAGAAATCATCCAATCTTAAGAACAGAAAAAAAAATGCAGAAAATTAACAAACTCTTAGGGCTCTAAAGAGCAATATCAAAAGGTTAAAGAAACATGCCCTGGGAGTCCCAAAAGGAAAGGTGAGACTTAGGCAGAAAAACATTTGAAGATATAATGGATGAAAAAGTTCCTGATTTGGTGAAAAACGTAAATTAACAGATTCAATTATTTCAGTGAATCCCATACAAGATAAATATGAAGAAAACTACACCTAGGCACATCATGGTGAAACTGCTGGAAACCAGCAGCACATTACAGGAGAACAATGAGTGAAGTTCCTGATGATTTGAATTATAAATTACGAGGTCCAGAAGGCAGTGGAATATACTTTTAGAGTGCTGAAAAAACAAAACCTGTCAACCTAGAATTCTATATCCAAGAAAAATATCCTCCAAGAATGAAGGCAAAATATAGTTTCAGGTTAAAAAAACAAAATGCACAGTAGACGTGCACTGCAAGAAAGGCTAAAGAAATTTCTTCTAATTAAAGGAAAATGGTACCAGATGGAAATGAAACTCTCTAGGAAGGAATAAAGAGCAATGAAATAAAGGCCGGGCATGGTACCTAATGCTTGTAATCCCAGCACTTTGGGAGATTGAGGTGGGAGGACAACTTGAGGCCAAGAGTTCAAGACCAGTCTGGGCAACATAGCAAGACTCCATATCTAAAGAAAAAAAAGTTAGGCTGGGCAAGGTGGCTCATGCCTGTAATCTCAACACTTTAGGAGGCCAAGGCAGGTGGATCACTTGAAGCCAGGAGTTCAAGACCAGTCTGGCCAACATGGCAAAACCCCATCTCTACTAAAAATATGAAAATCTCTTGAACCTAGGAGGTAGAGATTGCAGTGAGCTGAGATCATGCCATTGCACTCCAACCTGGGCAATAGAGCAAGATTCTCTCTCAAAAGTAAATAAGTAAGTAAGTAAGTAAAAAATTAGCTAGTCGTGATAGCATGTGTTTGTAGTCCCAACTACTCAGGAGGCTGAGGTAGGAGGATCACTTGTGCCCAATAGTTTCAGGTTACAGTGAGCTATGATCACACCACTGCACTTTAGCCTGGGCAAGAAAGTAAGACTCTGCCAAAAAAAAAAAAAACAATGAAATAGTAGCTATATGTGGATATATAGAAATGACTATTATTTCCTCTTAGTTCCTTTAAAATACACAGTAATACTTAAAGCAAAAATTATAACATTTATTATAATTATATGGGTTTATATGTGTTACATACAGCAACTTGTGCAAAAGCATGTAGGGGAGTAAATAGACCTCTATGATTGTAAAATTTTTATATTTATTTTTAACAATATTTACACACAAAATAATACAATGTCAACTCTACAAAGACTGTGCAAAGTAAAGGATATAGAGCAGGGGTCCTCAGCCCCCAGGCCATGGACTGGTACTGGTCTGTGGCCTGTTAGGAACTGGGCTGCACAGCAGGAGGTGAGTGGCGAGGGAGCATTACTGCCTGAGCTCTGCCTCCTGTCAGATCAGCAATGGCATTAGATTCTCATAGGAGCATGAACCCTATTGTGAACTACATATGTAAGGGATCTAGGCCGCACTCTCCTTATGAGAATCTAACTAATGCCTGAAGATCTGAGGTGGAACAGTTTTATCCTAGAACCATACCAGTCCCTGGTGCCAAAAAGTTGGGTACTGGCCAGGGCGGTGGCTCACACCTGTAATCCCAGCACTCTGGGAAGCCGAGGCAGGCAGATCACCTGAAGTCAGGAGTTCGAGACCAGCCTGACCAACATGGAGAAACCCCAACTCTTCTAAAACACAAAACTAGCCAGGCATGGTGGTGCATGCCTGTAATCCCAGCTACATGGGAGACTGAGGCAGGAGAATCACTTGAACCCGGGAGGTGGAGATTGCGGTGAGCCGAGATTGTGCCATTGCACTCCAGCCTGGGCAACAAGAGCGAAACTCCATCTCCAAAAAAAAAAAAAAAAAAAAAAATGGTGGCTACTGCTGACATAACTAAATAAAACAAATGGAAAAATATGCAAAGAGCTATAGCTAAAACAATGGTTTTTCATAGAACTTGGCAAAGTAATCCTACATCCTTTTGGAAGAGTATATTGCCAGGAAGAACCAGGAAAATGTGAAGGACAGGTTATTCATAAAGATGGATACTCAAATGGCCAAGAAACATGTGAATACTTTTTGAAACAGGAAAATGAAACTAAAGTAATGCAATATGATTTTCTCTACTCAACCGACTGGCAAAACAAAAGTTTAACAACATCATGTGTTGTCAGAGATGTGGGGAAATGTGAATGCTTATAATTCCTGGTAGGACCATAAATTAGTACAACTGCCTTGAAAAGCAAGGTAGCCACACGTAGTAAACTTGAAGACTTAAAGCAATTATGGTAAAACATTAACACATATTCAATCCCAGTAGTGTGTATGTAGTTATGTATTATATCTGTCCTGTACTTTTAATGTTAGAAATGTTTTATTATTTTGTCAGTATGAATATGTTGCAATGCAACAATATGAACAATATGTAACACTGTATATGTATATATATATATATATACATATGCATATATATGTATGCTCGTTGGTTAATACCTGTAACAACATGAATATTAACAAACGAGCACAAATAAATAAAATGGGAAGTAAAACAAAGATTTATTCTCAACAATGTTCCCTGAAGCACTCTTTGTAAGGCAAAAAACTGGAAATCACATACATGGCCGACAACAGAAGACTGGTGAAATAGACTGCATATAATAAAATACTATGAAGCAGAATGGAGGAATTTATATATGTATGACAACATATAGCAAGTGTATTTTTAATGGATCAGACCAAGCTGTATAAAATTATTCCATAAAAAACCTACTGTTTTTGCTTGCACATGCACAAAAAATGGATGCAAGGATACCCAAGAAACTGTTAACAGTGGTTACTTCTGGGGGTAGGGCTGGGAGGGAGAGGCGGATTTTTATTTTCCAATTTATGCTTTTCTAAATTGTTTGGATTTTTTTCCAGGAGCATGTATTTCTTTCATACTTTTAAATGTTACTTTTGCTCATAATAACAGGCGACTAGTTGATTCGCTGAGTCACTGCAGCTGCAGAAGGAATTTGGGTTTTACCACTGTTACTCATCTCATTTTGCCTTTTATCCTAGGACTCAGACCACCTCCCTTTCCCACACTCTGAACCTCAAACATTCCTGACCTATTCCTCATCATTCCCACACTCCCAAAGCCATCCCCTGGAAACTCACAGTCATCAGCAAAACTCTCTCTATCCCCAGCCTCTTCTCTAAATGCAGTCCTTGCCTTCCTGCTCTAACAGTAACCAGCTGTCCTGAGGACACGGCTCCCCTGCAGCCCCCACCAGGCTTCATGCCACTGGCCCTGAGGCCGGGAATGGGAGATCCTCTTGCCTCTCTCCTTTCTGACTTGCTATACCCTCCAGCATCTTTGAATCTCAGGTCTTCTGGTAGGCCCTTCCACACCTCTACTCATTGCAGTTTTCCCCAGCTCTTGGAACACACCCCATGAGATGATTCCAGCTGCTAGCTCGCTGTCACTCTTTCCAACCCTACTCTTGCCTTAATTCTGGGGGATTTCAACATCCACAGAGATGATCCTCTCAAAGTCTTAGCTTCTCAGTTCCTGTCTTCTCATCCAGGGATCCTGTTCCCAACCCGACCTCAGCTACTCACTTTCAGAGTCATATCCTAATTTTGCATTTTCAACAACAACCCCTCCTAATCTTAATCCCAAGCATTCTGTCCTCCAACACCACCTCCTATCTTTCTATCTGTAGGGGCAGTAAGTGGTGATACCTTTCCTCACTAATCATAAGGGACATGGCCAACACTGCTATAACAAAAGACAGGTTATCAAGAGAAAAGCATAACAAACTTATTTAATCACATTTTTATGTGACAGAGGAGGCTTGAGAAATGAAGACCCAAAGACCCAGGAAAAACATTCTGTTTTTAAGCTTAGAGTCTATGAAGAATGGATAGCCATGTAAAAGTGTGATTAGACAAAAAGGTATGATCTAATGGTAATAGACTGAGGGGGAAACCCATCAAGGCCTGTGTTTTGAGATGCTTGGTCCTCTGTGTAGCATTCCCTCCTCTATGGAATAGGACAGAACATCTCTCACATGAAGGTCTTCAAGGGAGAAGGGAGAGAGTGACCAATATATTCTTATTCTCCATCACCTCTGCATAATACGCTTGGTTGACACAGAGCATAGAGATTTTCCATTGTCTCTGGCAGAGGCTGGAATTGGGACAAAAGCCACCACACTTGGAGCCTTTGCAGCCAGAGGCAAATGGCTGAGCTGCAGGCTTCAAGTATACACCTTTTAGGTTGTATGGCTTGATTTTGGAGAGAGGGGTTCTAGTTGCTATGGTCAGCTTTGGAGAATAGGAGTTCTGGATTCTACGACTCAATTAGGGAGAGAGGAGTGAGACACAAGAGGGCAGGAGAAGGTCAGAGGGACCTTGCCTCTGAAAGTCTACAGTCTTTCAGTTCAAAATACTCAGCGTGTTAAGGTGCCATACTTAGGAGTATCACAATCTGAGCCCCAACACATCTCATTTTTTCCAGTACCTCACTGAGCTGATAATTCATCTACTCTACTGCCTTTTAACTGTCTCTCAGCCCCTCTTCTCCTCACTGGTCTCTTTATCCAGTTTAAATCCCATGGTCAACCTCAGCTCTCTGCCTACTGTGCCTGTGCCCACACAGCTGAAGAAGTCCAGAGAAAACACATAAGACTTCAAGGAATTGAATGCGTGAGCCATCCAATATCTGAAACTATAAACAGTATGTGCAAAGGCCCTGGGGCATAAGATTGCACAGAGACATTGAGGATTAACAGAAGGCCAGGCAGCTGAGAAGAATGAGCAAAGGCGAACATAATCAAAAATGTGGTCATAGAAGTGAATAGGAAGCCAGATCAGTTGGGGTTTTGCAGGCCATGATAAAGACTGCTTTCTCTCTGAGTGAGATGGGGAGCTTTTAGAAGGTTTTGAAGAGTGACATCAACTGACTTCTACCTGTAGAAGTTCCTCTGGCTGTGGTGCTGAAAATAGATGACAGGATGTAAGGGCAGGAGCAGAGAGACCATTTAGGAGTGGGGGTTTCGGTCAATCTGATAGCTGTGCAGGGAAGGGATGGTCTGATTCTGGATCTATTTAGAAGGTAAATAGGATGTGAGGATGACTGATTGGATGTGGGATGTGAGAGAATGGGAGTGATTATTCCATGTTGTTCATTTTTGTTTGTTTACTTTTTTACTAACATAACTGAAAGGGTGGTGAAACCATCGACTAAGATGAGGAAGATTGTGGGTAGAGCAGAGTTTATTTTGGGGGAGAGCCTCAGGTAAATTCTAAATCTCAGTGAGGCCGTTCTTGACCATCATCTTTTAAATTATACTCCCACCCCAGCTCTCTGCATCCC
Organism: Hylobates moloch; assembly: GCF_009828535.3. NCBI lineage: Eukaryota > Metazoa > Chordata > Mammalia > Primates > Hylobatidae > Hylobates > Hylobates moloch. The sequence continues at coordinate 298,109 of NW_026652310.1, read as the reverse complement.
TTTCCCTGCAATATTTTTATCTACAGCACAGATAAAGGAGAGTCTGCCTACACTGACCCTCCCGCCCCCACTGTGGCCGGGGAGAATTGGACACCTCCATTTCCAGTCTTTCTGAGGATGTGCTCAATGGAGGGTGAGGGTCCAAGAAGAAATGGAGAGGGAATGAAAGCTGAGGAGGTCAGTAAAAACAGACGTCCATTTCACAAGCTGTAAACAGAAGATAAATCATTCCCTTTCCATTTATTTCTTTTTAAAATCTGTTACAGCTGCAAGAACAATAAATATACTTTCTTCCCTATCAGGGATTTAAACCTGAAGCTGATAAGATGAGGTTCTGATATGCTGCTACCACATCCTTTTCCTGCTTTCTACTGAAACAGGTGACCTTAGCAAATTGGCGTCTTCTGGAACAGCAAGGTTCCTTCCGAGGTGTGGATTTGGCTAGGGGCCAATCAATGTGGCCTGGCTATAATTTTATTTTAACTTTAAGAACTTCAGTTGGACCAAATTAATACCTCGCTCCATTAAAAACCATCTCAGATAATGTATCTTCTCGTTCTTTTTGGCAGTCATCTCTTGAGAGACTTTAGATGATGTCTTTTCACAATTAATATCCATGTTATACCTTCCTTTTGCAAATCGAGGCAACAAGTCATTTGATCCTCATGAAGTAAACCCCAGCTCACCCTTTTTGACTGCATATGCCTGCCTTTGAGCACACCCACACCTGAATGGTGGACCCAAAGGCAAATAATATTCTGAAATATCAAACCAATATATTCTTTCTCCATCATCTCTGCATAGCACACTTGGTTGACGCAGAGCATAGAGATTTTCCATAGTATCTGATAGAGGCTGGAATTCGGACAAAAGCCACCACATTTGGGGCCTTCACAGCCAGAGGGAAATGGCTGAGCTGGAGGCTTCAAATATGTGCCAGCAGATGCTCTAGAAGACCCAATGGGGCCAGCTGCCCCTGTGCATGCATCAGCTTAGGGGCCTATCCATGCATCTGATCAGGGATCTGACAGGGCATCAGCTTAGAGGCCTGTCCATGCATATGCTCAAGGATCTGTACACGCATCTGCCCAGGGATCTGACCGTGCATCAGCTTAGGGGCCTATCCATGCATCTGCTCTGGGATCTGACCCTGCATCAGCTTAGGGGCCTGTCCATGCATCTCCTCTCTGGGATCTGACCCTGCATCAGATTAGGGGCCTGTCCATGCATCTGCTCAGGGATCTGACCATGTATCAGCTTAGGGGTCTATCCATGCATCTGCTCTGGGATCTGACCCTGCATTGGCTTAGGGGCCTATCCATGCATCTGTTCAGGGATCTGTCTATTCATCTGCTTAGGGGCCTGTCCATGCATCTGCTCAGGGATCTGACCATGTATAAGCTTAGGGGCCTGTCCATGCATCTGCTCAGGGATCTGACCGTGTATCAGCTTAGGAGTCTATCCATGCATCTGCTCTGGGATCTGACCCTGCATCGGTTTAGGGGCCTGTCCATGCATCTGCTCTGGGATCTGACCCTGCATCAGTTTAGGGGCCTGTCCATGCATGTGCTCAGGGATCTGACCAGGTATCAGGTTAGGGGCCTGTCCATGCATCTCCTCTCTGGGATCTGACCCTGCATCAGCTTAGGAGCTTGTCCATGCATCCACTCAGGGATCTGTATATGCATCTGCTTAGGGGCCTGTCCAGAGCAGACAATCAGCAACAGACCGGTCACTAAGGATGTAGAGGACACTCATGAATCTAGAATCATCTATATTCCCAGATATCATCTTGGAGAGGAGTTGGGGAAGGAAAGTATATTACTTGTTTTTATTTTATTTATTTACTATTATTATTATTTTTTGAGACAGAGTTTCATTCATTTTGCCCAGGCTGGAGTGCAATGGTGCGGTCTCAGCTCACTGCAACCTTCACCTCCCAGGTTCAAGCAACTCTCCTGCCTCAGCTTCCCAAGTAGCTGGGATCACAGGTGCCTGCCATCACACCTGGCTAAATTTTTTGTATTTTTAGTAGAGAGGGGATTTCACCATGTTGGCCAGGCTGGTCTCAAACTCCTGACCTCAGATGATCTGCCCGCCTCAGCTTACTACCCAGTCCTAAATGTGCTCAGCCTATCCTCCCAGCATATATATTTATCATGTGCAAAAACCACAATAAAGACTCTGGCCCATGCTTTTATCTCACTCCTTCTGCCCCTTTACCAACGCTGGTGCTTCCCCACATGGCCCTGCGTGGCATGGCATCCCTCCTCCTCTGGGGAAGTGTAAGTAATAAACTATTCTTTCAACGCAATTGTCTCCGTGCCAGTCACCTTACCATACCTGATCAAACAAATCCCAGGTACATTTTATTTTATTTTTGAGATGGAGTCTTGCTCTGTTGCCAGGCTGGAGTGCAATAGTGTGATCTCAGCTCACTGCAACCTCTGACTCCCTGGTTCAAGGGATTCTCCCGCCTCAGCCTCCAGAGTAGCTGGGATTACAGGCACCCGCCACCACGCCCAGCTAATTTTTATATTTTTATATTTTTAGTAGAGACAGGATTTCACCATGTTGGCCAGGATGGTCTCGATCTCCTGACCTTGTGATCTGCCCACCTCAGCCTCCCAAAGTTCTGGGATTACAGGCATCAGCCACTGTGCCCGGCCTTATCCCAGGTACATTTTAAAGTGGGAGATCATCAGAAAGACTACACACTTATCCAAAGGAGATAATGTTTCCAAAGGAGGTTGCTTCAAATGGGAGACATCATGATGTTGGCAAGTTAAAGTTTGAGTTGGGATGTGGTGTGTGAAAAAAATTTTCCATGCCACAGTCGGGAAGAAACATAGGCTTGCAAGAAGCCCATCATCCAGATGTCACGAGGCAGAATGAAAGCTGTAAACAGAATAACAAGAAATTGCTGCGTTTCCTTCCATTCGCATTTAAACGTGGATGACTGTCACCATGTCTTTAGTCTGTTCATGGCCTTCTTGAGGCACTTTCATATGTCTTATCTCATCTGATCCTTACACAACTGTGAGATAGAGTAGGCAGGTATTATTATTCCCGTTTTA
>NW_026652310.1:88793-294932 GCF_009828535.3 Hylobates moloch | reverse complement strand
TCGCTCTGTCGCCCAGGCTGGAGTGCAGTGGCGCAGTCTCGGCTCACTGCAAGCTCCGCCTCCCGGGTTCACGCCATTCTCCTGCCTCAGCCTCTCCGAGTAGCTGGGACTACAGGCGCCCGCCACCACGCCCGGCTAATTTCTTTTTTGTATTTTTAGTAGAGACGGGGTTTCACTGTGGTCTCGATCTCCTGACCTCATGATCCGCCCGCCTCGGCCTCCCAAAGTGCTGGGATTACAAGCGTGAGCCACCACGCCCGGCCAGCTCCACTACTTTCTAACTGTGCGACTCGGGATGCATTATTAGTTCTGTGCTTCAACTTCCTCATCTGTAAAATGGGAATGATAACAGACTCTGTCTCTTAGGATTGCTACACAAAGAGAATTTATTATTGGGTATCAAGAACTTTTAGCTGAGATTATTTGGCTGATGTAACAGGGACTTCATGAGAAAGAACAAATTTGGAGTTTTCCAAGTTTCCTCGCCCACATTTTTATATTCTTGAGGTTTCTATGACCAAAAAAATGCTTATTAGTTAACAAGGGTATGCTTTTTTAGGGCAGCTAGGTTCCAAGATGTTCCCACGTTTATGAATGGAAGCCAAATTTTTATCAAATCCTATCACTCTTTCAAAGCCAGCTCAAATCTAATCTCTTCTCTTAGACTCTTCTAGACTGCCCCACTCAGAACTAACTGGCCTCTCCTGTCTTCAAGGTTCTGAAGCAGAGTGTGAACCCCAGAATTTAATACATAACCAGGCAATACCCGGCATTGGGACCACCTTTACTGTGTGATAACTCCCACTCGCTCTTCCTCAGCATGTCCTATCTCCATGGGATCATCAGCACGCCAGGAATTACGGGATTTCATAGTTCATGTCAGTCTCCTGTGTTGCCTCCTATTTCCTGTTTCTAGTGAGATAATTAAAACAGGGAACAGGAGGCAACATAGGATAATTGGTTACACCTTGCACACACCTTGATAATTCTTGCTTCTGTCACTCAGGGTTTTTCATTGCAAGCAGCAGAAACTAATGCTGGCTGACTTAAACTGAAAAGTAATTCATTAAAAGGAGAAAAGAGTCATGTGCTGGGGCTGGCTTGTACTGGCTCACAAGAGTCAATTGTGAAATTTTTAAGAATTCTGTGAGCTAGTTGTTAAACATGGCCATTACTAAAAATTAAATTTGGCCTGGTGCGGTGACTCACACCTGTAATCCCAGCACTTTGGGAGGCTGAGGCGGGTGAATCACGAGGTCAGGAGATCGAGACTATCCTGGCTAACACGGTGAAACCCCGTCTCTACTAAAAACACAAAAAATTAGCCGGGCGTCGTGGCGGGCGCCTATAGTCCCAGATACTCAGGAGGCTGAGGCAGGATAATGGCCTGAACCAGGAAGGTGGAGCTTGCAGTGAGCCAAGATTGCGCCACTGCACTCCAGCCTGGGAGACAGAGCAAGACTCTGTCTCAAAAAAAAAAAGGAAAAAAAAAATAAATTTATAAACTTACAATTAGGCCAGATGTGATGGCTCACATCTGTAATCCTAGCACTTTGGGAGGCCGAGGTGGGTGGATCACTTGAGGTCAGGAGTTCCAAACCAGCCTGGCCAACATGGTGAAACCACGTCTCTACTAAAAGTGCAAAAAAAATAGCCATGTGTGGTGGTGGGCACCTGTAATCCCAGCTACTTGGGAGGCTGAGGCAGGATAATCACTTGAACCTGGGAGGCGAAGGTTGTTGTGAGCTGAGATTGCACCACTGCACTGCAGCCTGGGTGACACAGTGAGACTTTAGCTCAAAAAATAAATAAAAAGTAAACTTACAATTAAATAAATTATATCAAAATCAAAGATAATAAATGCTTGAAACTCATCACTTCTTAAGTATCGTTCTAGATTTTATTGTCATCTGTACTCTCGAGGCTATGCCATGTATTGTGTCCGTGTGGTGGAAATACCATATAGCAATGTGCTGTTGTATTTTTCTTTCCAGCTTCATGTTGACTGACATTACACTGGTAGCTTGAGCTCAGCAGTGGTGAGCATATTTACACCGCAGGAATCAGCAAACACTTCAAGTCAAATGGTTTGTATTTGTTTTTATCCTCAAAGAAGCTACTGGCTGTTAAAGATTTGCCCTGGCACACCAGTGGTATTGGGTAACTCCCCAAGTCTCTAGAAGGGCTGAAGGACTGGGTTTAGATTCCTCAGTCAGGACCAAACTACAGTCAGATCAATACCCCAGGACCAGTTAACATAATTTGCAGGTCTATCGTTCAAATTTATTAAGAATTTTAAGACAGGAATAGCAGAGCATTAAACCAAGTGTGGAGCCCTTCTAAGTGCAGGGCAGTTGTGACTGTAGAGACCACTGCCCATGAAGCCAGCCTTGCAACACCCAAGCCACAATGCAGCCCAAAGAACCCCCTTCCATAGCTGCTAAGACTGTAGCCGCCACCTCAATTCCATGTATACCCTTCACTGGACGCTAATTTGGAACCACTTCTTCTGCTTTTCATGGCTCCTCGCAAAGTCTCTGTCACCCAGGCTGGAGTGCAATGGCACCACCTTGGCTCATCCTTCTTTTACACACTATTCTTTAGCATCTGTTGATATTTCTACCTGAATTAATAATTACTATGATGGCTGCCACATTGTGACTTTTTAAACCCCAACACTCCTCTGGGTTTAGTAGTTGGCATTCTGCTATGATTAAGAGCTTTCTCTCCTCTCTGTTTATTTATTCATTTGTTTATTTGATGCAGGGATAGGCAAACTATGATGCATGGGCCAAATCTGGCCTTCTGCCTGTTTTTGCAAATAAAGTTTTACTGGAACACAGCCACGCACTCACCTATTGTCTATGGCTGCTTTTGTGTTACAATGGCAGAGTTGAATAGTTGTGACAGAGGCTGTATGGTTTATCAAGACTAAAATATTTATTATCCAACCCTTTGTAGGAAAACCTAAGTTTTGATTTGTATCATGTGGACTTGTGGATTCTTATTTTGCCCCATTACTATCATTTATTATTTGTTTTGATGCTCAAATTGTTCTAGATTTGGCCACTGAAAGCCCCTTCAAGCTGGCTTCTGTGTCCCTTTGACAAATTATCATCATTCTTTGAACTCTTCCTTAATTTCTGATACAACAAGATGTTCTAGGTTTATCTTTTACTTTTCCTGCTTCTGCCATGAAATCAGCCATTTCTCCATGGAGCCCTAGTTCATTTTACTTGGGAAGGATATTTGGAAACCAATGTCAGGGCACAAGGTTGTCATTACCTTTGGGATGTTGCTGGAAGACACGAGAGAAGTCATAGTTACAGATCTAAAATTGGAAATCATTAGCAAGTAGATGATCCATTAAGCTATGGGACCGGGTAAGATCACTCAGGGAGGAGAACAGAGAAAAATGGGCCAGCCTAGAGCCAGGCTCTCCCATATTACAGGAAAATAATTTGAGAAAAAGATATTTGCAATAATGAGGTTCAGGATTTTAGTATCAATATCTACAAAGAGCTTATGTATGAAACAATTAAGACCCCACTGATGAGTAAAGGGTCATATCAGATCAGTCACATAATTAAAATGGGAATTAGTAAATGAAAATGAGAAAGAATATTCAACCTTGTTCATGAAAGAAATGCAAATTAAAGCAAGATACAGTAAATTCTCAATGTCCTTATAGGTCCTTGGAAACTGTGACTCTAAGCAAAGTGACATACAGCAGTCCTAGAATAACATTGTTTCACTCAATGTAATTTGTTAAACTGATGAGGGAAGAAATTGTCTTATTATACATCATTTTGCTTAAAGTCATAGTTTCCTAGAACCTATCCATGACATTAAGTGAGGACTTACTATATGGTTTTGGGTAATTATCTTGGTTCTTTTTTTTCAACTTTTTAATTGGATAGTTTTCACGTTTATAGGAAAGTGAACAGAAGAGAGTGGTGAGCACCTGTATACCTGTCTTTGTTTTGTGAAGCTATAACAGAATTCATAAGACAGAGTCATTTATAATAAACAGAAATTTATTGACCCACAGTTCGGGAGGCTGGGAAATCCAACATCAAAATTCTGGCACCTCGAAAATCTTGCAGCCTCATAACATGGTGGAAGGGCAGAAAGAGAGAGAGGGGAGAGAGAGACAAAAGGGGGCCAAACACATCCTTTTATAAGGGACACACTCCCAAAGTAAAGGCATTAATACATTGATGATGGCAGAGCACCTCATAGCCTAACCACTTCTTAAATATCCCACTGTTACGGTGGCAATTAAATTTCCACTTTGGTTTGACCAAATTTTCTTCAAGCAACAGTTCTTATTCTAATAATAGAATACAGCTTATTTTGTCTTATTTTGCAGTTAAAATTTTAACATTGTTTAAGAGTATACAGCAATGTCTAGGAACTTATCCAGTCAAAACACTTGGTCAAGCCTGCAAATAAATATGAACAAAAATATTTATTTTATTCCTTTTTATGATATTGAAATATTGGAAACAACCCAAATATGCTTTAGTAAGATTCTAATTAATGTGTGTTACATCCATACAATACTGTGCAGCTTTTAACAAGAATGAGATACATTTAAAGATGAGGAAAAAGTCTCATATGTAATATTAAGTGTAAAAGTAAGATGCAGAACTTTGTGTCTACTCTAATTCCCACTTTAGAAAATGAATGCATATCTTACTATACGCATAGAAAGAAATCCCGAGAAATAATCCACAAACTGTTAACAGTCGTTATGAGAAAGGAATAATAGATGACTTTGAATTCCTAAATTATACATCTCTGGATTGTTTGAATTATTTACAAGCACTTACTCACTTCTATATCAGAAGAAAACAATATATTGTTTAAGTCGGCAGAAGGAGCAAAGCCTGTCGGACGGAGCAGGATGCAGATTGAATGCGGCTCGGCTCCCCTAGCCTGTTAACTGCTGCCTCATTTCCTGGCAGCAGAGTTTTAGGACTGGCTGGCTCTTGATGCGTCCTCCTGCCAACAGGACGTTGGCAAGCAAGGACATTAAAAATCTTCCTTGAGATAATTCTAACAAAACCCTAAGAGGGATTACAACTTGGAAATATGGCCAAAGGGAAAGATCCATAAAAAACATTCGTCCCCCAAATCTCTATCCATGGAAGGAAATGTAGCCATTAAGCCAATGAAAGGAGTTAGGATCATTATGCAATCACACTGCTTTGGCTGCAGAGAAAATGAGAGGCGTTAAGTGCAATTCATCTTTAGAGAACTCCCTTCCCATCAGGCCTCAGGACCTACATAGCCATAAAAGCAACAGAGATAAGATAAATAATCACTACGATGGCTGACACTTTTACAGTGATCCATAAATTTTAGTCGCTTACATGCATTTTAAGCCACGTTGCATGTCTGCTCCTTCCAAAAACTCTGGAAGGCCAGTTTTTCAGATGAGGAGGACATTCGTAAGTCACACAGCAGGACCAGACACAGGATTTCTCACAGCAGTTAGCAAAGAGAATTGCTTTTGACATCATCCTGGAATTAACTGGAATAATAATGAAGACAATCTATTTTTAAGCAAATGTATCTCTTCCTGAAAAGCTAGATAAACAATATATCCATTAAAGATAAAGACTGATATTAGGTGAACAATGCAGAAAATGCAGGGGAAACTAAGGCACAAATGAAGCCATAGGTGAAGGGAAGCATTTGCCGGACCATCTTCTCCTGGATCTCGGGGAGTGGTGCAGAGTAGATTTGAGTGTGGTGACAATGCTCTGGAAGGTCTCCATCGTCTGGGCACATGGGATGGTTTTATCTCCAAACCAGCTCATGTTAGCCTTGGCACCACCAAAGTGGGCCTGACATGCAGAGTTGAGAGTGGGGCCTCTGGGAAAGGCAATCTCCCCATCTCATTTTGGAGGGCTATATTTTCCTTCCCTGGAAGTCTCAAAGAAAATGACCTGCATGGCACCATTTTTGTGAAATTATATTATGTCCTGAGACTTGCCACAAACAATTCCTCAAACCAAGTCCACATAGCAAAATTCTCCAATTTTTTTTAATGTAGCAAAGCTGAATATCATCTTCTTACATCCCTCTCCTCTACTTGCTGAAGGTAACTTTGCTTTGTTTATTTTTTATGGGAAGTTCACTATTGTCTAAACACTAGAGTGTCACTTGAAGTTGGCTGCAGAGTGGTTTACTTTTGGGTGATCATATGCAACATCCAAATGTTAATCAGCATAGAGTCATATTTACTTAAGTTAAGCTATGGCACTCCATTCTGTTTTTCTCATCTAGTTAAAAAGTAATTCAGAGGATGTTTTTCAAACGTAAAGAAATTATGGATAAATCCCTTTTTTCTATTTTTACTTGTAATGTATTTATACTTCAATAAGTCTTAGAGTATCAATTTATTCTTTCCTTTTAAAATATGTGCAGATGTATGTACAAGGATTTTGCCCTTGTTGGTAACAGCAAAATATTGCTTGTAAGTAGGGAACTGGTTAAACAAATTGTTATATGTCCAAATATGAAATAAGTTGATGTAGAACTACCTCCAAGATATATTGTTAAATTTTAAAAAAGTGGAATAGCAAGTATATTATGCGACCCTTTGTATTTTGTTTTTAAAAGAATAGATATATAAATGCTTATATATGCAAAAAATTCTAAAAGCATAGACACACCAGATTGGTTAGAGTATATTCTTGGAGGGAAATGAGTTGGGTGACTTGAGTGTTTGCCCTGCTAGAGAGACTAACTTTTCATTATATATTCTTTAATATTGTTGGAGTGTTTACCATTTATATTATTATCCTTTGAATTTTTTCATGTTTTACACCCTTTGGTACATTTGGTAAACCTAGCTCAGCTAAAGAGTTTAAAAATGCAATTCAAATACTCTAACAATTTTTGTTCAAATACAATAGTAATGGCATATAATTACAACTCTGTTTAATCCATAAAACTTTGGTCAGAGTTGTAATTATATGCTATTAGAATTATATAATAATAAAGCTATTCTAAGATTTCAAGGCTGGGCATGGTGGCTCATGTCTGTAATCTCTGCATTTTGGGATGCCAAGGTAGGAAGAGTGCTTGAATCCAGGAGTTCAAGACCAACCTGGGCAACACAGTGAGATCGCATCTCTACAAAAAAAAAAAAAAAAAAAAAAGCCAGGTGTTGTAGCATGTGACTGTATTCCCAGCTACTAGGGATGCTGAATTGGGAGGATCCCTTGAGCCCAGGAGGTGGAGGCTGCAGTGAGCCGTGATCAGGCCACTGCACTCCAGTCTGGGCAAGAGAGCGAGACCTTATCTCAAAAAAAAATTTTTTTTCAATTTCTTCATCTCTAAAACAGAGACACTATTATGAAGAGTGGTGGATAACATTTGTAACATTTGGTACATACTCATATGCAAAATAACTAAGATGGAGTTTTGCAGGGGCAGCTCACTCTTGGATAAAAATAAAACTGAGTTCAACTGCAAAAAGCACTAACATCTCTCTTGGATGTTTGTTACTTACTCATCATTGGATCGTTCAGGTTGAATTGGACTTGACTTATGGTGATCAATTATGTCTTTTTGTATTACAGGACCAAATTCATTATCAGATCTTTGGGGACTAAGTTTAACATTAAATATGTTTGCAGCAGCAGACGAATTTATAATCTGCCTGTCAGTTCATTCCACTGCCTAGTCATTCTTCTGCCCATACAATTAATTTAGCTAAAGAAACGGTAATAAACATATCTTAAAATTGTGATGGCGTGTTATAGTTTACAAAACACTGTTACATATTTTATGCATTAGACCCTCTTAGCAACACTATTTGGGAGGCTAGACAGACAGTATTGTCTGCTTTGCAGATGGCCACACTTAGCTGTTCACCTAATCAGGAAGTGGAGAGCTAAGATTAGAAGCTGGGTTCTTACCATCCCATTCTACTACTTATACATATTTTACAGTATTTATATGAGAGTTCAGAAAAGGATGTGTTTGTATAAAAAATCTATTGTGTTAAATTAGAATATAAGGACAATATGCCAACTCCCTAATTTCTGTTTTTTCTGAGTAGAATTCACATGACATTGTTTCATTTGCAGTTTGAACCTACCTTGACAACTATATCTAAATTCACATGAGTAGCCAAAGAGTGTTCTTCTGCCATGGGGAACCATTCATTTTCATAGTCTCATTTATGACTCATGGATTTGTGTGGGTGTTGAAAAGAAAAATCCAAAGAAATAGGAACAGGAAAAGATTTCTTTCTACATTTAAATATAAATAATAGAAAGAGGCTGAGCTAAGTTATAAATAACAGTGAAGTGAAATGTTCTCCGGAAAATCCATGGCAATAGCATTACTGCTGCCTGAGAAATGTCACTACTTAAAAATTCTGCTCTGAAAAAACCTGTTCATTGTAAAATAAATGCTTTATTATTATTATTATTATTACATCAGATCGTTGTCCTGAATTTTTCCAGGCCAGCAAATGCAATCATTGGTTTCATACATTTCAGTGATTCAGGATGTATGTTTTAAAAATGTATCATATTAGGAAGAGCAACTCAGACTATCATTTGGTGTGTGGTTCTGGATTGATGCAGATTTTCACTATTTTTTGCAGCAAGTGTGAAGTCATGTTTATTATTTTGCACATTAACCAGTTCTTGTCATGACAAGGAAAATAGTATTAGATTAAAACTATCATCATGATTATTCTTATACACATATGCTAATAAAGACATTAAATGGCATACTCGAGACTAGAATCTGGGAACTTTGACAGTAGCCAAGGTGTAGATGAGATTTTGTTACAGCATTTTTCAAAATTTAGTGAAGTTCAGTAATTTAGATTGTTTTGGGAAATTATCCAGCTTGTTAGCAGAAGAAATAACCTAATCTGGGAAGGGAAAATATCACGTGAAATCTTGTATAAGAACTGAAGAAAATGCCTTTCTTCATAACTTAAGAGGAAATACTTGCTCACAGCAGAATATTTCTCATCTCTTTTGTTTGGTTCCAACTTGCAGAGTCATCTTGCTTCTAAAATGGTTTCAGAGCCAGAGATGGTAAGTTTCCAAGCCAGAAAGAAACTCCCCTTATCTTTAAATACATGCCTTTTCAGAATGTGAACCTCAAAAGCCAATTGCATAATTGTGTTTCAAATTTTTAAAAGTTTCCGTCCGATATATTTAGCAAGGCTTAAGCATCCATTTGATGACTCCACATGAGTTATTGTAACAGTCATGTAATCATGCACAGTGTTCATAAATAACTCCATCTCTTCCTACAGACGCTCTGAGAATGCTAGAGATCCCATGTCCATAGGAGACTGTTGGGTGCAGGGAAGGAGGTAAAGGACAGCTGAGGGGGACCCTTTAAAGTATGAATGGTCTTCGTGGTTTTTTTTCTATTCTTTGAGATTGATTCAGCTAACCTAAGCTAAAGGAAAACTAATTACCTTGTGTTTGCAGTAATGCAGAGTTTACCTAGTATTCTGAAATGTTAACCAACTTCTGAGATTAACATTTGTCAGCCTGTTATTGAAAATTGTCCAAAATATCTATGTGGATCATAGTCTGTGGCTATTATCCTGGGTGATGGGTTATAGGGAACATGGCTACTCCATGGAAATGTTAGCAATGAAAAAAAAAAAACAGTAAGCAAATATATATTATTAGAGCCACAACATGCAGTAGTGCAGAGATACAAGCATAAAAGAGCATGCTGTTACTAAAGGCCAGCTAACACAGGAGATCAGAAATCCAGATAGTTAATCTACAGTTTAAAGGAAAATCAAGCACTCACAGGTCTGAAAGCCAGACAACAGGTAGATATGAGCAGAGGCCCATGTGAATAGAGCAGGGACTACAGATCAGATGCTGAGGCAAAATTTCGTATATGCTCTCCACTAAGATGGGAAATCTCCCACTCAGAGTGTTCAGTCTTTTAATTGCCTTGTAGACTTATGTTCACCTAAATTAATTTTGCAACCAGGATAAATTGAGTTATGCATTATGGCTGTTCCCCTATGACCTCCCAAGCTCAGTTCTCCTCTTTGGCTAGTAGCAAATAGACAAATTTACACAAGTGTTGGGACAGGTGATAGGTGTTTAAAAGTCAGGAGATAAGCAGTCCACTCATGCCTCAGAGGTGGATCCAAGGTGCCTGAGTGCTTGGCTTGCATGAACCTGAGGAGGTTGCTATAGAAATGTTATCACATTGCTGGGATCATTGGAGTGCCTAATGGAACTTGAATCTCAAAGTCCACAGGAAGCATGATTAGAAAGGACTTCTCTTGGCTGCTGCATGTTGACAAGGCAGCTACTTAATGCATCTGATTGCATGTGGCTAGCTACCTCTGAGAACCTGGGTAGGGAGGCAGACTGTGTCACAGGGATCCTAGTGATTTCTCATTAACAAGGAGGGGTCTGGAGCCACTAAGACTCAATACAAGGGGAAGGGTAGGGAGTGCTTACAGGCACAGATCTTACTCTCTATATATGGGCAATACTACTGTTTTCATTGATTTCCTTGGGCCTGTGGTTAGAGCAGGGCTTACCCTACAGATTTCAGGTTGAGAAATGTTGAGCACAAAGGAAAGATCAGAGGTTATTAGAGGTGAAAATAAATAGGGAAGGAGTTGGGGCCGGGGGAGAAAAGACAAATCCAGCATGCAGAAATCCAAAACATGGAGGAGCTTCCCAGATCCAGGTAGTAGGATAGCTTGAATATCAAATTTCAGGCAGGCAAAGGGCAGGGGGAGAGAGACAGATGTGTCAAGATAGTTCTGAGATGGAGCCATGTGTCTGACCCGATTGTCTTATCCCAAAACTCCTTGGTTATTCCTTGCCAAAGAACTATTGCTTCAGCATAAAGAAAGAGCTATACTTCACCGACAAGGTGGATTTTCATAATGTGTACCTATTGAAGGTAAAATATGCTAGTTACCCAAGGAAAAGCATGAAACAAAAGGAAAAACAAACACGTCTACATCCATTTCAATCAGGGTCCATAGGAGTTAGAGCTAAAAAGAGACTCTGAAAGTTTTATAATCCAGCCCTTCATTTTACAGAGTGCAACTGAGGTCCTGGGAGGCCAAGTGACTTGTCTAAGTACACACAGTGAGTGACAGTGGTAGGAATGGAAATTGCCCCACCTGATATTCTGGCCAATATTCTTTGCATTGCCCGGGCTTTCAATATTCACAGAATGCTGTGATTAAGGAATATGTCTCCAGCGCTTCCTCAAACAGAGTAGCATAAATTCAAAATCCCAGAGAAGAGACAAAGGGGAACACCTATGAACACTAAGAAGTTGAATGAAAAGGACGAGTAATAGAAATTTAGCAAAGACCATTTATATGTGCCCATGCAAAGGCAGATGTGTGATCTGGGATGTATCCAGAAAACCTTCAGGTGAAAGTAACAGAAATCCCAAGTTCTGGGAACTGAAATGAATAGGGGGTTATTTTTCTCACCTACCAAGATGTCTGGAGATAGACAGCTGCTGGCAGTGGTTAGGCAGCTGCTGGCAGTGGTTTGGCAGCTTCAGAGGTTGCATCTCTGTGATTCTCAGAAACTTCCTCCTGGTCACAAGATGGCTGCCGTAGCCGCTAACACACATCTAGACAGGAATTGTGTTACATGGCCACCCTTAATTGCAAGAAAGGCTAAGAAAGTAAACATTTAGGCTTGGGTGTTGGGTAAGGCAGTGCCTAAAGGTGGGATGGTAGGTGTCCCAGTGCTCCACCACTCCCATCCCCAAGGCAGACATTACTAATCAACCAGGACACTCCTATCACTAAGCTTGAACTTGGCCTTGAACTCTTCCCAACAGAGTTTTCCAAGCAAGTACTACCAATTAATTAATCAAAACTGGCTCATGAGATGAAACCTGTTTGCTCTCCCTAATGCTTTCATAGTAGCTTTGTGGTATGACAAGAAAAGCTCTTTTAACAAAGATGATAATAATAGAGTTTAAATAACCAAATTACAGATACACAGAAAGAGCTGGGTTTGGTCTTCAGTCTTAATTCTTCATTTTACAGCTGAGGAAACTGAAGCCCAGAGTGGCTAGGGGTCTTAATCACGGTAACACAGCCAGCTAGTTGAATGTGGTCCCTTTCAAGGTAGTTATGTTCAGAGGCTTTATACTCATCCTGATGTTTCTGAAGCTCCTCTTAGAATGTCTTTCATTTAGTTAATGAGCTGCTACACAAGAAAATTTAGCCCCTCTATTTTATAGAGGCCTCTGTCTCCTCCCCACCCCTATCCCCACCAAATGATACTGTACAGCTCAAGCACTCATTTATTTAATCATCAAAAATTTATTGAGCATGAGGATGCCAGATCCAGGGTATGACTTGGCTCCAGATGACTCTGGGTTGTTTTGGAAAGTCAAATCCACTCTTGACCGCTTACATTCTGCTGACCACCTCCCTACCTTTCACCTCCTTCCCATCCCCCGTCATGCTAAGGCTGGTTCATGAAAAAAAACTGCCTGCTCTAGGCAATTGTTATAGAGTCAGCTCTGTCCAGTAGAACTTTTTGTGATTACGTAAATGTTCTATAATCTGTGCCACCTAATACAGCATGTACTAGACACATGTAGCTATTTAGCACTTGAAATGTGGCTAGTGTGACTGAGAAACTGACTTTTTAATTTTATTTCATTTTAGCTATTTAAATTTAAATAGCCACACATGGCTACTGGCTACCACATTGAACAGCACAGCATAGTACAACACCCTTCTTCCATTTCCTCTCAAACTAATTCTTTATCTCCCAAATGCCTGACTCAATCACAACTTCTATATCTAGTTCTCCTCCCTTCTCTGGAACTTCCATGTGGTTGCTTGGACCTCATTTCTTCTCTGGCTGAACTTCACTTTCTAGTTTTGGCAACTCCATGATTCAGAGGGAGAAGCTCTATTCTCTAACCCCAGCCCCATGTAACTTAATGGATGGCCCATCCTGGTCACCACACCCAAAGGGGCCACAGAGATTCAAACATTTGCTGTCCCACGTGGGAACATTCAAAATAATGTCCTGCTGGGTGCAGTGGCACATACCTGTAGTCCCAGCTACTCAGGACACTGAGGTGGGAGGATCGCTTGAGCCCAGGAGTTTGAGGTTATAGTGCACTATGATCATGCCTCTGAATAGCCGCTGCATTCCAGCTTGGACAACATATCTGAGACTCCATTTCTTTAAAATAAAAATAAAAAATATGATGATGACAATGTCCTGAGGTGTCTTTGCCCTTTTGGGTGGGAATCACAAAATTCGAATTTTGCCCTGGAGCCTGAGACAGCTTTATCCCTGAGGCATGGCTTAGTGGCACTGCAACAAGTGGCCCATGAGAAATGCTTCCTTCTGTGAGCATTGTACTCTTGAAAAACAGGACAGGACAACCACTCCTGCTCTTGACATCTTTAGACACCTTAAATAATTTTTCACTCTCTAGAATAAAACAATATTTCTGCAGTATAGTGATTTTGTCCTTGGTGCTTTTAGTCGATATACACCTGTCTATAGGTGCGGTGTCCTTTCACCTGGCTCTCTTGGAATCTGAGATGTTCGAGGCTGGAAAAGGGGCATGGGCTCCCATGGCAGGGTGTTTTCCAAGAATGGCCATCATAACAATAGCTCCCAAGTCATATTCTCCCCGCTGGAGTCTGGGAAGGCCTGTGATTCGGGAATACAGTGACACACTCTTGGAACTCTAAGTTGCCACATAAGAAGTCCAGCTTCTCTGAGGCTGCCATGTTGTAAGGAAGTGCAATCCAGTGAAGAAGAGACATGTAGATGCTCCAGTTGGCAGTGACAGTCTTTAAGTTCCCCCAGCCCGGGCATCAGAGACATGGGAGTTGGAGCCTCAGTTTGCCCTCTGTGTTTTAATCTTCCCAGTTGAGGCCCCAAACATGTGAAGAGAAAATCCATCCCCATCATGTCTGTTTCACATTCTTGGGCTACAGAACTTGTGGACATAATCAAATGGCCAATGTTTTATGACGCTAAGTTTGGTGTGATTTGTCGTGTGGCAATAGTACTCATGAGCACTCCATAAGCCCCAAGAGACAAGTGAGAAAAATCAATCCCCATCCTGCAGATCCCCATCAGTAAGCACCATCACCCCTACATGAGTGACTTTGCATAGCCACCATTCCTAGGGGTTCAGGAAGTATTTTTCTACCATGACAAACCTCATGAATCTGACCTTTCCTAAACAATGTAGCATGATGAACAGTGTATTAAAAGGAGGCAAACCACCTCACTACCTCATGCAGGAATGTGGGCTTCCCAATAAAGTCCTTTCAGGTGCAAACTTGTAACTGAGTTGGTGAGAGTTTGGACTGAACTATTTACTTGCCCTACAGGTTACCTAATAGTTGAGAGACAACACCTCAGGTAGAGACACTGCTGATAATAAAATTACTAAATTCTTCAGCACTTACTTCAAAGAAGGCCCCTTGTAGGCAGAAGACACTCCTAGTGGATGAACTGGCTTGGGGCTTTCATCCTGGAGATACCGAAGGAAGACTGGAAGTGAGGAAGAGGGCTGGGCATGGTGGCTCATGCCTGTAATCCCAGCACTTTGGAGGCTGAGGCGGGCTGATCACTTGAGGTCAGGAGTGTGGAACCAGCTTGGTCAACATGGCAAAACCCATCTCTACTAAAAATACAAAAATTAGCAGGGCATGGTGGCAGCCACCTGTAGTCCCAGCTACTCAGGAGGCTGAGGCAGAAGAATGGCTTGAACCCAGGAGGCAGAGGTTGCAGTGAGCCAAGATCGTGCCACTGCACTCCAGCCTGGGCAAGAGAGCAAGACTCTGTCTCAAAAAAAAAAACAAAACCAAAAAAAAGGAAGTGAGTGAGGAGGAGGAGGAGGAAGTTGCCTCTGATGAGAAGGTAGTGTTCATGAGGGTCAGTCATGTTTCTCCCCACTCTGGGAGGGAAAGGGAATTGGTGCTCTTTTGTTACAGTTCCTTAGGGACTCCTTTGTTAAAAATTGAAGTTGAGGAAGGAAGTCCCAAGAAGACTTGCTTATACAGTTCAGATTTTATTCCAGAAGGGAAGACTGACATCTTCTTCCCGGTTGTTTGATTAGCCACTGGACTCCCTGCCTGTCCAAGTGCTTGCAAATCAGGCAAAGTGTACCAGAGAGAAGTAGCATGGTGGATGGTGTTGGGGGAGAGGGGCAAGGATACCTGCTATGGACTGAATGTTTGTTTCCCCTCTACTCCTTCATTTCATATGTTGAAATCCTAACCCCCAATGTGATGGTGTTCGGAAGTGGGGCCTTTGGGAGGTAATTAGGTCATGAAGCTAGAGTCCTCATGAATGAGATCAGTACACTTACAAATAGAAACGAAAGCTTCCTCTCTCTCTGCTCTCTGCCATGTGAGGACACAGTAAGAAGATGACCATCTCCAAACCAGAAAGAAGGCCTTCACCAGACATGTGGTCTGCCAGCACCTTGATCTTGGACTTCCCAGGCTCCAGAACTGTGAGAAATAAGTGCTTGTTGTATAATCCACCCAGCCTATGGCAGTTTGTTATAGCAACCAGAACTAAGACAATATCCCTCAAGTTCCCAGGCCTCAGAGATATAAAAGATGGATCTGATCCAAGCCGTGAGCCCCAGCATTAGAGTCTAAGGAAGGAAGAGGAGACTGGGGTTGAAGCATTACTAGATTGAGGAGCATAGGAAGAGGCCCCAAGTGAAGGTCAGAGGTGTCTCACAGGTACATGAAAGCCACGGATGCGTCACGGGAGTGAGGGGCTCCAACAAGGGAAATGGATCAGTGGTAACAATCATCAGAAACCAAATGTCAACGAGTGCATGCTCTTGCTTAAGGAGACAGCTTCCCTCCTCTACAGAAGGATGGGGAAGGGATGGGGAACAGCAAAGGGAGTGGCCCACACCACCTCCCAGCTCCAGATCCCTAGAACTGCAGGTGAGCCTGAGCTTGGGAAAGGAAGAAAGATATGAATCACAAGTGTTTGAGGTAACGAATATGCTAATCTCTCTGATTTGATCATTATACAAGGTATATATGTATCGAAACATCATGGAAATGTACAATTATATGCCAATTAAAATCAAAATAACACTTTAAAAAGTATATGAAGTTGGAGTTTTAAAACAAATGAGGCTGAGCTTTAATAACTGGATTACCCCATTTTAATAACTGAAATTATGAAGTTACAGAGTTGGACAGAGGTGACATTAAGGAAGCCTTTGACTCAGGAGCAGAGCATAGATGGGGACAGACATTGAAAAAACATGCAGTTTATGTGTGACGGACGCCATGGGTTAAATAAGCTGTCCTCACACTCATTATCTGGCAGAGAGTGTAGTGGCTGGGGTGCAGGTTCTGGGCCCCAAGCCCTGAGTTTGAATGCGGCACTGACTGGCTGCAGACCTTCAAGGTATGTTATGAACTCAGATTTGAGTTTCCTATTTGTAAAGTGGGGCTAATACAGGCTATGTCATAGAGTTGTGAGACTTAAATGAAATAATGTCTGTACACATTCAAAAATAGAAAGGAGCTGCTTTATCCACAGAGTATCTCTCTTTTTGCTCCTCCACATGTTCACTTCCTGGTAATAAGACCCCTGGGTCTCCATTCCCTGGATCACTGCCTCCTGGCCTGGCCACAGCTGTGCAGTTCTTCCAGCTTCTGAGCCACTGGCACTGATGAGGGAGGTTCTTTCCTGCCTCTCTGAGACCCTGCTGTGGTCCATACTGGATCACCCTTCCTTGCAGGCCTCAGCAGTGACCACCAGACACACCTCCTTTCTGCCTTAACGTCTTTTCTCTTTCCCTGGAGTACCCTGAGCTGCAGTTAGTGCTCTCGCCCAACGACTGCTCATTTTCCTTAGGGCTCTGAGGGAGGGCTGCCCAGACCCTCATCTGGGCCATTGACTCTTCTCAACAGTGGTGGCCTGGAACAGCTGGACTCAGCCCAGATGCACACTGCCCTGGTGGTGAGCACTTTTTAAAATTGAGGTAAAACTTATCTATAGTAAAGTGTACAGATCTTAGTGTACAGCTTGATGAATTTTTACATATGGGTACACCCATGTAAGCAAATCTCCCAGGTCAAGAGTTAGAAAAATTACATCATTCCAGAAGGCTTCTCCAGGCTCAATAACCCAGTTTGCTCATGCCCTTCCCAGTCAATAGCCCCTCTCTCAGAAGCAACCAGCATTCTGACTTTTAACACCATAGATTTGTTTCACCTGCTTTTGCTTTTGAACTTCTTAGACATGGATTTATATTGTATGTAGACTTTACTATCTGGCTTATTTTGCTCAACATAATGTCTTTGAGATTAATCCATGTTGTTGCGTGGACCCACAGTTTGTTCCTTTTAATTGCTGCGGGGTATTCTATCGTATGGATATATTACAATTTGTGTATCCATTCACCTTGACAGCCATTTGGGTTTATTTCCAAATTTTGGCAATTATGAATAAAGCTGCTGTCTACTTTCACATACATGTGCTTCTGTAAACACATGCACTAAGTTCTCCTGAGTAAATACCTAGGAGTGAAACTGATGGGTCATAGGATAGGGGCATGTTTGGCTTTAGTGGATATCATGGGCATTTGATGAATGCCATTTATTAGAACCAATGAGTGAATGAACAAATGACACTTTAGTGCCACCATTAGCTTTTAAACACTAACACAGGAATGTATGCATTTGGGGTAAAAATAGTTTATTGCAAATAAAGTCATTTAGACAGGATTATCAGTGGTTTTAGAACAGAGCATGGGGTTTTGAGGGGCAGGCAGGAAGAGAAACTTGGCCAAGAGACCCCTGGAAAGAGGCAGGTCAGAGCCAGGATGAGATGGGGGCTGGTGGGGGGTTTTACAAAGTGCTGAAAGCAGGGCCAAGCACATGACCCAAACACATTCGTGCCTGCAAAGAGCGTAGTGGTGTGCGCTTCTATGAGATTCTCCATCATGTTTCATAATTGGTTTCCTTCACCTTGGGAGTCTTTAGTCATCAAACATTTCGCTGTCAAAACATTATCAATTCAGCTATATGGATAATATATCAGCAATGTAATCTGCAATTAATGCAGCTGTCAGTCAAGAGCCACCCTAGAGAATACAACAGACCCAGAGCCCCGCCTCCTCCGCTGCTGTTCAAGCTTCCCCTCCCTTAGACAACCAGTGCCACCCTGCTTTCTACATGCACCACAGGGCCTGCTCTCAAATCCCCCAGTCTGTAATCTCTTCAGTATTGGCAGCCCTCCCCGGGAGTACCAGACTATTTTTGGCACATCAGCAGGGAATTGTGGGAGGATTAAAGTGATTGCCATTAATGTTGGAGTATCAGACACTGGGAGCAGGGGGAGTAGAGGAAAGAGCAAAGGAGGCAACCCAGTCACCCAAAACCTCACCTGCTTTGCCTTTGCATGTGATTGATCCTGCTGATAACACAGCTCTGCACTTCTGGCTTTACTTTCAGGCCCAAATCCAAACATTTTACCCTGTTTCTCACAGCCCTTGCTTACTTCTAATCACCTCTTGTATCTAAGTCATCACCAAACCCAAGATCATCTAGGTTTTCTTCTATGTTATCTTCTAGTTTTACAGTTTTACATTTTACCTTTAGATCTATGATACATTTTGAGTTAATTTTTGTGAAGATCTGTGTCTAGATCATTTTTTTGCATGTGGATATTCAGTTGTTACAGACCATTTGTCAAAAAGACTATCTTTGCACCCACTTGATATTCTGAAAGTTACTTGTGATGGTTGGTTGATGTTTGCTTCCTCACTGGAAAATAAACCACATTCACACAAGTTCTGGGTTTTCACTGCCTAACTCAAGGACTTGACATATCATATATTCTTCATCTAAACCTACAGCATTAAGAAAGTAAGCAAATGCTCTTTATTTAACCCCGTGCCTTTCATTATGACCCTTACTTTAAGTTAAAGTGAAACATTATTATCATGGTCATTATTATCATCAACAGGCTAAATTCTTCCATTGTACCACCTAAATTGTTCAAATTCGCTGGGAAAGGAATGATAGGTTTGTCCCTTCCCTTTGGAAAATCTTTTTTTTTTTTTTTTTAAAGAAAGATGGTTTTGCCCAAACACTGTAATTGTATTGAAAGTAGCCATTTAACTTTTGGGTTCAACTCTGAATTCTGATATTGTAGCCAGCAAGAGTCCTTTGCCAGGTAGTTCTCAAATAGAGTCCATTTTAATTATCCCGTTTCTGGATTATTCAGCTCCTGTGCTTTCCTTTCTTCTTTCATCATCTGTCCTTCAGTGATACTTGTTAAAATATCCACCACAAGGAGGACTTGGACAATGATCCTTGAACCTTCAGTTTCCCAAGGTGCTTGGGTCACACATGGCACATGCACGCAGGAAGGACCCCTGTGAAAATAATTCTTGCACCCCCACCCAGGTTTTTCTGCTCCAGGCACTGAAATATGGGACAGGGAGTCCTCATGTTGGAGTGCAGATTTCTAAGAGGCTTGCATTGAGAGCCAGGCAAACTTCAGGTTCAGTCTCTGTCTTGCCACTGACTGGTCATGTGATCTTAGATAAGATGCTTCATCTCACCAAGCCTCAGCTGACCCCTCTAGGTGATAGGTGTTTATTTACAAAACTATCTGTGAGCAATGAGACTTCAGTTATTTAAAAATCTCTGTACCCATTTCCTCATCTGTAAAATGGGATAATAATAACTCTCTTCAGGGTTGTGAGGATTAAATGATTTAATGTGTGCAAAACTCTGCTAAAAATGTATTAGGATGCTGCTGCTGCTGACGATGATGATGTTACAGCACTGTGATTAAGAGGGTCACTTTGAGCTAAAAATAGAACTACCATTTCACCCAGTAATCCCATTATTGGGTATATACCCAAAGGAATATAAATTGTTCTGCCGTAAAGACACATGCACGCGAATGTTCATGGCAGCACTATTCACAATAGCAAAGACACAGAATTAACCTAAATGGCTATCAATGGCAGACTGGATAAAGAAAACGTGGTACATATACACCATGGAATACTACACAGCCATAAAAAATAATGAGATCATGTCCTTTGCAGGAACACGGATGGAGCTGGAGGCCATTATCCTTAGCAAACTAACTCAGGAAGAGAAGACCAAATATCACATGCTCTCACTTATAAATGAAAGCTAAAAGATGAGAACACATGGACATATAGAGGGGAACAACAGACACTGGGGCCTACTTGAGGATGGAGGGTGGGAAGAGAGAGAGGATCAGAAAAAATAACTATTGATACTACAAGGCTTGGTACCTGGGTGAAGAAGTAATTTGTACAACAAACCCCTGTGACATGAGTTTACCTATGTAACAAACCTGTATATATACCCTTGAACCTAAAATAAAAGTTGAAAAAAAAAAAGAGTGCCACTTTGGAGTCAAACAAGCCTAGGTTCAAATCTCAAATGTATGACCCTAAGGAAGCTACTCAATCCCTTTAATATTTGTTTTCCTCATCTGGAAAATGAGATAATAATGGTGCTCCCTTCATAGGGTGGTTGTGAGATTCAAGTGCTCAGTGTGGGTCCTGACAAACAGAAAGTGGGTAACAGCTGGTAGCTACTGCCATTGTGGAAGATTGTTACACAATCTCTGAAGAGATTCCTTAACTTGGGACCTTGTAGAGATGTCAAAAAGATATTTTGGGAATGTTTGAGTTCACAGTCCATATTGAGGATAACAGACAACTCACAAGGTACAGTGTAGACAGGGACCTAAAAAAGAAACACCACGCAATGTGGCCTCTGGTTCCTCTCACTAAGGAGCAGCCTTAACCAAGAGTGTTTGGGTGAAAAGTCCCACTGCTGGTCCCAGCAAGTTGGTGTTTGATGAGCTAACGTTGCTTCTTTGCCAAGTGGGCCATTGATGTCTTGGTTTGGAGCCCCTGGGATTGACTCTTAGTCATTGTTCCAGCTCCTGGCCAGGGCACAGTCTGGGATAGGTTGGGCTTTCCTTACTGACAGGGGAGGAAGGGCTGCAGAGTTGCTGCTTTGTCCAGACTGTGTTGGCTCCACAGCCTCCCAGACATTTTCTGCTCTATTGGCAGAGAGCTATCTCCCTGGACAGACAGAGGCCACGAGAAGGGCTTCAAAGCCCATCTGAGAGTGGGGGTTGTGGAGTGAGTATGCCCTAGAAAGAATCCTCCCTTAGAGCTGCAACAAGATACTCCTGAGCCATTCCCAGCAGCAGTCCCTGGCACAGTCCAAGGCAGCTCATTGCTGCACATCACTGCTTAGTTACTCCATGTCCAATATCAGAAGCAGCAGCATCTCATCTGTCCCTCTGCAGCCCTCTGAGGGGGATGAGGCATCTCAATTTTACAGGTGAGGCTGCTAAGGCCAAGGGATGTCCTTTGCTCAGAGACAGCCAGTTGGGAAGTCTCAGGCCATTTCTCTTTCCTCTGGGCCCTGTGTCACTTAGCTCCTACTGGCCACTACAAACACAGCCCATTTTTCACTGCCTTCAAGCCCCAACCCAGTACCAGGGGCTCCCTACCACCTGGTTCCTCAAGTCTGCCTCTGGGCCATTGCAGCCCCTGCGCTCCCTGTGCTTGGACAGTGCCTCTGTATAGTTAGGTCTCAGCGAAGACATTGTCACCTCCAAGAGGCCTTTCCCTAGTCACTCTAAAGTAGCATTCATCAATCACTCTGTATCTCATCATTGAATGCCTCCAAACCCTTATCCCATTATCTTTATTATTATTATTCTTTTTTTTTTTTTTGAGACAGAGTCTCACTCTATCATCCAGGCTGGAGTGCAGTGGTGCAATCTTGACCTCCCGGGCTCAAGAAATCCTCTCACCTCAGCCTCCAGAGCAGCTGGGACTACAGGCACGTACCACCATGCCGGGCTAATTTTTTGTATTTTTTGGTAGAGACACGGTTTCACCGTGTTGCCCAGCCTGGTCTCAAACTCCTGGGCTCAAGCAATCTGCCTGCCTCGGCCTCCCAAAGTGCTGGGATTACAGGCCTGAGCCACTGCACCCGCCTATCCATTTATCTTTATCTCTCTCAGTGAGGTTAGAATCTCAGGAGTCTTGCTCACTGTCGCCTTGCAGCACTTGGCAAAGAGCACCATCCGCAGACAAGGGGCAGCCAAGCCCCTGCCCTGGGCCCTGAACCAATGCCCAGAGGGTCTGCTCTGGGCCCTTGCAGCTATGCCCTCCCCATAGGATAAGGGGTCTACAGGACCAAAGGAAGTACCCACCCAGAGCCCATTATCTCCTCTTCTAGATGGCATCATGGGTACCCAGGAATCAGTAAGTCCCTGACCACATGGCCCTAAACCCACTCCCAGGGAGGATTTGTGGGCCTCTCATCTTCCCTAGGGTAGATCACACACCATTGTGAGGCCCCAAGGCCCAATGGGTGGCCACGGGGCAGTACATGGAGGTGAGGCTCCTCAGAATGGTGGGCAGACAGGGAGAGTTGGGGGAGGGAAGAAAAGGGATGGCAGTTCCCATATGAGGGCCAAGGAAGGGGATGGGGGAGCTCTCCACACATCATCGAGTTCCAGTGCAGAACTCCAGGGAGCTCTAGGATTATGCATTTGAACCTGGCCTTCCAGGTCTTTATGACAGTATATGATGGAACAGTTCATTAGTTTGATTTATAACTTAAAATTTAGACATACAGTATGTGAGCCTCCAATTGCTCTCCAAATGTTAGGGGCAGGCCTGTTAACATATAGTAGATAACCACTAAATATTGACAAATAAAGGTATAAGTGAATGAAGAAATGAACAAATGAATGAAGTTTAAGCCCATTCACCAGAGCTTCCACAGTGGCAGCTTGGGGGAAGTTTCCACACAGAGTAAAGTGGAGCCTCTCACTCAGTCTGGATAGACACAACCAAGTGAGGAGTTTGCGCCCTGGTGGGCCAAATCACACTGCTCCAGGGATTGCTGTAAGACAGTCAGCCTCAGTAATGAGATCAAATTAGAGCCACAGCCAAAATAACCAGCCGTTTCCTAAAGTAGCGTAGAACGTGGCTTTGAGCTTTTCCATGGATTTAATTCCCCCCACTATACCTTCAAGCATTGACTACATGTGTGTTTAAAGCAAGGCATTAAGAAACATATGGCCAATAGCAGGCTCTATCCTATTTTTCTAAGAACTATGAAGCTAGTGGATGGGCCCCAGCAAGATAATATAACAAAAGAAGAGAAAAAGAGTTAATTCTATAAAATGCAGTAACTGCTAAGTCAACTCCTTCTAAAACATTTTAGAGATTTTAAGGTCAAGAATTAATGGTCCACTTACTTCAAAGGAATCAATTTATTTCTTCAGCATTCATTTTCAAAATCAATCATTTTGCGTCACCTAGAGAACTTAAGAAATTGAACTTTGAAAGCACATTACCGTAAAACACTCATCTATGTATGACTTCCAGCTACCACGAGTCTTTTTCACATAAATCCCAAAGATAGTTGATTTCTTGTTGCTTTGCTCTAGATGTAATAGCTGGTAATACTGTGGTCCTGCAGAGGCGTTCTAAATAATGGGTAGCAAAGCAAAGCACTTGCAGGGATCAATTCAGACCAACAACCATCTGGAGTGAACCCATGTGGGCCAGGCATGTGCTAGGTGCTGACAGGGCCTTTTGGTGTAATTGAGCAGTGCCGGCAGGCGGCCAATTCAGGAAAAGCATAGAATTATTTGCTTTTCCCTCTGCTAGCTGAGTTATTCCTGCAAGATGGGTGTGTTTAGGGTTCTGAATTATTTAAAGGTTTATGCTGAAAATTTGGAGGGCAATAACTATGCACCAGTGTATCTTTAGTCAAAGTTGTTATGTTTCTGCTTTGTAAAAACATCCCATCAAGGCTGGGCACAGTGGCTCATATCTGTAATTTCAGCACTTTAGGAGGCCAAGGCAGGAGGATGGCTTGAGTCCAGGAATTCAAGACCAGCCTGGGCAACATAGCAAAACTTTGTCTCTACTAAAATTAAAAAATCAGCCAGGCATGGTGGTGCATGCCTATAGTCCTCGCCAATCCAGAGGCTGAGGCACAAGGATGGCTTGAGCCCATGAGTTGGAGGTTGCTGTGAACTATTATTCTGCCACTGCACTCCAGCCTAGGCAACAGAGCAAGACCCTGTCTAAAAAACACAAATCACACACACTGTATTAGGCCATTTTCATATTGCTATAAAGAACTACCCAAGACTGGGTAATTTATAAAGGGAAGAGGTTTAATTGACTCACAGTTCCATATGGCTGGGGAGGCCTCAGGAAACTTACAAGTGTGGCAGAAGGCAAAGGGGAAGAAGGCACCTTCACGAGGCGGCAGGAAGGAGAAGAACTGAGCAAAGGGGAAGAACCGCTTATAAAACTATCATATCTCATGAGAATTCACTCACTGTCATGAGAACAGCATGGGGGAAATTGCCCCACGATTCAATCACCTCCACCTGCTCTCTCCCTCGACACATGGGGATTATAGGGATTATAGGGATTATGGGGATTACAATTCAAGATGAGATTTGGGTAGGAACACAAAGCCTAACCGTATCACAGACACACACACACAACCTTCAATTGAGTTAACCTAAAGGCTGATGTTATTATCACGGTGCTGCAACAAACAGCCTCGGTGACCTTGGACAAGTCACTCCACCTAACCTCCCCAAGCTTTAGTTTGGATGGATGATCTGTAGACTTGTCATCAGTGCTAACAGTCTGGAAAACCCCATGTTAATCAACACCACCAGGGACTCAGACAGACCAGCTGTTTGGCTTCAGAAGACAAAACCTCCAGCTGAATGAGGGCATTTAGCATTGGGCTTTTTGGCAGCTGCACACACAGTGAATAAATGTCAGGAGCAGATTAGTAAGGGAGCCTTGGGTAGAGAGAGCTTTGGTAATTCAAGCCCCTGAGCATCCTATTTACTGAGAAGTGGCTCTGAATTAAATAAACATTTAAATTACACACTCATCCCAAATTGGATTTCAAGGGGAGCATCATTACTGGAGCATAGGAGAGACAGCTACAGTCCAAGGCTACCTGGATCAAGTACTAATTGGATCAAGGTTTAATTCTTCCAAACAGCCACATATTTCACATTGCATTTGACTGGATATAATAGGAAACTAGAGCAGGGGCTATTATTATTTGCAGGGATGGGGTGGAGGATCTGGCTATGCCACCCCAAACTCTTCATTGACTACAAATTTAACCTTGAGCAAATCTTGTTCTACGATCATGAAGGTCCTGCCCAACCTCTAACATTTTATAGTCTATCACTTGTTCCTAATGAGAATCATTAAAATTAACACTCAGGGCAGCCTGCAGAATAACGGCTTCAGTGCTTGACTGCACATTGGAATCACCTGAGGATCTTAAAACTTTACTGATGTTGCTCAGGCACAGCGGATCACGCCTGTAATCCCAGCACTTTGGGAGGCTGAGGCAGGATTGTGTGAGACCAGGAGTTCAAGACCAGCCTAGGCAATATAGCAAGTCCTCCATCTCTACAGAAAACTTTAAAATTAGCCAGGCATGGTGGCATGCACTTGTAGTTCCAGGTACCTGTAAGGTTGAGGCAGGAGGAGCCCTTGAGCAAGGAGGCTCACATTACAGTGAGCTATGATTACACCACTGCCCTCCATTCTGAGCAACAGAGTAAGACACTGCCTCTAAAAAAATAAAATTACTGACATTATGTTCTATCTGCAGATTCTAGTTTCATTGGTCTGAGGGCTCCTGGGCTTTAATTTTAAAAGCCCACAGGGATACTAATGGACATTCAGGCTGAAAACTCCTGCTTCAGGGAGAAAGCTCCATGGGGTGTGTGGCACACACTGTGAGCTACCCAAAAGCCATCCAGTGCTCAATTTTCCCTTGTCTTCATCACATAAAAAGGCTAGAAAACTAAAATACCTCCCCAGATTCCCTTACAGTAAGAGGCTTATGTGCCCCAGTTCTGACCAGTGAGATATAAGTGGAATTCACTGGGTAGAGATCCCAGGAAAGCTTTTTAGAGGAGACTGACCTGGCTGGTGGGCACTTTAGCCCTTGCCCTGTGCTCCCTTTTTTTCTTCCTGTCTGTAATATAGATGCCATGCCTGGATGTTCAGCTGCTGTATTACAAGCAAGCAGACAAGTGCCAAGCACTTATCTAAAGATGGTAGAGCAGGAAGAGAGAAGCGACCTGGATCTTTGGGTTCACTGTGACCTGCAGTATCTGCCCTATTGCCTGTCTTGGAATTCTTTGATGCATGAGATAAATAACCTCCCTACTTATTTCAGCCACTGCCAGTGCCACTTCCTCTTGCATGCAGCCCAGCACTATCTTTAAATGATACAGAACATGAAAGGTGTTAAGAGGAAATGCTTCGCCTTCTCAAGGTCACCTCAATCTTACAGCATGAACACAGAGTGAGAAACAATTTTCTTAATTTATAAATGACCATTATAACTAAAGCATATTGGCAGGGCATGATGGCTCACGCCTGTAATCCCAGCACTCTGGGAGGCCAAGGTGGGCAGATCACCTGAGATCAGGAGTTCGAGACCAGCCTGCCAAATATGGTGAAACCCCGTCTCCACTGAAACTACAAAAATTAGCCGGGTACGGTGGCATGTGCCTGTAGTCCTAGCTACTCAGGAGGCTGAAAGAGAAGAATCGCTTGAACCTGGGAGGTGGAGGTTGCAGTGAGCCGAGATCACACCACTGCACTCCAGCCTGGGTGACACAGTGAGGCTCTGTCTCAAAAAACAAACAAACAAAAAAGACAAAAGCATATTGACACTTAAACCAGAAGAGTTATGTTTTTGAGTCTACAGGAGGCTCCCCAAAAGGCCTGTGCATTGACAGAAATTTCTGGAGCCTAACTACTAGGTTAAGGTTATGGCTCTTGGAAAATTGTACTAATAACTCAATTGTCATCTTGACCCCAGCCCTACTGCTACTGTTCCTGGGCTGAGTAAAAGGCCTAGTGTGCTCAGGAGTACAAGGATAGGAAGCTGAAAGCAGAGTTGTGCAGAACAAGGGCTCAATAAGTCTCAGGGGCTTTCTATTTTATTTTTATTTTTATTTTTAAGACAGGGTTTTGCTCTGTCGCCCAGGCTGGAGTGCAGTGGCACAATCACAGCTCACTGCAGCCTCGACCTCCCAAGTTCAAGCCATTCAGGGGCTTTCTAAAGAAGACGTTATATTAGAGGCCATGATCCTAGCCATCATTTTTAGCTAGTCCCAGGAGTCTGTGTTACTGGGATGGAGGTAAGATTGGGGATGGGAGCAGTTAGCTTCTCCTGCTGCCTTGACTTCCTTCCTTCTTCTCTCCTTCTTCTTTCCTTCTTCCTCTCCTCCTCTCTTTTCTAGGCTCACACTTCCGCACTCACAGGGAAGAGACAAAATGATAGCCATCCTTATGTTCCCTGCACTTGGTAGAGTATCTGTCAGAGAGTAGGTGCTCACTAAATGCTTGTTAGAATGAACACTCATCCTCACACTCTGCTCGCACTTACCTACAGGTACCCACCACCACTCCCTCTTCCTGTGCGGGGAGAAGTCTAACCTGTTCTCATAACAGAGTTACGTTTTCTTCCCTTGTTACCTTCTCTGGATCACCCTACTGCCATTCCTGCCCATATCCTTATGCTGGCATTTAAAAAAAGAGAAATGGGAAAGCATCACAAGAGACATATGGGTGGAGGGGGATTATTCTGTGTTTTTAAGGAGATGACAGTAATTGAGTAAAGCAGGAGATACTGGCTGGGCGCGGGGCTCACGCCTGTAATCCCAGCCACTTTTGGGGGCTGAGGTGGGTGGATCACGAGGTCAAGAGTTTGATACCAGTGTGGCCAACATACTGAAACCCCGTCTCTACTAAAAATACAAAAATTAGCCGGGTGTGGTGGCATGTACCTGTAGTCCCAGCTATTCGGGAGGCTGAGGCAGGAGAATCACTTGAACCCAGGAGGTGGAAGTTGCAGTGAGCCGAGATGGCACCATTGCACTCCAGCCTGGGGGACAGAGTGAGACTGTCTGAAAAAAGGGGGGGCAGGGAGAGATGACAAAGATTCAGAAGTGAGAGGAGAAACAAAGGGAAAAGGTCCTTGAGAAGGTGAAGTGGAGGGTTGGCCTTTGGTGGGAGGAGAGACTCAAAAAACAGAGAAGAGAGGCCCTACCTCAGTAGACTTGTACATCTGGCTTCTGTTTTCCTAAAAAGGTGGAAAGTGAGATCATCAGCTGAGAATAGGTTGAGAGGTTAGGGTGTGGAAGGCTGAGAAAGAGAAGGTTGTATTGACCCATTATGACTTGCTTTCTCTTTTCCTTTTCTCCTCCCTAGGCCAGCCTTGACCAGGGCCTGCCTGCAGGCTTATGATGAATGATATAATGGCCACCTTGGCCTAGGTTACAAGATCTGATCAGTCTATCAAACTGTCTTAATTGTATGATGCCAACTCATGCAGAGAATGGTGTGGAGTCATCTTCTCACACTCGATCAAAGTGAGTTCCTGCAATTTCTCTGCTAATGATATGGTTTGGCTCTGTGTCCCACCCAAATCTCATTCGAATTGTAATCCTCAATGTTGGAGGAGGGTCCTGGCAGGAGGTGATTGAATCATGGGGGGCTGTATTAGTCCATTTTCACCCTGTTGATAAAGACATACCCAAGACTGGGTAAATTATAAAGAAAAAGTGGTTTAATGGATTCACAATTCCATGTGGCTGGGGAGGCCTCACAATTGTGGTGGAAGGTGAAAGGAACATCTTCCATGGCAGCAGACCAGAGAGAGAATGAGAGCCAAGCAAAAGGAGTTTCTCCTTATAAAATCATCAGATCTTGTGAGAGTTATTCACTACCACAAGACCAGCATAGGGGAAACTGCCCCCATGATTCAATTACTCCCACCAGGTCCCTCCTACAACACATGCGAATTATGAGAGCTACAATTCAAGATGAAACTTGGGTGGGGACACAGCCAAAACATATCCGGGGAGGACTTCCCCCTTGTTGTTATCATGATAATGAGTGAGTTCTCACGAGATCTGCTTGCTTAAAAGTGTGCAGCACTTCCCCCTTTACTCTCTTCCTTCTGCTCCTGCCACATAAGATGTGCCTCCTTCCTCTTTGCCTTCTGCCATGATTATAAGTTTCCTGAGGCCTCTCCAGCCATGCTTCCTGTATAGCCTGTGAAACTGTGAGTCAATTAAATCTTTTTTCTTTATAAATTACCCAGTCTCAGGTAGTCCTTTTTTAATTTCTTTTTTTTTTTTTAATTTTTTTTATTTTTTGAGACGGAGTCTTGCTCTGTTGCTTAGGCTGGAGTGCAGTAGCATGATCTTGGCTCACTGCAACCTCTGCTGAGCCCCCAGTTCAAGCAATTCTCATGTCTCAGCCTCCCAAATAGCTGAGATTACAGGTGCCCACCACCATATCCAGCTAATTTTTTTTTTTTTTTTTTTTTTTAGTAGAGATAGGGTTTCGCCATGTTGGCCAGGCTGGTGTCAAACTCCTGACCTCAAGTGATCAGCCCGCCTTGCAGGTAGTCCTTTATATCAATGTGAGAATGAACTAATACACCTAAACTTCAGCATCACCCATTCCCACCCTTTTCCTGGTGATGGCAAGAGAAGGAGAAGCAGAGTCTAATTTGGGCTACAGCAGGTAAAATTTGAGAAATTCAATGAAGTCAAAATGAGACCACCCAGATCCTGAAATATAAACATTAAGAAAAGCAAAGGTTTAGTAAGTGGTTCTGAGGTCTCTGGACATCCTTTGGCACTTCAAAGCTTCCAGTGATTCTACAAGACTTATAGCAGAAACACCAGTCTTAACATTTCAAGATTATTGCAACTTTTTCTTAATCTACCTCAATCCATTCTATATCATGCCATTAATAGACATGTCCTAAAATATGAGAATGAGAGCATAGGGGGTTGAGAAGAAACTACAAGGGGACGGGAAGTGAAACGTTTCCCTAGTTTAGACCTCGTGAAATTCTCGAGGAGTACCTCCTGGCACACTGCCAGGAATCCCATCCCAAGCAGGGAAGCCGAGCCCTCTCCAAAGAGGGCATGAGTAGGAATTGTGCATCATCCTTCTAGAACCACGAGTAGGAGGGTCTTATGGGACCATTCTGGTCCTGGGGAACTAGAGTTGTTGGTTTCAATTGTAACCCAGAAAGTAGGCAACAAGGCCTACAGCTTTGTGTGCAGAGTTGAGGACAAACACTGACCAGCATCATTCAAGAGAACTCCTTCCTTGCGAATTCAATGCCCTGCCATGATTCTCATCATCTTTTCCCTTTTGTTCATGCTTCTTCCAGTGGAGTCTTTGTCCTCCAACTCCTCACAGTTAGAGCCTCTACATTTCCTTCCTTTTCCTCAAAGTAATCCCAGGAAAAGGTAGATAACTCCTTAATTCTCAATGCAAATTTCAAATATTTTACCATCCCTCTTCTGTCAAAGTGACCGACACTGGTAGCACTAGAAATTTGGAGTTTTCCTGGAAATAGAATCTTATGAGAATGTCTTTGCAAAGCAATGACTTTAACATTATGGAGTTTTACCCACGTGAGAAGACTGCTATTTGTTGAGGAATTGAGATTAATGAGTTGTCACATCCTTATGATGGAAAAGGAGACAGATGATTTTGCAATCCATATTCAGCCTTCTTCTATTAAAATATAAAATTATATGTCAAAGCATCTGGATGATCTAAAAACAGTGGTTGCCTGGAGTATGGAGCTCAGTCACTTTTGAGAAAAAAATGCATGTTTATTTTTAAAGGAAAAATGAAAAAGAGGGATATTGGAATGTAGGGATGCTTATGTTGAGAAAGTTTGCCCAGATTGACCTGACATCCTGGAAAATATTTTAGTTCATTTGATAGAAGGAATCCAGTGCTTCCAGCCAGGACAGTGAAAGAGAGTTCTAAGAAATTTAAATGCATAAAAAGAAAAAAAAAAAAGTAAGAGGAGGCAAAAGTAGAGAGAAAACAACAAAGGATGGTAATATTCTAAACCCTAGGTTGCAATTTTCTTTACCATTGGCTATCTTACCACGCCTCCCTAGTATACATTCATACATTCATCTTCACTCACCTTTGGCTCTCCAGTGATTTCCAATGGATTGCGGTTAGAGTCTTGACAGATCTGTCCAGTGGTCTTCAATCAGGATCACAATGAGAGACAAGCCAAGAATCCCATTTGCTCTTGCTCTGTTTGGAATATCTCCACATTAGCCCAACTTTCCATTACTGCTACTGACTTTAGACTTCTGGATGACAAATGTAAGAAAGAAAGTGATTCTGTTATCAAGCAAGGAGGATCCTAAAGAGCTCCTTGTTATCATCACCAAGATCTGAAATTATGTGCTGTTCCATTTGTGAGCTCATTAATCTCTGTTTTCCAGTGGGAGCTTTGCAATTGCAAAGAGCTGCTCAGCGGAGACCTCCAACAGCTGTCCAACTGCAGCATCCCTGGGCCACAGGCACACTGGCCTGATTGGAATGGGAATTCATATTCAGGGCAGGGGGAGGCAACAGGGGGTTTGAGCTAATCAAAGTACAAAGCTTGTTTAGAATTTATTGATGTGTTGTTAACTGTGTTGCAGCTTTTCCTAGAATGATGGCTGTTTGTTTATTGATTCTTCAAAAAAGCTTTCAATATTGTGGTTTGTTTATCACGGAGGTTTGAGTTGTTGAAAGTTGACCTCAAAATTGATGTAATTAACTGGTTTTAGTTTGCTATGTTTAATTGATGTTGAAGTGTAGACAGGAAAGTATGTGGGGGTGGTGGTAATTTTCTAGTTAGTTGGACATTGTTTTTGGCTTTTAGAGCCTTCCGGTTACTCAACAATAACTTTCCAAATGTTAGCTCTGCTCTGATTATTAGTTTTATGATGATGACTTTGCCATTATGCCTAATCAACAGCTGTGCGGAAACTCATTTTAATCATATATTTCCTGCCTAGAAATTAACGGATGAAGGATAATTACTACCCAACAGCTTGAGTTATGATTGGCTGCTTCCTAACCCTGTTGAAAATAAAAAATGAAAACTTAAAGAAAATGTAAAACTGTTATTTCTACTTTGTAAAAAAATTGTGAACTCCGCCTTTTTTCCTACCTGAAGGCTGGGAATGAATTGCCCACTTCCCTACCTTGAGACCAGCATTACAAATCAGAGTTACTTCATTAACTAGATTAATTAGATTAAACTAGATTAAAGGTGCTTTTTACAGCATGAGACTTATGCACCCACAGGGTCATGAAGGATGATGGCAACATTTATTTCCAGAATGTAAGTAATGAACTTTTCCTTTCCATAATGTTTCACAGAAGCATGAGAACTTTCAATGAGGTCAGGGCTGGAATGGCTCATAGAGACCATCTATTCCAGGGCTGTGGACTGGGGGTATATATGCACATGTACATATTTGGGGAAAGTAGTCCCAGCTTCCAGAGATTCTGAAGGGGACCATGGCTCCAAAGAAGTTAAAACCCACAGACCAAACCCAGGTCTTTCATGTTACAAAAATGAAAATCAAAAGGTCTCGTAGAGTCAGTGGTGGCAGAACTGAGATTTAGAAGCAAGGTCATCACACTTCTCAGCACCTTCTTGCCTCTCAGAAGAGCTGCCACGTCCTCTAATCCTGTATCACTGTTAGCACCGGCTCCTGAAGCCTCATCGCCCCTCACGTCACCACCCTCCGATACCTGCTGTGGCAATAAATATGGGTCAGGGTGTGATATGCAACCAGTGAAGAAATGGGCCCTTCTGACTTCAGTGATTGAAAGGTGATGGATGGTTGGTTGTTTCCCCTGTATCACTGCTATTGAGTAAAGTGAGGAATCTATGAGCCATGACTTATAAGAGCTCCAGTGTACAACACCATTAATGACCAACAAGGCAATTAAGCACTAACTGGCCTTTAGATCAAAATGCCCTTATGACTCCAAAGAATATTAAACTAATGATAAATAATAGTTTGGATAACTGTTGAAAATACAATCTATATAACTTTATATAGTTTCTTTAGGTTTCAGATATTATTGATATTTGATGATAAAATAATCTTACAACATTGGAATAAACATGGAAGAACAGTGGAAACCTTTACAGTTTAGGGTGTCTCGAAGGCCCGAACATCTAAAAAAAAAATATATATATATATACATGTATATATATTTTCTCATTCAGAATGGAGTTTCTCATTCAGTAGATCTGGGGTGGGCCTGAGAATTTGCAATTCCAACAAGTTGCCAAATGAGCCTGATGTGGCTGGTCCAGAGATCACACTTCAAGAACCACTTGGTTAAAGCTAATGTTTACTGATTGTTACCAGCTTTATAGTACCATCTTCACACTTACATATTCCACTAACATTTAAGTGAAACACCTCTGAAAGGTCCCCTGTCATTTAGTAATCCTCTGTTGCGCCTTACATTTCATCACACACATCTGGCCCCTGTTCTGCCCCCTCCCACGTGGCATTGTCTTCCTCAGAGGGAATGCATGGATGTAGCAGGATGAAGTTCCTCTCTGGGTTGCCCACAAACCCTAGCACAGTGTCTTCAAACTTTGTTGCCTTTATTTGAAATTGAACTAAATTCAAAATAAGGAGGATGAACTAAATGACTTTAAAATTCTATTTTGGCCCTAAGGTTTTGTTATTCAAGGCTACAATTTTGACCTGGACTTTTTTTCTCATCTCCATGGTAGACACCAGCTAGATGTTCATGAAACCATTTCTCCAGCCTTCCTGGGTACACAGCTGGATTGCATTTCCCAGCCTTTCTTGCAGAAAGAGATGTAACCATGTGACTGATTTCTAGTCAATACAATGAGTGAGTATTTACTTCCATGACTGGCCCACAAAACCACCCATGCAGGATCATCCATGTTCGTTCCCCGCCATTGGCTTTAGGCAGATTTATAGATAAATTGATGATGAAGGACCCAGGAGATGAAAGGTGCTTGGGTTTCCAAATCACTTGGAGGAGAATGCCCCAATCTGGACCTTTTTTCAACTTTACAAAGTGAGAACTAAACTTCTGTTGTACAAATCCACTGAGATTTTAGGGAGTCTATCTGTTCTAGGAATTAGAATTACCTTAACTAAATAATTCTACAGCCACAGCTCTGAGCCTCATGTGCCTAGCCTGGGGAAATGCCATCTGTGATGGTCTTTGTTCCTCTCTCCCTCTCTCTCCTCATCCTTAAGCACCCATCTAATCATATCATAATGTCAACTTCTTTCATTTTCATATTAAGTCATCAAGGCCTTTAAGACTGTCACCAATCCAAATATCTTACCCTGTATTTCATAAAACCCACATCTTATGACTATGGAGAGATGCCATCCACCTAAGTTAATCACCTCTTCATACAGAGCTGTTTATTAGGCACCTCCACTACTCCTACACTGTGCCTAGACTTCTTCAGGAGGAGAGTTTCAGAAGGGTCAGTGCCCACAAAGTCCACAAACCTGCTGCAGGAATTGCATTTGTCTCTCCTGGCCTTAAGGGGTTTAGATTCCTTGGGGCCTTCGTTCTGGCTGAGGACAGGGATAGGGAGTTTACCTCCTGCTTGTGCAAAGGGTCTAAGGGACTTGGGAGAGTCTAATTGGTCTTGACTCTGCAGGTCCCAGCTAAAATCCTTTGTAAAAAAGAGGAACTAATTGTCTTGCAAGTGTCCTATGTTCAAGTGCTGTGCTGGTCATTTTGTGTCTTTTTTTAAAATTTAATGTAATGTAACCTTTAAAACTGGGGGAAATGAGGCACAAAGGAAGTGAGTCTTTGACCCAATATCACCCAACAGTAATTGGTACTTTTCTTTCTGATTCCAAAGCCTGTGTTCTATTAATAGCATACCATGTAGCCTCGCTAAAATCAGCCCCCCTTGCTAAAATCAGAAACCACTCTCAGAAACCACTCCAAACTCCATGACTTCTTTTTTAACAGAAGATCCACTGTTTGGTTTAGGCAGAATGTGCCCACCTACTAAACTACATATCCCAGATGCCTTGCAACT
The DNA here is from genome assembly GCF_009828535.3 of Hylobates moloch. Taxonomy (NCBI): domain Eukaryota; kingdom Metazoa; phylum Chordata; class Mammalia; order Primates; family Hylobatidae; genus Hylobates; species Hylobates moloch. The sequence continues at coordinate 259,873 of NW_026652310.1, read as the reverse complement.
AGGGATGGGTACATGACTCATCCTAGCCAGTATGGTACAGATAGAATTGTTTAGGTAGAGCTTCTAAGAAAGCTTCTTAAGGCAATGGTGGACACAGTGAGAATACACTTTTTAAAAAAAACTGGCATGTACCTTTTTATATTTTCCTTTCCTTCTTCCTCCTGCCTAGAGCTCAAATGTGATGTCTGGAAAGGGAGTTGATATACTGTAACCATGAGGCAACCAGATGACATCACAGAACCACATACCAGCTCCCTGCTGCCTCCCTCTGGACTTCTTTTACATGAGAAAAAAAATAAAAGTTCTTATTTGTTTAAGCCACCATTTCTTCAGGTTTTCTGTCACTTGCAGCCAAACACGATGCTAAGTGTTCTTCCTTTGAACCAGTCCAGTACAGAAGCAGACATTTCCCAGTGGCCAAAGTAAATACAAGATCTCCTAGGCCGGGCGCGGTGGCTCACGCTTGTAATGCCAGCACTTTGGGAGGCTGAGGCGGGCGGATCACGAGGTCAGGAGATCGAGACCACGGTGAAACCCCGTCTCTACTAAAAATACAAAAAAATTAGCCGGGCGTGGTGGCGGGCGCCTGTAGTCCCAGCTACTCGGAGAGGCTGAGGCAGGAGAATGGCGTGAACCCGGGAGGCGGAGCTTGCAGTGAGCCGAGATCGCGCCACTGCACTCCAGCCTGGGTGGCAGAGCGAGACTCCGTCCCAAAAAAAAAAAGATCTCCTGACTCCTCCTGCATCCCAAATCGCATTCTCTAGAGTCCCTGAAAAGATGGTGACTGTGGGTATGAAGGCTGAGAGTCTATGACCGAATGGGCACCACTTGAAAGGGTCACTTTGCCTGCTGTTTGTACCCCTAAATGGAACTCCAGCACCCTCCCCCTGGAGCTGAATCCCACAACTTCATACCCAGCAGGCAACTGACTATGTATGCAGTATGTGTACATACTTATGTACACATACTTAAACCTCCATATAGTGCCATATGTTATTTCTCTTTCAGGTAATGGTCTTTCAGCTTCTCTCCAGCTTATTTCAAATAACTAACCAAAATTCTTCAGCTACATGTGAAGTTTTCCAAACAAGCCTGACCTGGTTCTAATCATCCCAGTCACCCTTGCATGCACTGCACTTTGCATGGCTTCTTGAGCAGTGTCCATCCCATAGGAAACAAAGCTGAACAGCATGAGAAGGTCATTCATGAGATGCATTTGTGATGCCCCCAGGGATTCTCAGAAAGAACTGGGAAAAGAATTTGCTCTGGATTACTATGGTTGTGTAGTAAATCACCCCAAAACTTAGACGCTTTTAAAACAACAAAAATCTTTTATTATTTCCCACAGTTCCTATGGGTCAGGGGTTCAAATTGCGGCATAACAGGGCTAGCTTGGCTCTACTCAATGTCTCAGACATTGGCTGAAAGAATCAAAGGCAGGGGGCAGGAATCCTCTAAAGGATCATTCATTCACAATCAGGTGACTGGTGCTGGTGACTGGCTGGGGGCCCAGCTGGAGCGGTCAACTGGAACATCCACATGAAGTCTCACCATGTGGCCTGAGCTTCCTCACAACATGGTTCCAGGGGCGGCTGTCCTGAGAGAGAGCCAGGTGGACGCCATATTGCCTTTTATGACCTAGCCTTGGAAGTCAACTGGAGTCACTTCTGCTACATTCTTTTGGCTCAGTGAGAGGGAGCATAAACCCTAGCTCTTTTGAGGCATGTTAAGGATACATTGTAAGAGCATGTGAGATGAGATGTATATGAGATGCCCCTAACTTATACCAGGGGAAGAGAGCAGAGGCAAGAGGCAGGGAAATATGGTTATTGCCAGAGAGCCGGCAAAAATCAAATTACCTACACAATTTTATATTTATATGTGTGTTCAGATTCTTGCACCTATTCTATTCTTTAGACCATAAGATCTGTTATGCATACCTTATATTACAATGACCCACAGTCCTCAGTGTCTTTTCCTGTCCTGACTCCTTCCTCAGGCTTCAGCTGACATTTCCCACGGTCCCCTTCTCCCCTTCCTGCTCTGCTCCTTGCCCTCAGTGTTCCTCAGCTCATAAAATTCAAGATATTTTTGTAACACCTAAATGCTTATGTTACTCCCAATTGACGGTAGTTAATATCAAATGTTGATGGAGCATTATTTGAATATGTCATTTTCTGAGGTTCTTTTATGTATCTAATATTAAACTGTAAACTTCAAATTATATCTAAAAGTACATATTGACTTACTGTAACTACAAACCCAAGATGCAGTAAACATGTTCAGAAGCACTTGCCAAAATGGTACTTCTAAGAGCCTATTAAGGAGCTTTAATATTTTATTTTGGATTATGCAGATAAAGTTTATAAACAAGGTTGTTAAAAAATAATGGGGATGAGAAAGCCTTTCTATTTCCCTCTTTATATCAGGGTAGAGGAAATAAAATACATTGCGTCTAAGTCTCCACCCTATGGGGTGAGGACTGGGGCCATTCCAAACCTGTTCTGCCTGGATTAGTACAGAAGAGGTGCCCCCTACCCATCACAGGACTTCTCAACCATAATCAATCTACCCAGTCACTTTGTAAGCATCATCTCATTAAATTTTACAATGATCCCAAATTATTATTCCAGTCTCACAGAGCTAAAAAATGACACCATTTGGATTTGCACCCTTATCTGTCCAATTCTGATATTCCTGTTCTCTGGCCCACCCCACACACCCTCTATCCTGATATCATGGTAGAACTCATGCCAGGACCTTGTTAGGCAGGGTCAGCAGCATACTCATCAGGCAGGCAGCTGTCCCCCAGCTTAGCACTGTATGATTTCCTCACTGGGAATAAGGAGATCAGAGTTCACATCCTAGCTCTTCCTGTTTCTGCAACCTTGAACAAGTCACCCTTCTTGAATCTAATTTTCTTCTAAATTCATTAAATAATGTATGGTGTTAGTTATCAACTAACTTATTTATAATTTAACTTCAAAATGCTCTAATGGTTTGCCATCTTTCTATTTTTATAAATGTTAGGCTATTGCCTCTGTTCATTATCGTCTTCTATTTCCACAAACATTTCCTTTTTGTATTTGCTATCATGTTCCAAAAAAAAAAAAAAAATTATAAAGAGATGAGATCTCACTGTTGCCCAGGTTGGAGTGCAGTGGTGCAATTTTAGTCTTAGTTCACTGTAGCCTCAAACTCCTGGGCTCAAATGCTCAAATGATCTTCCTGCTTCAGTTTCCCAAGTAGCTGGGACTACAGGCATGCACCACCATGTCCAGATAAGTTTTTGTTTTTGTTTTTTTAATTTTTGTAGAGACAGGGTCTCACTATGTTTCCCAGACTGATCTTGAACTCCTGGGGTCAAGCAATCCTCCCGTCTCAGCCTCCCAAAGTGCTAGGATTACAGGCATGAGCCACCACAACAAGCCATGTTCCAAAAATGTTATCAGATTTTATTTTTTTCTCAATGTTGCAACAGATAAATAGAATTAATTCTGCAATTTTTTTAGTAAATTTTTCTATAGTTTAAAATAATAATAGTTTTGTATTTATTGAGCATTTACTATGGGGCAAGCACTTTGGATTATCTCATTTAATCCTACAAAAACTTTATCAATTAAATTATATTATTACTTCCATTTTACGGAAGAGGAAACTGAAGCTTAGAGTGATTAGGTGACCTGCCCAAAGTTACAGAGTTAATGGTAGAACTGGCTTTAAACCCAGGGTCTGTCTGACTCCATGGCTTGAACTCCTAACCACCAGGCATAATTATCTGTACTAACACTTTCCTGATCCATCTTGTTATAACAAACAAGATGACACATATGCAAACATTTGGTAAATTCTAAGTGTGAAACAAATGTTAGCTGTTTTGATTCTGATTAGGATAGGAAAACTGAGCTGGAAGAAGGTATCGACTCTCTGGAATAAATGTCCACATAAATAGAGGAATCTAGAATTCTGAAGCCAGCCCCACTGTGCTCTCTGGAACCAAAGGCAGGCAGCCAGAATGCTTTATTATTAGATGGCTCCACTTAGCAGTACGCATTGTGTTCCACTTTAAGAAAAAGTAAATCTCTGTTAAAATGTCTTTCTGAACTGCTTTAATTATAGATTAGCCTTGTCAATCTTAATAAAATTATGCTTTGTGTTTGAGGATTATATATATATGCATATATATATATATATGTAAAAGTGCTCAAAAGTAATTACTTTCATTTCCCAAGCATGTCTTTTAAAAAATTCTTCTATTCACAGCTGGAGCTCTTTAACTCTTTTCTTAGACTCATTTCTAATCTGACTCTGTCTAAAGCTAAAGCGTGGCACCATGATATTGACAGCTTAAATGTCACATTAGTAACATGGTCATTGATTTTATATTTCTGCCCAGACTAGTAGACTTTAAGCAAAATCGGTGAAGGTCCAGCACTAAAAATGTTTGTTTCCAAATAATCTTCATTTATTATTACAATAAGATTTTTTCTTCCAATATTAAGGCATCTTCAAGATTTCTGATTCTAAGGAATGCTTTAATGGTGAACAGCCCTTTCAGATTTTTCTTATGGACTTATTGAAAAAGTGGCACTTGCCAATGTAGGCAAAACCTAGTCTATGGGAAATTAGACTATACTGGAGAACCCTAGTTCCTTAAAATATTAACTGGAGTTTCAGTAAGGAAAAAAAATTGAAGAGGAAAAAAATTGCAGGAATTTGAGGGGAGTGCCTTGGTAAGTTGGAAAACTGCTACCTTATATTTCGTTCTTTTAGAGAATCACAATACAGTTGTTCTGCAATATCCACAGGGGGATTGGTTCTAGGACCCACATAGATACCAAAATTTGCCGATGCTCAAGTCCTTTATATAAAATGGCACAGTGTTTGCATTTAACCTGTGCACATCCTCCTGCATACTTGAAATCATCTCTAGATTACTTATAACACCTAATATAATGTAAATGCCACATAAATAGTCTTTTAAAATTCATATTTTCTTATTTTTGTATCTGTTTTTAATTGGTTTGGGGTTTTTTTCCCAAATTTTTTTTATCAGCAATCAGTTGAATCAGCAGATGCAGAACTCAGGGATATGTAGGGCCAAATGTTTACCTGAACAAATTAAAGGCTCCGAAAAATCTCTTTTTGTTTTTTGAGATAGAGTCTCTGTCTCCCAGGCCGGAGTGCAGTGGTGTGATCTCGGCTCACTGCAACCTCTGCCTCCCAGGTTCAAGCAATTCTCCTGCCTCAGCCTCACGAGTAGCTGGGACTACAGGCACGTGCCACCACGCCCAGCTAATTTTTGTATTTTTAGTAGAGACAGAGTTTCGCCGTGTTGGCCAGGCTGGTTTTGAACTCCTAACCTCAAGTGGTCTGCCCTGCTTGGCTTCCCAAAGTGCTGGGATTAAAGGCATGAGCCACAGCTCCCAGCCCCAAAAAATCTTGAAGCAATGAAGCTCACTGGGTATTTCCCAAACTTGCCTGACCACAAAACCGCTTTCCCGAATAACAATAACAACTATATTATTTCAGAATATAATTTATTCTAAAATAAAAATGACTGAGGCATGTGATTAGCATGCCTAATCTAAGCACCAAACCACATGGACTTCCCAATACATACCATGATGAAAAAATATAGCTATCTAAGAATGTTACTTTTTACATTGAGATTACAACCATGCATTGCTTAACAACAGGGATAAGTTCTGAGAAATGTGTCTTTAGGTGATTTCGTCATCGTGCAAACATCATAGAGTGTACTTACACAAATCTAGGTAGTATCGCTTACTACACATCTAGGCTATATGGTATAGTTTATTGCTCCTAGGCTACAAACCTATTCAGTATGTTATTGTACTGAATACTGTAGCCAATGCTATTTGTAGAGTACCTAAATTTGAAAACTTATAGCTATCTAAATACAGAAAAGATAATACAGTAAAAATACTGTATTATAATGTTATGGGACCACCATCATATATGCAGTCCCTAGCTCTCTGAAAATCATTATGCAGGAAATGACTGTATATTCCAAAAGGAATTTGGTGACACAGAATAACATATTGATGGAAAATTCACAACACACTCTAAAAACTCTACGAATTTAGTGTCATTTATTTCTACTACATCTTATTCCACAAAGAATTGCGCCATAATTTACAACATGAATATAAATGGCAAAATCTAAAGAGGGAATCAAACAAAAAATAAATTTCGAATTAGAAAACTAAGGCCATATGGCAGTAGAAACATAAATGTAAAAAAAAAGAGGGGCCAGCACAGATATTAAAAAACTTTAAATTTAGTTCTGAGCTCCCTGGCAACCAAAGCAAAGAGGGATTCAAGACCATTTACAAAATTACTGTGATGAAAAAGAAGAAAGCTTTAACATGTCTCTAAAGAAAACATGGCTTTTTTGGGGCTGAATTTCTAAAAGAAATCATTCAAAGGGGAGAATTTCATAGGAGACATGACGCCTTCCACCATTTTCCACAAATGCAATAATAACTTCATGTGGTTAACTCTTAGAATATTGCCAATGATAAAGCTGAGAGCCAAATATCAAATTTTATGAAGTTAATAAGTTTCATTTGTCTTTGGCTGACTCACGAAGACAAGTTACAAATCTAATTAAGTCATAATAACCCTAAGAAAAATTAGCTTTTACTTCACCATTTTCAGAACCAAACTAGCAGGCAAGAAAAGATAATGCACTCTTTGTGACTAAATAACAATTATAGGTAACACTTACACAGAGCTCACTATATGCCAATGTTCTAAGCACTTTATATGTATTCATTCATTTAATCCTCACAATGGAAGGTAGGTATTATTATACCCTTTATTTCACAGACAAGAAAATGCAGATCCAGTGATTAATTGTCTAAGATCACATGGCTGGTACTAACACCATTTACTGTCACCAGCAGTTAGGGTCACCTTTCCACATCAATGGTTGGGAGAAATAGGACGAGTCTTAAGCTGTAGAGGAGATTAACACTACCGTGCTCAATCGGTAGGATCAGTGGAATCACGTAATTTGTTATCTTTGCATCCTAGTGCTGGTGAAAGTGGTTCAGGCAAACTGCACCAATCAAGGGTCCAACCAGGAAAACGACCCATTCTGAATTTTTAAACAGAGAGAAATTTCATACAAGAAACTGTTTATGCAGGAATTGCTAAGAATCTCCCAGAAAATGGTGAGGCAGCCTGGAGACTGGTAATAGTAGGAAGGAGGAGGTGGTCTTATGGGAGCCTGGGGAGGAAGGGGAGTTGACTGACAGCAGCTGGAGCCACAGCAGGCCTCAATAGGAGCCGCGGAGGAGCTGCCAGTGTCCCCACCCTGGCTTCACCCTTTATCTTCCTTCCAATCTCCCACTGACTGAACTCTGCCAGAATTTCACCAACAGGGAAATGCACCCTCCAGGGATCAGCTCTCCTGTGATACAGGGCAGAGCTGTAAAAGGTTGAGAACGAAATTCAAAAGCAAAAACACCAAAGACTAGCTCAAACACTAACACTACAATAGTGGAAATTCTGGCCAGCCGCAATGGCTCACTCTTATAATCCCAGCAATTTGGGAGGCCAAAGTGGGTGGAGTGCTTGAGCTCAGGAACAGACCAGCTGGGCAATATGGTGAAACCCTGTCTTTACCAAAAGAAAAAAGAAAAAAATAGCAGGATGTGGTGGCACATGTCTATAGTCCTAGCTACACTCAGGAGGCTGAGGTGGGAGGGTCACCTGAGCCCAGGAGGTAGAGGTTGCAGTGAGCAGAGATCACACCATTGCATTCCAGCCTAGCAACACAGCAAGACCCTGTCAAAAGAAAAAATAAGGTAGACATTCTGTCTTCAAGTAGCTGGAGCATATGGACCTCAGAAGGCAAATCCCATGGTAAATACAGTCCAGTTCTCTAAATCCCAAGTCACTATAACAAGGGGAAAATCCTCTTTATGCTTGAAAGAATACATAAGTAAAATGATTCATCCAGCAAGTAGCAAAACCATGGAATTGTTACTCAAAAGAGGAGTATATATTGAAAACATAAATAGATTCATAAACTTAGGTAAATCAATTCTACAAAAATGTATTCAGCACCTATTATGTATAAGTTGGTAGAGGCTCCTGGATGATGTGGCTATGGCATTCTGGAATCCTGTAAGCTCTTCACAGGTGTGCTGCATTCATTTTGTCCCTGCTGAGTCCCATACATGTAAGTGATGCCTGTTAGACAGAATGGTGAACGTTGCACGTCTTGTGACTTGAGTTCAGTGAGATAAATCTTGCTGCGGGAGGTAAGAAGAACGTTCTAACAGCAAGTAGGGGCTAAGGAAACGTGCTTACAGAAACATTTGAGAGCACTGTGTTATGAATTTCTAATGGAACACAGGCAGACAGTGAGGCATTGCATCCAAACAACAACATAGCAATGGGTGGAAGGCAACATAGGTCCAGGTGAACCCTTCAAGAGAGCCTCCCAAAGTCTAGTATTCAAAGAGACTGAAAGCCACTGTGCTGCAGAGACACACACACAAAGTCTACCACCATAAGCTTATTTCTAAAAGTCCTAAGTTATGTGTACATAACTACCTGAAATATAAGGTAGTAAATGAGATTTGCGGCCAGGCATGGTGGCTCATGCCTGTAATCTCAGCACTTTGGGAGGCCAAGGTGGGAGGATCACTTGAGCTCAGGAGTTTGAGACCCTCCTGGGCAACACAGTGAGACCACGTCGCTATTAAAATAAAATTTTAAAAATGAGAATTGCCACAAACAGTAGATGGTAGATTTTGGAGAGGAGCTGTCATTGGAGCTGTATTTTGCATAGTTTCGACCAACAGAGATGGGAAAAGATAATTCCTGGTGGAGGGCACAGCGAAAGGGAAGGGAGAACATCTCTAAAGCAGGCATCTAAAACAGCTATATCAGGTAGCCATTTATTGAAGCAAAGGGTGCACAAAGGAAGAGAGTAGGAAAGAAAGGTGAAAGTAAAGACTAGGATTATACCCCAAAGGGCCCTTTGAAATTCATAGTTGGATAAATCTACAATGAAAATTGTCAAGCAGACTTTAGATATTTAGGGTATATTCAAAAGTTTTAAGGCAGGTGTCTTGGAAGACGGTTATCCCATTTCATTTAATGTTAGAAGCAGGATGCTGGGTAGATGGACCACAGCCCTGCTGCCCAGGGACTAATGGCAAGCTCAGAGTCAATGCCATTAGCCTGTTGCCCTATAAGTATAAAGTCTGGCCTGGTGAGCAGGAACAGTCATCTCCCGCTCCATCCAGGTTTACAGAAAATATTCAGAAGGAGCTATTGACAAGCAATTTCTCCTTGTAATGAAAGGGAGACAAAGAGTACATTACTAGTTTCAGATTAAAATAATGGAGCATAAAATGTTTCACCTTAAAAAATTATTTCATCTTATGAAATAATTTCATGCTATGTGATTTTTCTGCCAATGCAAGTGTTTGGCTGGTACAACAGCGTACTAACAGATATATTCTAACTTGAACAATCTGACCATTCTTAAAAAGCATGAGTGAGGAAGAAATTCATTCAGCTGACATAACTGGAATTCTAATTTCAGATTTTCATGGCCTCACTGAATATTTCTCATAACATTTATGGTTTAGTTTTTATGTCATCAGCAATAATGTGAAAGTTATCAATCTCTTCTACAAGGTTGCCACAAGAAATTAACTGATAATTGTAATAAAGCAAGAATTTAAATATAGAAGTTTAAATTATTGATATATAATACTGCGTTTATTTGTGTTTTAGAACCCAATATGTCCCTATTTTGCCAAGCATTTCTTATTTTATATTGATGAGCATTAGATAACTTAGTTCATGGGTAAAGATCAAATGTAATGAAGAAAAGGAAATTTATTTTTTGTTTGCAGAAATGCATACAAAACTAGCTGGCCTCACCTAGACCATTATTAATGGTTTACAAAAGTGGCCACAAAATGGCAGAAATAAAAGTTTTATTTCCTCAGAAGAATCTTGTATTTGTGGTCCAGAATACAGTCCAGGTTAACTCCCAGCTGTTTTCCTTAGAATTGGCCTCATGATGCATCAGGAGTTATCTAAGGGAAATCAGGTGACTCCTGCCACAGTGATCCTTTTGGCCTGTCCAGCTCAAATCAGTAAGGGAGCGAGATGCCAGCCCACTGTTTTTGACTAGATTTGGAGTTATAAGCCTCGGATTCCAGTGTTAGCACCACCACTAATTTGCCCTTTGATTTCGCTGTTTTAGCCAATCTTCACTGGTGAAAAGGGATAATAATAACTTCAACCCATCTCACAGAAATGTAGTAAGGAGGAAAGAAAAAAAAAAACAATGCATGTGGAAGTTCTCTGAAAAGCTAAAAGGCCAAATATAAACATAGATATTATTTTTATAAGGGCCTGGAATTACTCAACCTTTTGTTTCTAACTTCAAGCTTGAGAGAAAGTTTTCTATTTCCTTTTGCTCCTAATTTGGATAAAAGATACAAAGCATTCCACTTGGACTTTTCTCTTACCTCAAGCATTTGGTTTGCAGAAGCCTTTTGTCAGCCAGCTACGAACTTATAAAGTTGAAAGGGGAAATCTGAACTCCACTCCGAGTCAGGGATGTGGAGGTGGAAAGTACAGGAAATGTCACTAGAACTTTCCTGGTCTCCAAGGGGAAACCAGGCAGGACCAAATACAAAGACAAGCACAACCACACAGCCTGTTAGACCGCTGCAGAGAATCAGGTTCAGTTTTAAAGTTGGATGGCAGCAGAGGTGGCTTGACTCTACATAAAGCTAATGTAGGAGCAGAGTCAAAATTGTTGGGATAGAAATTATACAAGTTTTGCCTCAGTCATTAGAGATGACACATTAAGTGTCTTTCCACCTTGGAGACCCGTGTCCATGATGATTCCTCTGCCCACAGTACCCTTTTTTTCTTCCCCTTGTTGTCCTTTTTAAGGAGGTCTTTCTTAGGGACGTTTTTCCAGCCAACGCCACTGCCCTAACCCAATCCAGATCATGTCCGGTGCAAAAACTCAGAGCATCCTGCACTCCTCCAGTGTATGCATTGATCATTGGAATGATCAGTTCATTATTTTGACTGTTTGACTGTTGTTCTTTTCCCCCTCCCCTAATAAGCTCCCTGAGGACAAAGAACCGTTTGATTTCATAGTATCCTCAGAGTGGAGCAGAATGCCTAGTTCAAAGTGGGCCCTCATTAAATATTTATTGAATGAGTGATGAAAGAAATACGATCTGAAAAGAACTCCAAAGCAGATTATCTCAGATCTTACATCATTTCTAGGGAGGTATATTCATGCAAATACACACTATTTACAATAAGCCTCTTAATTTACTGTTGCTCAGGGAAGACATGTGCAAGTGGAGGGAAACCATACAATGAGGAGGTTAACAAATCAATTATAATAATTTAGTAGTAAGGTAGTATTCAGGTTTTGCACATCCTGAATAAGGGGTCCTTAAGGACTAGGCAGTTTACAAGGTCCCAACTACCCATGCCTAGACGTTTTGAAGGAGGGACATGAAAAGGGCAGAGCCATCACTTCTCAGGCTTGAAGGCACAAGCAACAGTCAGCAGACATCAGAGAAAAACTTCCTTCTGGGCCTGTGTCATGTGATAGAACAGAAGGTTGTATGATGGAGCCACTAAGTCTTTCTGAAGCTATCAAGACGCTCCCAGACACACAGGTAAAATAGCAGCCAGTTTTGCTGTGTTCTGTTTACTTTCTTCTGTTCCAGAAAATTGAAAAGTATGGCTAATTTGCATTCATATGGTGTGAATGCAAATAAATCAGGAAGAGAAAATGTTCAAAACTATCATTCAAGCTCTACAGTATGGTAAAGAAGTTTAAGTTCTTAATCTTTATCATTAAGACTATGCTTTTTGGAAAAAGGTGAGTCCCCTCCCACCACGTGTTGGGTTTTTTTCTCTCACTCTCTTGTTCTCACTTAACACATTTGGTGCAATTTTTTTTTTTAACAAAATGAGGTTTTAATTTTCGCACTGTGGTCATTCTATGAAACATATCACTAAATTCCGTCTTCCTCTCTAAGTGGCTTGAATTTGATTTTCCGGCAGCTCAATCGACCCCATTTATTTGTGTGTTGAATCTGAAGAAAAGAATAAGGATGCTGAGTAATGAAGAATGTGTCTTTTCTGGGGCTTTTAAAGCTATAAGGTTTCTATTCTTTCCTTTGAAATATTGTACACAATAAATTACATTGCAAATAGAGATGAATTAAGTGAAACTGAGAGATCAGAGAAGAAATAAAGAGGTGCCAGTTTCTGTAGAGGGTCTTGAATGGATGATACTATACACAATCTATGTTGTTCTTCTACTGTGTCCTACCTAATATTCTGCAAATTCTAACTATTTAAAGGTAGATAGAAATGAAACCATTTAAATGCTGCTTAGTAATTTCATAATAGTAATGGGCAGGGGACTTTCTCTTATGTGTCATCAGCCATATAACCCCCTTTACTTTTGCCACTGCTCCTGCTACTACTGGAAGAAATCCCAAAAACTCAGAAAATCAAAACCCAAAGAGGGTTTCTGTTTTTTCTATTTCATATTCAAAGCCCATCTCAAGCTATGAACTGCCTTCATTCCTGAAATTGTTTGAAATTTATTAATTTTATTTTTGCTTTGGGAGAGTAAGAACAAGTCATGATAGAAGAGGAAACTGCCATTTGTTGCCTTCTGTGCAATCTCTTACTCCATTCAGTTGAAGCTGGGAGGGCAGACTTGGGTTTACTCCATGCTGGAGAGGAGTCAGTATTTTTCTGTTACAATGAGCATCTAGCAGAGTTCCCTAAACATAGAAAATGTTCAATGTAAATTTAGCAAAAGAATGGGTGAATGAAATAATACAATTTTCTGGCCAGGTGTGGTGGCTCACGTCTGTAATCCTAGCACTTTAGGAGGCTGGGGCGAATGGATCACTTGAGGTCAGGAGTTCAAAAACCAGCCCAGCCAACATGTTGAAACCTCATCTCCACTAAAAATACAAAAATTAGCCGGGTGTAGTGCTGCACGCCTGTAATCCCAGATACTCAGGAGGCTGAGGCAGGAGAATCACTTGAACCCAGGAGGCAGAGGTTGCAGTGAGCCAAGACTGTGCCACTGCACTCAAGCCCAAGTGACAGAGTGAGACAGTGTCTAAAAAAAAAAAAAAAAAAAAAAAATTCACTGTATTAAAATGAATCATCTTCATCCCATGATTTTACTACAATTTGACATCCATTGTCAATCAGGCTTTGCAAAATAGGTAATATGCCTCCCTATAAAGAGATCATAACAAAAAAATGTGGCTTTTGAAGAGCTTGGGAAAAAAGGGACCTGTGCTCAAGTAAGCGTTACATATCTTGTCTGAGTAACACTTAGAAGCTTCTCTGCGAGTAGAAAGGATCATTTTAGAGTGTGAGGCAAAGTAAGGTGTTCACAGCAACAGATATGTTTAAAATGTTTCATTTAGGCTGAGCAATGACCTGTCTCAATCAAACCACCATTGCCAACCTTCTTGTTCCATCATCACTTTGTTACGGAGATAAACGATGACTTACTCAGGGAGAAATCTTTGCTTTTATCTGATCCACGGTTGAATCTTGTCTGCATATTGTTCCTTTGCTTTTACTTTTTTTCTTTCTGTGACTATGGAATTTTCCCTTTGGTTTCTCTTCAAGGGGTCCTCGTGTTTAAGGGGTGAGGAAATGATTGTCTACTGCAGTCTGCCTTAATAAAAGTGGCAAGCTCTTGGCTTCCCCGTGGTGTGGCTCTATCCACCACGGGGGTAGAACTTAACTACACCATGTAGATGTGCCTGCCGGTCAGGGACTGCGGTAACTGTCGCCCCTTACGTGTGCTGTGTGCGCTAACGGACTTCCCCAGAGAATGGTGACAACCAAGGCAAGGTAAACCCTGTTCCATGCTAAGTGGGAGCGCAGACTTCCTTTAAAGTCAAACTTTGCGAACAAGAATAATCTTGAAAAAGACCCTTTAGGCGCAAATCAATGCTCAAGAACGTTGCCAATCGCTTGCAACCTCCTTCGACATTTCACGGATGTGTTATTTATGCTCAAGGAGGGGTCTCCTTTCATCCCCACAACCCAAATCTTTGCTCTGTGCTTCGGACTCGGTGGGGGCTTGTCGGATGAGCCACTGGGAAAATATGCGTCCCCTCACTTCTCCTTAATCAACTAAGGTCACCTTGACAGTGCGCTTCCCTGTCCCTCTGGGGCTACCTCTGTGGTGCCCTGACCTGCCCCTCTACGAGAAATTCTCTACCTGTTCTGGAGGTTTCCTGGGAATTCCGGGTTCCCAGCTCCCTGGACCTGCCTGCAAGCAGAATTATCCGCCGGTCCCCACCCCCCACCTCCAAACTCTGGGACAGCAGTGGGTACTGCACTAGCCATTAATGGCCATCATCTATTTTTAATCGGAAGATCACAAGAAAGATGGTAAGCGAATCTCAATCGCAAGTCAATTTAAATAACATTCCTGGGGAAATCCAATCACTTAAAACCGAGACACCTACGCGAGCGAGAGCCCCCGCCCGCCTGGCGGGCCTAAGCGCGAAGGTTGAATTAATCAAGATCAAGGGGCTCCCGGGCTGAGAGCAGAGCGTTAACTCTCCCAGTCCCAGAGCGCGACAAGGCGGGGGAGGAAAAACGCGGCCGGCCGGGGCCAAGATGCCCACGGCAGCCCCGCGCGGGCTGCCTCTGCCATTAGGGAGACTCCGGACGCCTTGCACCCGGCCGGGGCAGTTGGGTGCGAAAGGTTAAGGTCAGAAGCTCGGGAAGCTGCTTGGGCCGCGAGTAGCAGCCGCCTCCCGCAGCCTCCGCGCGCCGCGGGCTCCTCCTCCCGCCCAAGCGTGGCCAAGTGAGGACTGCTCCGGCCGCAGGTAGCTGAGGCGCGGGAGGCGGCGCGCGCGGGACCCGAGTGGAGCGCCGGGGAGGGGCCGACGGACGCGCGGGCGGACGGACTCCCCAGCCTCCGGTCCCGGACGTTAGGCGAGGTCTGCGCGGGCCATGTGGGGACCCGGGGTCACTGCTGAGGGCCTGTCGGTGGCTCCGGCGCCGCCGCCTCTGCTGCCGCTGCTGCTACTGCTGGCGCTGGCGCTGGTGGCGCCCTCGCGGGGCGGCGGGGGCTGCGCGGAGCTGGCGTGCGGCGAGCGGGAGCGCTGCTGCGACGCGACCAACGCCACGGCGGTGCGCTGCTGCAAGCTACCGCTGCACGCCTTCCTGGACAACGTGGGCTGGTTCGTCCGCAAGCTCTCCGGGCTGCTCATCCTGCTGGTGCTCTTCGCCATCGGCTATTTCCTGCAGCGCATCATCTGCCCCAGTCCACGCAGGTACCCGCGCGGCCAGGCGCGCCCGGGACAGCGGCCCGGGCCTCCGGGGGACGCCGGACCGCTGGGGGGCGCGGGGCCGCCCGACGACGACGACGACTCGCCCGCTCTGCTGCGCGACGAGGCGGCAGCCGGCTCGCAGGACTCACTGCTGGACAGTGGCGGCGGCGGCCGGGGCCGGGGAGGCGGCGGGCGCTCGGACCCCTCCTGCGCCTCAGAGCACGAGCTGCGTGTAGTGTCGCCGGTCTTCCTGCAGCTGCCCAGCTACGAGGAGGTCAAGTATCTGCCCACCTACGAGGAGTCCATGCGGCTGCAGCAGCTCAGCCCCGGGGAGGTCGTGCTGCCAGTGTCGGTGCTTGGCCGCCCGCGAGGGGGGGTCGCTGCGGAGCCCGACGGCGGCGAGGGCCGCTTCCCCCTTATCTGAGCGCTGGGGGATCGGCGGCTGGTGCAGGGCTGGGGGCTGTGGGTGGCATGCAACGGCCGGGGTGCCGCCGCCAACTGCCTCAGACCTTATCTGACACCCTGGCCTAACTGCCCGGCACCCCGCGACTGGGTTGGGGTCACTCGTCTCCCTCGCGTTCTCCTGGGATCTTATGTTTCTCTGCGTTACATTCCGTTCAAAGAAACGTGGGGCACGCGCGGCGGGTGCGGCTGCAGCAGGCGACCCTCCACCGCACCTTCGAAGGACGTCCCTGCCCTCTGCCTTGCCTCGTATTGTGATTCACTAGTAAGTGCCTGCTTCCCGAGTCAAAGAGAACACGTGAGCCCTTTGGTGCGTCGAGAGAAGGGCGGTCTTCTTTAGGGCTGAAGAGAAAGGAGCGCAGTTCCACTCCTTTCCCTACCTGCCGCCTGGACAGGTCTCCCAGGGTGGGCAGAGGGCGAGGAGCCGTTGAGGACCAGCCGCGACCGGGGACTGCTGCATGTGGGTGTGGGAGAGCGCCACTCGGTTATGATGAAATCGCTCCCATGCGGCAGGCCCCCCAAAATCCGTCGGTGTCTTCCTGATCGAGCAAATAGTCACAGCTGGTGTTTCACAATTAGGTGGAGTGCGGGGAGTGGGCTGGGGGGACACCGGTGATACAAGGTTAGCTGCTGTACCTACTCAGGGCACAGCAACCATGTATATCCATTCGGCTGGACTTTTGATTGTTCAATAACTGAGAAGGTATTTATATTTATTTGTCTTTTATTCTAATATTTTTACCATGCATTGAACGCAACAGGAGGGTATTTCAGCAAATTCACGACAAGGTAATCGTCTTATCACTTTTTGTACGCCATTAATGGTCAGGAAATTGCCCATACTCTGTCATTTTTGTTTAATAGTTCATTAAATTATTTCATTAAAGAAGAAAAACAAGTATGGTCAAACGAGGAAGCATATGTGACATAAAAAACATGAAGGATATCTTATTTTCACTATTTGAGAAGAATATATTTTATTTTTAGTACTGTGGCATAATATATAACTTTTTATAATAATAACTGTATGCATTATGTAGTATAGCTCTTAATTGTATCATTCATCACGTAGTTATATGTAAAAATAATTGACATGTATATGCCATACCATGAAGCATATGATGTGCACTTTCTCCTCCATTTTTCATTTGGAATACATTCCACAACATGATCCAAAACATAAGAACTTATGACTTGTAACTTTTGTTTAAAGCCATTAATTGTGCAGTAATGTGCTACAGAAGGAGTCAATCAGCTTCTCTTAAGAAACAAGTGTAATTGTATCAGTTTCCTGTTCTGTGACACGCCCTTTAAAAGTAAAAGATAATATAACATATTTTAATACATTGTGTGTAATGTACATATGCATATTGTCTATGTACTATATACACATTGTTTATAATATTGTTATTACAGTTTGTCATTCACCTGAAAGGAGAAGGAAAAATATGAAAGGTTTCTCTGCTTGGGAAAAGGTGAATGTTGTTATTATCAAGAACGATTACACACATGGATCTCATACCTGTTTTTAGAACATTGTTCTTCTCATTGAAGAAGTCTGACACTCCTGAAAAATCTTAAAATATCTGACTTGTATTGAAGAAAATTATTTGATTAAACTTTTAAAGGCTGGTTGAAAAAGTCTGACAGTTCTGAGAATTTTTTAAATGTCTGAATTGTAATAAAAGAAAATGGTTTACTTTAAACTTCTAAAAACTAATGACCTTGTGACTAAAGAAAAATCATTTGAAGTGTATTAAAAAATAGCAAAACATTAAAATCTTTTCTCTGTGCAAATTTTATCAGATGTGTTGCTATATGCTAGTGTATCAAAATATGAAATATGTCTATTTGTCATTTAAAGCAATTTGAGCTGTGAATTGACAAAAGTATCAGGAGTTGAGGCTATATCAGTTGAGAATGGTACAAAATTTAATTACGTTATATAGATAATCACATATTAATGTTACTCAAATACCGTATATTTTTGTTGTATGTGGCTATCAATACTACTCACCATTCAAACAAACTGGAAAGTTGCCATATTTTAAAAAATAATTATTCTTTGAGGTTACATTGTTTTACACATTTCACAAATGTTACCTGTATCTGAAACATCAACCTAAATATCCAAATACCTGTGCCAGTATATGAAGCATAGTCTATATGTTGTTACCATAACATCTTAAAGAAATTCAACAAAATCCTATGAAAAATACTTACAATATGGATCAAGTATATTTCTCTTTTATCAACTATGGAACATTTCTTCCCATAAAATCTAGAATGTCTACAAAGTGGTAATTACACTTGATACCAATCACACAATGAAGTTCTACTGAATTTTAAAATGACAAGTTTTCACCTGTTTTTTATCTGCCCAGCCCACAAGCTTTTATTCACATCCCTCAGTTCAATAGAAATGAGTTTGACTCTACTGTGGGGTTTTTTTTCTTGCAATCCATTGATTTACCAAGGACAATTTTGTTCAGGCATAATTTTGTGGAAAAATTCTTTAAAACAGTATTTTATTAAATGAGCATGTCTCATGGTAATATATATACATATAACAGACCATATTAACACACACAGAACCTGTGTGTTCATAACACTGGATTGCCTGGATAGAAACATTTTTAAAGCAGTAAAGGCAGTATCTGGGTGTTTTATAGATTTCACTTGGAAATTATTATATAGACAGAACCTATTATATATAATTGCATGTTTATTAATATAGAAAATAGTTATCCTGTTACCTGAAAAAAACACAAAGAAATGATTTTACTTCTTTTTAATATTTTGTAGTAAAAGTGGAAGATAGAACATTGTGTTCTTTCTATGTAGAATAATACACTATTAACTTATGGCATGACATATTAATGGAATTAATATGGAACATTAATTTTATGGTATATATATCTTCTTTTTTTTTGAGAAAAGAGCTCACTTTGTTGCCCAGGCTGAAGTGTAGTGGCATGATCACCGCTCACTGCAGCCTTGACCTTCTGGGCTCAAGGGATCCTCCTGCCTCAGCCTGTTGCGTGGCTGGGACTACAGGTGCACACCACCACACCCAGCTAATTTTTGTATTTTTTGTAGAGATGGGGTTTCGCCATGTTGCCCAGGCTGGTCTCATTTTCCTGGGCTCAAGTGATCTGCCTGCCTTGGCCTCCCAAAGCTCTGGGATTATAGGCGTGAGCCATCATGGCCAGCCTGCGGCATATGTATCTTAACTAAACCCGCCTGGGCATGCAGTGTTTTCCAGTACCAAGTGAGCTTTTGCTCCAGGTTTTCAGTTATCAAAGTAATTTGAATACTAAAACATTTTAAGCACATTTTATTTTCACTGACTTCTCGTGAGTAGGGAAATAATGGTCCTGCATATTGTAATCCATCTGGAATGCAAAAAACATGATTGATTTTCTAAATTTAGGTGCTAGATATATAAATATGTATATTGTATATGTACAGTTGGCTTTCCTGTATCTGTGGGTTCTGCATCTGCAGATGCAACCAACTGCAGGTAGAAAATGTATTTTTTTAATTTTTTGAAAATATTTTTAAGAAAGAAAATATAATATTTAAAACTGCAAATTAATACGTTATAGCAACTATTTACATAACATTTATATTGTATTAAGTGTTATAAGTCATCTAGAGGAGATGTAAAGTATATGGGAGGATATGCATAGGTTATATGCAAATACTACCCACTTTATATCAGGGAGTTGATTTTGACCTTTGCAGGGGGTCCTAAAACCAATCTCTATGGATACCTAGGGATGGCTGTAGTGTGTGTGTGTGTGTGTGTGTGTGTGTGTGTGTGTGTGTGTGTATGTAATCACCAGTTGCTTACAAGCAATTTGTTATGGCTGTTCAATATCATAACCAAGGGGAAAATGTCTTCTTGAGATAGAATGATAGTTTTAAGAGGCCATTAATTGCTACATTCTGCAAATGTGAGTGTGCTTCAACCATGGAAAATGGCATTGGCGATTATGTCAAAGGGCATGAAATGTACTCTATAAGGAAAACAAGATTCAATTGTAAAGGCCAGAGGGAATATTAAGGAAATGGACTCAGTTAACAATTTGAAAGGCAATATGCTAAGTACCTTAATGTTGTACTTTTTGTATACAGTTTCTCTCAAGTGGAATTAATAAAGGAAACAATTCAAAGCTGAAACTCATATAAACATGAATATGATATCTAGATTTTACAATATCCTGATCTGACTTTTATTTAAAATCTTATGAATTGTAATTAATTTGGGTTTCCAGCTTGAGAGAAATAATGATGTATGTTGAGTTTTATTTTGAGCAACAAGCATTAACCATCTCTTCAAAAGTGTAAGTTTCCTAAACTGATCAATAATAGAATATTTGCCAAGTTCATATCTGACCTCAGTAGTTTACAATTTACTTTTTCATTCTCCTTTCATGCATTGATGAAAAGATGAATAACTGGTAAACTAAGGGAAGGTATTTTGTCAACCAAGGAATGAATCAGCAACAGCTAATGGCAAAAAATTAAGCCATTCTTTCTTCCATATGGGTAATACCAGAAAAGTTACAGTATTCCTTTGTAAAATTTTACCTGTAAAAATAATCAAATATCAAGTAAAACCAATACTTTTGTCATACTTAATTACATGTAGAACCTAATTTTATTATTCATTTATTCATTTTTATTTACAGAACTCACTTTTTAAATTTATGTATTTATTTATTTATTTGAGACAATATCTTGCTCTGTTACCCACGCTGGAGTGCAGTGGTATGATCACAGCTCACTGCAGCCTCAACCTCCCAGGCTCCAGTGATCCTCCCTGCTCAGCCTCCTAGTAGCTGGGTACAGGAGTACACCACCATGCCTGGCTAATACTTTTTTCATTGAGACAAGGTCTCACTATGCTGCGCAGGCTGGTTTCGAATTCGTGGGCTCGGGAAATCCTCCTGCCTCAGCCTTTGAAAATGCTGGGATTGCAGGCATGAGCCACCACGCCCAGCCCACTTTTATTAATTTTATGGCAAAAATTATACGATGGTGGAGATACTTATATTTGTCGCCAAACCAAACAGTATTATTTTTATCCCCTCTTCAGCTTCTTAGCTAAGTATGTTGTCTGATATCTTGCCATTCTTTCTTTTTGTGTGCTTGTTCTTATCCTGCTTAGGTTTTCAGTAGATGTTTCCTCAGAAACACATCTCTTAGAACTCCATGTTATTCTGCTGTGCTTTCATCTCTCTCTGGTATGACTTCACCTTTTGCACAGTTTCTTCTTTTGGTAAAATGGTATTTTGCAACGTGCTTCCTTTGTTTTCTCTTTGCATCTGACTTCTGTAGCTTTTCCGTGTTGACCCAGGCATGGTTTTTCCTCTTTATTCACTAAAGGACTGTAAACTTTTTTTATTTGTTATTATCTATGGAATTTTTCTCTGTGATGCCGGACAAACAAATCTTTTCATGTGTCCAGCAAGGATTGTTCTAAATCTCAAATGTAATAGATCCAGATATACTACTACCTCTTTATCTTCTGCTTTCTCACCTGGATTTTCCTGAAGGGATTATCAGCACTTTTCTCCCCATCTTTCCCCAAAGATGTGTTCTCTGCTATATTAGGACGAATAATTAGACCCTTGCATTTTAGTAATGACAGGGATCTTATTTTGGCTTCCAAACCTCAAGCATATTCTTTCTTCGTGGACTATTACATCTTTCTACTCGATTTTTTTCTCACAGGCATCATTGTGGTATCCTCTATGTGTGTCACTTTTTGTGAGTAATGATCACCTATTTTCTTCCTATCCTTGCTCGCAGACATTCTATTTGTTGTACTAGTTAAAAGATCATATCCTCTATCTTTGTAGGAAAGACCTCATTTGAGTCTCTGGACCTCAAAGGTAACTTGATTTACAATTGATTGCTCTGTCTTTTATAACATTCTTACGGGTTTTTTGCATGGGCTCCTCTTAAACTTCCTCAGCATATGGTGTCTCTGTTGTACCGGGTAGACTAGAAAATATCTCTACCTTTACATGTCTTTTATTCCTGCTTGCAGATATGATCTTGAAGTTATAATGCCTCGAATCCCCACTGTATTAGGGCCTTACCTGAAGAACTATCAATAGTTTTATTTTCTGCCTCTTTGTTGCCTATGTTAGTTTCATCAGACAGAGGATTAGAACCTTCCAGATTACTCCTGTTTCGTTTTGGTTTGTGTGAAGTTTTTCTTCTGTGTTGACCAAAGATACCACCGGATAAAAATTAATTTTGATTATTTTTCTAGGTCTTAAAAATATCTTCTTTCCATTTGTAGATTTAAAATTTTGTTGCAAATTCTTCATTAGTTTGTCATTCTTTTCCATGTGTATAATCCCTGTTGAACTAGCCAAACCACCAGATTCCTGAAGATTTATACCAGTTTTACCTTCTCCCATGCCACCAACCCCCTCCGCACCCCCCAACCCCCACTATGTTACACTCACTGTCTTTTGTTTCATAGCTCCATCTTCTTGAGTTTTTCTCTTGGAAACTCTTCACAATATTCTTTTTTTGTTTTTTGAAACAGAATCTTACTCTTGCCCAGGCTGGACTGCAGTGGCGCTATCTCAGCTCACTGCAACCTCCACCTCCCGAGTTCAAGTGATTCTCCTGCCTCAGCCTCCTGAGTAGCTGGGACTATAAGCATACACCACCACACCTGGCTAATATTTGTATTTTTAGTGGAGATGGGGTTTCACCATGCTGGCCAGGCTGGTCTTGAACTCCTTACCTCAAGTGATCTGCCCGCCACGGCCTCCCAAGGTGCTGGGATTACAGGCGTGAGCCACCACGCCCAGCATCTTCACAATATTATTTTAAACTTTATTTATTTGAATCTTTTCTGTTGATGTAAGCAACTGAGACTCTTGCAGTTTTTATCAGTTCTGTGTTTGGGTCTAGGACGTGGGGACATTCCCTGACTCAGCTTTTTTGAAAATTAAGCTTATGGCCAGGCACGGTGGCTCACGCCTGTAATCCAAGAACTTTGGGAGGTTGAGGCAGATGTATCACCTTAAGTCAGGAGTTCAAGACCAGCCTGACCAATATGATGAAACCCTGTCTGTACTAAAAATACGGGCGCGGTGGCGGTTGCCTGTAATCCCAGCTACTCGGGAGGCTGAAGCTGGAGAATCACTTGAACCCAGGAGGTGGAGGTTGCAGTGAGTGGAGATTGCGCCATTGCATTCCAGCCTGTGTGACAGAGCAAGACTCTGTCTCAAAAAAAAAAAAAAAAAAAAAAGAAAAGAAAAGCTTATATTCCTTTATATTAATTTCTCTTTGCACATATCTGTTTGGCTAGGCAAAAGGTTTTAGATTCTTGAAAATCTTTATTTTTTAGGGTAGATCTGGTTCTTTGACGAACTCAATCTTGCATGTTCTTTGGCCACGTCTCCAGTTTCAGAAGCATTCATTTTAGATTCATATTAACAAGGATTACAAAAGAAGTTTTCTTGAGATCTCCTGGTCGATTCTTGTTTTTGTTCATTGGATCAAACATTTCTTCAAATCCATTATGTACTTCCAAGCGATGTTTTCGTTTGGGTTCTGTCATAAGTGTTTTCATTCCAGTAAGTCTTCAACTGCACTGTTCTTTTTCTTGATGGTTTCAATAAGTTACTGATAACTCTTCCTTGGGTCAGTGTTTTCTTTTGGTGTTTTAAAAAGTTCTGTATGATTGTAATCATAATAGGTTTGTTGCCTGATGCACAAGGAAATTAATATGCAGAGACACCTGGTTGCAGCAGAGAAAGAGATTTAATCATAGGGCCACCTGAGAGAAAACCTCAAATCTGTCTCCCTGAGGATTTTGGTTTTGGAGTGGGCCAAAGTGTTGAGCTCATTGATTGGTCAGAGTACAAAGGTGTGATCATGGGACAGCATCAGTATTCTCATGCTCATTTGGTTCCTCTGTGTGGTCTTCAAACTGGTTGTCTCAGCTGTACTTCTGGAATTCAGGATCTGCTGAAGCAATTCTTAAACCAGAGTTTTATCATTTAAAGGTCAGAAATCCTATTTATGGGAAGAATGGGGATGCAAGTGGTTAGTATCTAGTGCCACCCTGACTTTTGATTGCAAGGAAGTGGGCCAAAGTGCAGCCTGATTAATGGTTAATTGTAGCTGTATATCTGTCCAGAATTCTTGTTAACGCTGTGAGGAGGGCTTCATGGTCAGTTGACTAACCTTAAAAAAAGTTTTGTATGGTCTTCCACATTTTCTTTTGATTGAAAACTTGTACAATCAAATTTGAACTCTAAATAGAACATAAGAATAGAACATAAAATCTCTGTATGTTCTATATATTTTTTTCTAGTGCTTGGCTTTCTTGAGTAGCATTTATTTTTTCCAGACAGAGTCTCTGTCACATGAGCTGGAATGCAGTGGTGCGATCTCGGCTCACTGCAACCTCCACTTCCCAGGTTCAAGCAATTCTCCTGCCTCAGCCTCACAAGGAGCCGGGATTACAGGTGCATGCCACCATGCCTGGCTAATTTTTGTATTTTTAGTAGAGACAGGGTTTCTCCATGTTGGCCAGTCTGGTCTTGAACTCCTGACCTCAAGTGATCCTCCTACCTCAGTCTCCCAAAGTGGTAGGCTTACAGGCATGAGCCACTGCGCCTGGCCATTGAGTAGTATTTTTCATATTTTTTATTATAGGTGTTTTAGCCAACTGTTTTTCTAGTTCTGTCTAATATAGTTGAATGTGTACTAAGGGTTTCCTATGAGCAAGCTTTTTAGAATTTGGAGTTTCTAAGATTCTATAAGCATTGGAATGTCTGCCAGATCTTCTATTAGATATACCTTAGAAATTTTCAAAAGTGTCTTGATGCCTGTAAAATTTTCTACCAATTCACATCTCCACAAAAGAGTTGTCATGAGGTTCTTGACACTTGTCAAATCTTCTTGGTCAGGCGCAGTGGTTCACATCTGTGATACCAGCACTTTTGGAGGCCAAGGCAGGTGGTTCAAGACCTGGCCTTGAGGCCAGGAGTTCGAGACCAGCCTGGGCAACATGGTGAAACCCCATCTCTACTAAAAATACAAAAATTAGCCAGTGTAATGGTGCACGCCTGTAATCCCAGGTACTCAGGAGGATGAGGCACAAGAATCTCTCGAACCCAGAAAGTGGAGGTTACAGTGAGCCAAGACAGCACCAGTGCACTCCAGCCTGTGTGACAGAGTGAAACTCTGTCTCAAGAAAGAAAGAAAAAATATTCTCCTTGTTTTCTCCTTTTTTTTTTCTAGTGGAAACAGAATCCAACTGGGCTTTATTTTACTTTTATTCCTTTTACAAATATTTCTTGAGAACATACTAAGTTCAAGTCACTGTTTTCATCTTTTTCATTTTTTTACGTTTTAGTTGACATATAATAATTGTACATATTTGTGAGATACATAGTGATGTTTTGATACATATAATGTATAGTGACCGGACCAGAGTAATTAGCAGATCACCATCTCAAACATTTATCATTTCTTTGTGTTGGGGACATTCAGTATCCTCCTTCTAGCTATTTGAAACTATGTATTTCTGTGTGTGTGTGTGTGTGTGTGTGTGTGTGTGTGTGTGTGTGTGTGTGTGTCTTGCTATGTTGCTCAGGCTAGTCTCAAACTCCTGTACTCAAGTGATCCTCCAACCTTGGCCTCCCGAAGTGCTGGGATCACAGATGTCAATGACTGTGCCGGCCTATATTTCTTTAGGAGTTTTGGTCTATTGGTGCCTGTCAGGTCTTCCATGGGTTCAATCTTTTTCACAGAAGTTCTCAGAAATTTCTTGATTGTTGTGAGAAGTCCAGCTGATTCTCATTGAACCCTGGGCACTGTCCCAAGTTTCTTGTGGATTGTCCTCTGGGTCGGCAATTGGCTGTGGAGTTTTCCCAAGGCCCTTGGTTTCTGTTGGGTCTTCCGCCAGTTCTGGCTTTTCTTTAGGTATCCTAAACAATCTCTTGCTCCCTGTGAGGTTTCACCATTTCCACTTGGAAGATCTGGGGTTCTTGTTGCTTTCACTCTCTAGCTGTACTGTCTGCTTTGGCATTTTCATAAGCCCTTTGATGCCTGTTGGGTTTTCTTCCTGACTGCATTTTCCCCGGTCATCCCCAGCAGTCTCCTGGGTTTGTGCTTTGAAGTGTTCCTAAACTTTCTGTTGACATCATCAACATTTATTTGTTCCTCTAGTTCTTTTGGTGTTTACCAGAGCTCTCCGATAGCTGCCGGTCTTCTGTGGGTTTTGGTTTTATTTTAAGTGTCTGGCATTTTCATGAGAATTCATAGAGTTTCCGCTGGTTCTGTTTTGTGCTTTGGAGTGCTCATAAGATTTCTATGGGCGTTTCACCACTTAATTTGTTCCTCTGGTTCTTTCAGTGATTGTGGGTGCTCTCTGATACCTGCCAGGTCTTCCACAGCGTTTGCCTTTTCTTCAGCTCTTTTCATCAGTCTCTTGAGGAAGGTTAGAGTTTCTACAGGTTCCCAATTATGCTTTGCAGTGCTCCTAAGATTTTTATGGCTACCTATTTTAGTAAACATCTGTAATCAGTTATAATTAGTAATTTCATTAGTGAATTCCTGAAATTTATAGTTACTGAGTTTGAACTCTGGCAATTCACTTTGATAAGTTAAATATCATTATTTCTAGCTTGCTCTGATTTAACATTTGGTAGCATTTACATTTTAGCCTTTCTTCCGAAAAATAAAATATAGGCATTCATCCAACTTTAGATATAAGCTCAACATTTGCTGTGAGGGTGACACTTTTCATTTCTATCATGATGACTATAACAAAAATAACTATAATTCACTGAATGAAGACATATGCCAGGCACTGTGCAAGGCATTTTACATGTATTATTTCACTTAAAATTCACATCAGGAGGAAGTGAGGATTATTAACCCTATTTTACAGATGAGAAAAGTAGGGCCCCAAGAGGTTGAGTAATGTGCCCAAAGTCACACAGCTGACAGGTAGAAGATCCAGGAAGCTGATCCAGCCTGTTTTACTCCAGAGCTGCTGTTCTCAACCACTCAATGTCTCAACACACAATTAATTTAACCTTGCAGAATATATATATATATATATATATATATATATTTTTTTTTTTTTTTTTCTGAGGGTCTCACTCTTTTGCCTAGGCTGGAGTGGAGTAGCACAATCAAGACTCACTGCAGCCTCGACTCCCCCAACCCTTGGGGCTCAAGTGATCCTCCCATCTCAGCCTCCCAAGTAGCTGGGACTATAGGCGTGTGCCACCACATCCAGCTAATTTTTGTATTTTTTGTAGAGACAGGGTTTCACCATGTTGCTCAGGCTGGAGTCTTGAACTTCTGAGCTCAAGCAATCTGCCTGCCTTGGCCTCCTAAAGTGCTGGGATTACAGGCATGGTGGCTGTAATTTGCTGTTTAAAGAAACCACTATTAAAAACACCTTAGGATCTGTGCTGGGAATCTATAATAATGACGCAAAATTATTTGTAGGCATGTAGAAATGTTTAATGGATACAATCTGAAATGTTTGACAGAAAACTACTCAGATACTGGTTTGGTTTTTTTGTTAGTTTGTTTGTTTTTTTCATTTTTCCATTTCATTCGGCTAAGGGCTGTTAGTACCAAGTGTGCCTCCTTCCCAGTCTGGCTAGTTAACTTTAAAAATTGAAAACCATTTCTTTAAAATAGCTGGTAAATCTTTTCCAATATTTAAAAAAAGAAACATCAGGGGATTTGTACACTCAGCATAAAAATGAGAACCATAGAGTCTAACGTATCACTAAATACCCAATGGTAGCTAATATCAGAGCAAGGACAAAAATAGCACATTCTTAAATTAAGGTTCTGTTTATATTTTTGTGGTAGAATATGAATGTTAAGACTTCATATAGGCTGAGTGTGGTGGTTTATGCCTATAATCTCAGCACTTTGGGAGGCCAAGGCAAGGACTGCTTGAGCCTAGGAGTTCAAGACCAGCCTGGGCAACAAAGTGAGACCCCACCTCTGTGAAAAATACAAAAATTAGCCAAGTGTGGTGATGCACACCTGTAGTCCTAACTATTCAGGAGGATGAGGTGGGAGGATCACCTGAGCCCAGGAGATCGAGGCAGCAGTGAGCTATGATCATGCTACTGTACTCCAGCCTGGGCAACAGAAGGAGACTCTGTCAAAAAATAAAATAAAATAAACAAACAAACAAGAACTACATATACATAGTGGTTTAGAGTTGGGCTGTGGAGTATGCAGAGTCTGCCTGCCTAGGTAAATCTCTGGTCTCTAGATTTACTAGTTATGTGACTGACCATAAGCCATATAACTTGTTCCTTGGTGCCTGGAACATCAAAATGTATTTCCAGTGCCATTGTACACATATTGGTTGACACTGCATTCTTGGTGTGAAATTCAAATCTCTTTGTGGAAATTCCAAAACTTTTCTAATTAGTCCTGGACATTAATGATTTGAATTAAGAATAGAAACACATTTATGTAAAACAAAACATGATTAACTTCACTTGAAAAAACCTACAAAATGATCTTCATGACTGATTTTGGTTGAAGTGACACACTGTGAGTTTAAGATTGGGCCAGAAAACAGAAATGGGGTTGGGGCAGGCAAGGAAGGACTAGATGTGACACACTAAATGAGACTGGAGGGGTTGAGTGTGGACACCTTGCTGTTGAGAAGCCAGTGTAGTGGGCGAATGGTAAGAAGAGCCAGAGAGATTGGCCATGGGAGTCAGTCTGGCATACTGGGTCTTGAGGCCACAGAAGTTGTGGCAGGCAGGCAGGTGCAAAACCTGAAAGCCCTGCTTGTTTTCCCAGTGGGGTGGCCTGGAGCCTGGGGTGAGTCCCCAGCCCTGCTCACCTCCTGGCTGGAAATAAACTCAGTGCTATTGGAGGAGCATGTTGGGAGTGAGACTGGCCTTTCAGGCTGCATGGGAGCTGGGTGAGGCCTGTAACTGCTGGCTTTCTCTCACTTCCCTGGTGACCTGCATGACACAGCAGAGGCAGCCATAATCCCCCTGGGAACATAACTCCATTGGCCTGAGAACCACACCTCCATCCACCACAGCAGCTGAAGCAAGCCCTGCCCAAGGAAGGTCTGAGCTCAGACACGCCTATCCCTACCCCGACCGGATGGACTTTCTCTACCTGCCCTGGTAGCTGACGGCAAAGGACATAATCTCTTGGTAGCCCTATGGCCCCACCCACCGCCTGAGAAACTTGTCCAGGTGACCTTAGGACAAGCTCGTATCCTCCCTATACTACTGCAGCAGATGCTCTTTATTTATTTATTTATTTGTTATATTTATTTATTTATTTCGAGACTGAGTCTCGCTGTGTCACCCAGGCTGGAGTGCAGTGGCGTGATCTCAGCTCACTGCAAGCTCCACCCCCTGGGTTCACACCATTCTCCTGCCTCAGCCTCCTGAGTAGCTGGGAATACAGGTGCCCGCCACCATGCCCGGCTAATTTTTTGTATATTTAGTAGAGACGGGGTTTCACCATGTTAGCCAGGATGGTCTTGATCTCCTGACCTCGTGATCCACCCGCCTCGGCCTCCCAAAGTGCTGGGATTACAGGTGTGAGCCACTGTGCCCGGCCACTGATGCTCTCTTGAAAGCACCACCTCCTGGCTAGAGGCCAACCAACACAAAACTAGAGCAATAAAAAACAACACAACAAAGGACCCTCACAGAGTCCACTTCACGCTCCTGCTACCTCCACTGGAGCTGGTGCTGGTATCCAAGGCTGAGAGACTTGAAGATGGATCACATCACAAGACTCTTTGCAGAGACTCGTCAGTACCATGCCAGAACCTGGTAGCTCTGCTGGGCAGCTAGATACAGAAGAAAATTAACAATCACTGTAGTTTGGCTCTCAGGAAGCCTCTTCTCTGAGCACTCACATCCGGGGAGCACCCTGTGGGATGAAAGAATCTGAACAGCAGCCCTTGAGCCCCAGATCTTCCCTCTGACAGAGTCTACCCAAATGAGAAGGAACCAGAAAAACAATTCTGGTAATAAGACAAAACAAGGTTCTTTAACACCCCCAAAAGATCACAGTAGCTCACCAGCAATGGATCCAAACTGAGAAGAAATCTCTGAATTGCCAGAAAAAGAATTCAAAAGGTCAAGTATTAAGCTACTCAAGGAGGCACCAGAAAAAGGTGAATATCAACTCAAATTTTTTAAATGCTATAGGATATGGATGGAAAAATCTCCAGAGGAATAGAGAGTGTTATAAATAAAGTTTCGGTGCCTCAAAAGAAATAGTGCTCGAATATAAAATTTTCTTTTTAATTCTCAGCAAGGCAAGGTACTTCTATAGAAGGGTGCACCCTTACAGATGGAGCAATGATGAGCACACACTTGGACAAGGGAGGGGAAGGGGTTCTTATCCCTGACGCACGTGGCCTCTGCTGCTGTGTTGTCCCCCTATTGGCTAGGGTTAGACCGCACAGGCTAAACTAATTCTTATTGGCTAATTTAAAGAGAGTGACAGGGTGAGTGGTTTGGCAGGAAAAGCGGTTATGCAGGGTGGAGAATGAGTCAGGGCGCAGCAGGTAGCAGGTAATTGGAATGAGTCAGGGTGGAGCAGGTAATCGAAAAAGATTGCTTTATGAGGAAGTTAAGTTTAAAAGTAGAAGGCAAAGAATTGAACATACTGACATATTGATTCTTTGAAAAGAAATTTAGAACTCATATCTCACAAGCATAAATAAAAAACAATCACAGCTTCTAGAATGAAGGAGACATTTAGAAAAACGCAAAATGCAGTAGAAAATCTCAGCAATAGAATCAAACAGGTAGAAGAAAGAACTTCAGAGCTTGAAGACAAGGCTTTCAAATTAACCCAATTTAACAAAGACAAAGAAAAAAGAATTTAAAAAACAAACAAAGCCTCCAAGAAATTTGGGATTATGTTAAATGACCAAATCTAAGAATAATTGGTGTTCCTAGGAGGAAGAGAAATCTAAAAGTTTGGAAAACATATTTGAGGGAATAATTGAGGAAAATTTCCTTGGCCTTGCTAGAGAACTAGACATCCAAATACAAGAAGTTGAAAGAACACCTGGGAAATTCATCACAAAAAGATCATCACCTAGGCACACAGTCATCAGGTTACGTAGAGTCAAAATGAAGTAAATAATTTTAAAAGCTGTGGAGGAAAAAGCACCAGGTAACCTATACAGGAAAACCTATCAGATTAACAGCAGATTTCTCAACACAAACCCTACAAGCTCGAAGGGATGGGGGTTCTATCTTTAGGCTCCTTAAACAAAATGATTATCAGCCAAGAGTTTTGTATCTGGTGAAACTAAGCCTCATAAATGAAGGAAAGATACAGTCTTTTTCAAACAAATGCTGAGAGAATATGCCACTACCAAGCCAACAGTATAAGAACTACTAAAAGCAGCTCTATGTCTTGAAACAAATTCCTCAAGATACACCAAAATAGAACCTCCTTAAAGCATAAGTCTGACAAGACCTATAAAACAACACGATGTAAAAAAAAAAAAAAAAAAAGGTATTAGGCAACAAATAGCATGATGAACAGAACAGTACCTCACATCTCAATACTGACATTGAAAGTAAATGACCTCAATGCTCCACTTAAAAGATACAGAATGGCAGAATGGGTAAGAATTCACCAACCAAATTTCTCCTGCCTTCAAGAGACTCACCTAACATAAGGACTCATATAAACTTAAGGTAAAGGGGTGGAGAAAAATATTCCATGTGAATGGACACCAAAAGTGAGCAGTAGCTTTTCTTATGTCAGACAAAACAAACTTTAAAGCAACAGCAGTTAAAAAAGACAAAGAGGGTCATTATATAATGATAAAAAGGACTTGTCCAACAGGAAAATATCACAATCCTAAATACATATGCACCTAACATTGGAGCTCCCAAATTTATAAAACAATTACTACTAGACCTAAGAAATGAGATAGACAGCAACACAATAGTAATGGGGGAATTCAATACTCCACTGACAGCACTAGACAGCTCATCAAGACAGAAAGTCAGCAAAGAAAAAATGAACTTAAACTATACCCTACAACAAATGGACTTCACAGATATTTACAGAACATTCTACCCAACAACTGTAGAATATACATTCTATTCATCAACACGTGGAACTTTCTCCAAGACAGACCATATGATAGACAACAAAACAAGTCTCAACAAATTTAAGAAAATTGAAATTATATCAAGTACTATCTCAGACCACAGTGAAAAAAAACTGGAGATCAACTCCAAAAGGAATCCTCAAAACCATGCAAATACATGGAAATTAAATAACCTGCTCTTGAATGATCATTGGGTCAACAATGAAATCAAGATGGAAATTTAAAAATTATTTGAATTGAACAATAATAGTGACACAACCTATCAAACCTTTGCTCTGGGATGCAGCAAAGGTGGTGCTAACAGAAAAGTTTATAGCCTTAAATGCCTACATCAAAAAGTCTGAAAGCACACAAATAGACAATCTAAGGTCACACCTCAAGGAATTAAATGAGAGCAAACCAAACCCAAATCCAGCAGAAGAAAAGAAAATAACAAAGATCAGAGCAGAGCTAAATGAAATTGAAACAAACAAACAAAAATACAGAAGACAAATGAAACAAAACCTGGCTCTTTGAAAAGATAAATAAAATTGATAGGCCAAGAAAAAAAGATTAACCTAGAAAAGAGAGAAGATCCAAATAAGCTCAATTAGAAATGAAAAGGGAGATATTACAACCAATACAACGGAAATACAAAAGATCATTCAAGGCTACTATGTATACCTTTATGGGCATAAACTAGAAAACCTAGCGGAGATGGATAAATTCCTGGAAATAAACAAGCCTCCTAGATTAAGCCAGGAAGAAATAGAAACTCTGAACAGACCAATAACAAGCAGTGAGATTGAAATGGTAATTTAAAAATTGCCAACAAAAAAAAGTCCAGGACCAGACAGATTCACAGCTGAATTATATCAGACATTCAAAGAAGAATTGGGGCTGGGTGCAGTGGCCCACGCCTATAATCTCAGCACTTTGGGAGGCTGAGGTGGGTGGATCACTTGAGGTCAGGCGTTCAAGACCAGCCTGGCCAACATGGCGAAACCCTATCTCTATTAAAAGTAGAAAAATTAGCCAGGCATGGTGGCATGAGCCTGTAATCCCAGCTACTTGGGAGGCTGAGACAGGAGAATCGCTTGAACCCAGGAGGCAGAGGTTGCAGTAAGCCAAGATCACGCCACTGCACTCCAGCCTGGGCAACAGAGACAGACTACATCTAAAAAAAAAAAAAGAAGAAGAAGAATTGGTACCAATCCTATTAACACAATTCTACAGGATAGAGTAAGAGGGAATCCTCCATAAATCATTCTATGAAGCCAGTATCACCATAATGCAAAAACCAGGAAAGGACATAACAACAACAAAAAAAGAAAACTACAGACACAAAAATTCTCAACAAAATACTAGCTAACCAAATCTGACAGTGTATCAAAAAGATAATCCACCATAATCAAGTGGGTTTCATACCAGGGATGCAGGGATGATTTAACGTATGCAAGTTAGTAAATGTGATACACCACATAAACAGAATTAAAAACAAAAATCACATGATCATCTCAATAGATGCAGAAAAAGCATTTGACAAAATCCAGCATCCCTCTATGATTAAAACCCTCAGCAAAATCAGCACAAAACAGACATATCTTAATGTAATAAAAGCCATCTATCTATGACAAGCCCTCAGCTAACATTGTATTGAATGGGGAAAAGTTGAGAGCATTCCCCCTGAGAACTGGAACAAGACAAGGATGCCCACTTTCATCACTTTTATTCAACATAGTACTGGAAGTCCTAACCATAGCAATCAGACAAGAGAAGGAAATAAAGGGCATCCAAATCAGTAAAGAGGACGTCAAAGTGTTGCTGTTTGTTGATGTTATGATTGTATAGCTAGAAAACCCTAAAGACTCATCCAAAAAGCTCCTAGATATGATAAATGAATTCAGCAAAGTTTCAGGATACGAAGTTAATGTACACAAATCAGTAGCACTGCTATGCACTGACAGTGACCAACCTGAGAATCAAATCAAGAACACAACCCCATTTATAATTGCTGCAAAAAAATAAAATAAAATACTTAGGGATATACCTAACCAAGGAGGTGAAAGACCTCTACAAGAAAACTACAAAACACTGCTAAAAGAAATCATAGATGACACAAACAAATGGAAACACTTTCCATGTTCATAGATGGGTAGACTCAATATTTTGAAAATGACCATACTGCCAAAAGCCATCTACAAATTCAATGCAATTCCCATCAAAATACTACCATCATTCTTCACAGAACTAGAAAAAACAATCATAAAGTTCATATGGAACTAAAAAGGACCCCACATAGCCAAGCAAGACTAAGCAAAAAGAATAAATATGGAGTCATCACATTACTTGACTTCAAACTACACCATAAGGCCATAGTCACCAAAACAGCATGGTACTTATATAAAAATAGGCACATAGAACAATGAAACAGAATAGAGAACCCAGAAATAAAGCCAAATACTTACAGCCAACTGAAAGCAAACAAAAACCTAAAGTAGGGAATGGACACCCTATTCAACAAATGGTGCTGGGATAACCGGCAAGCCACATGTAGAAGAAGGAAACTGGATCCTCATCTCTCACCTTATACAAAAATTAACTCAAGATATATTGGGGTGATCAGACCCAACACCAGGTCGTGGAGGCAACGAAGTCCAGCAGGGTCAAAGGACTGAGAAAAAGACGGTTTGAGAACAAAAGTGGGACCAGGAGGCCATCGGGATTACGGAGGCTGCAGAGGCTGCAGAGGCTGCAGAGGCTGCGAAGGCTGCGAAGGCTGCGAAGGCCCCGAGCTCTGGGAGCCCACGCTATTTATTGGTAATTCAACAAAGAAACA
Organism: Hylobates moloch; assembly: GCF_009828535.3. Classification (NCBI taxonomy): domain Eukaryota; kingdom Metazoa; phylum Chordata; class Mammalia; order Primates; family Hylobatidae; genus Hylobates; species Hylobates moloch. Next base: position 225,060 of record NW_026652310.1, on the reverse strand, counting down.
GGTGGTGAGAATGTGGGGGTCAAAAGGTCAGGTGCATGATCTACAGCTGTGACGGTTTAGCATTTATATGGAACATGTTCTGCTACTTGAGATAATGGGAATACAATTGATCTAAGAGAGTAGGAGGGCTAGACGCAAGGAGCCAGCCAATCTAGACACATTCCAGAGGACATTATGTCAGACATTCAAGCCCCGCCTCAGTTTTTTTTTACCAACACTCAGCTTTTTCCCAACAAAGATGGATCAAGGACTTAAATCATATCTCAAGACCTGAAACCATAAAAATTCTAGAAGATAACATCGGAAAAACCCTTCTAGAGATTGGCTTAGGCAAAGATTTCATGATCAAGAACCCAAAAGCAAATGCAACAAAAATAAGGATAAATAGATGAGACTTAATTAAACTAAAAAGCTTCTGCAAAGCAAAAGAAACAGTCAGCAGAGTAAACAGGCAATCCTCAGAGTGAGAGAAAATTTTCACAATCTATACATCTGGCACAGGACTAATATCCAGAATCTACAAGGAACTCAAACAAGTCAGCAAGAAAAAAAAAACCACCCCATCAGCCGGGCGCGGTGGCTCACGCCTGTAATCCCAGCACTTTGGGAGGCCGAGGCGGGCGGATCACGAGGTCAGGAGATCGAGACCATCCTGGCTAACACAGTGAAACCCCGTCTCTACTAAAAATACAAAAAATTAGCCGGGCGAGGTGGCGGGCGCCTGTAGTCCCAGCTACTACGGAGGCTGAGGCAGGAGAATGGCGTGAACCCCGGGGGGGCGGAGCCTGCAGTGAGCCGAGATCGCGCCATTGCACTCCAGCCTGGGCGACAGCGAGACTCTGTCTCAAAAAAAAAAAAAAAAAAAAACCACCCCATCAAAAATTGGTTTAAGGACATGAATAGACAATTCTCAATAAGATATAAGATATATAAATGGCCAACAAACTTGAAAAAAATGCTTAACATCACCAATGTTCAGCAAAATGCAAATCAAAACCACAATGCGATACCACCTCACTCCTACAAGAACAGCCATTATAAAAAAAAAAAATAGATGTTGGAGTGAATGTGGTGAAAAGAGAACATTTTTACACTGCTGGTGGGAATGTGAACTAGTACAGCCACTATGGGAAACAGTGTGGAGATTCCTTAAAGTACTAAAAGTAGATCTACCATTTGATCTAGCAATCCTACTACTGGGTATCTACTCAGAGGAATAGAAGACATTATATGAAAAAGATACTTGCATATGCATGCTTATAGCAGCAGAATTCGCAATTGTAAAAATATGGAACCAGCCCAAATGTCCATTAATCAACAAATCGATAATGTTATTTATATATATATAATATTTATTTATATATATAAATAAATATATATATCACATTTATATATATATATATATCTCTCTCTCTCTCTCTCTCTCCATGGTATGTATGGTATTCCATGGTGTGTGTGTGTGTGTGTGTGTGTATATATATATATATAAACTGTCTCAAAAAAAAGAAAGGAAAAAAGATCTGTTACTCAATAACTTGTGTGAAAGTGTTCATAACACCTTTACTTGTAACAGCCCAAGCAAAAGTAGATACCACCCAAATGTCTACCAACTGATGAATGGATAAATAAACTGTGGCATATAAATACAGTGGAATATTATTCAGCAATAAAAGAAAGAACTGATGCATGCTACATGGATAAACCTTGAAAACATTGTGCTAAGTGAAAGAGGCCAGTTACAAAAGACCACACATTGCATAATTCCATTTAAATTAAATGCCCAGGAGAGGAAAATCTGTAAACAGAGGGAGTTGATCTGTAGTTTCCTAGGGCTGGGTGGGGGATAGGTGAGGAGACGAGGATTCACTGCTAATGGGTACAGGGTTTCTTGGGGTTTTTTTGTATAATAGAAATGTCCAAAATTGATTAAAAATATTTTTAATAAAAATAAAATTACAAAAGTGATATTTAAACACACATTGGAGAAAATTCAGTCTTAAAATCTGTCCTTTATCTCACTACACTGAGATACTCCAATGAACTATAACTTTCCAGTCTTTTTGGTTTACATTTTCAACTCAAGTAATAACATATACATCTTCCTTTAAAAAGAAGGAAGGAAAGAAACAAGAGAACATTACAACAAAGTCCCCTCTACTACCTTGGTCCTCAATCACTGCCTACTCTCTAAATCGAGATTTAACCAATGTTTGGTAAGTATATTTCCAGAATTTTCTCTGCATATTTTCGCTCCACGTGGATGTACTCAGAGTAAATATATACTGTTTTGCACATAAGGTTTTTAGTTATGTGCAGCGTAATCATTTGGTAGCTTCATGTAACCATCACCACAATCAAGACACAGAACTGTTCTATCATCACAGGGCTTTCTGGTGCTACCTTTTAGCCTTAGAGACACATCCATTCGCCCTCTCACCACTTCTTAACTTCTGGCAACCACTAATCTGTTTTCCATCTTAATATTTTTTCATTTCAAGAATGTTATATAAATGGACTCATACAGTGTATAACCTTTTGAGATTGCCTTTCTCACTTGAAATAATTCCCTAGAGATCCACCCAGGTTGTTGTGCCGGTCGTTTTCTTTTTACTACTGAATAGTGTTCCATGACATAGATGTACCATAGTTTGTTGAAGCATTCACTCATTGAAAGATACTTGAGTTGCTTTCAGTTCTTGGCTATTAAGAGTTGAGCTACTACAAACATTTGCATACAGCTTTTTACTTGAACATAAGTTTCCATTTCTCTGGGATAAATGCCCAAGAGTGCAATTGCTTGGTCATATGGTAAGTGCATGTACAGTTTTGTAAGAGACTGCCGTATTTCTTTCCATAGTGGCTATGCATTTTTATATTCCCACCAGTAAAATGTAAGTGATCCAGTTTCTCTGCGTCCTTGCCAGCATTTATCACTGGTTATTTCAGTCATTCTGATTGGCATGGTTTTAATTTGCATTTCCCTAATTGCTAAGCTGTCGAGCTTCTTTTCCTGTGTGTATTTGCTATCTGTATATCCTCTGTGGTGAAATGTCTGTTCATGTCTCTTGACCGTTTTCTTATGGATTGCTTGTTTGTTTTTTACTGTTAAGATTTGATAGTTCTCGGTAAGTTCTACATGCAGGTCCTTTGTAAAATAGGTGGTCCACATATTTTCTCCCATCTTTTTTTTAAGGTCAGTGTTTATTTTTATTGAAGTTATACATGCACATATTTAAGTAGGCAAATACTTCTATAAGGTTTGTTGTGAAAAACAGTAGTACTGGATCCGTTCTTCTCAACCCTCCTCTCTGCAGAAGCAATCACTTTCAGCTCTTTTAGTTGGCTCTTTTGGTATTTACCTTAATGTATCTATTAATAAATTACATGCTTATTATTTACCAATGGCGGGGGAACAGTATCTATTGTCTCTCCACTATGAAAAATGAAGATTTAGCCTTTTTTACCCTTCCTTTCATCCAAGCCCATGTATACATCCGAATTTTTACTCCAATTCCTCCAAAACAAATCTATAATCTCATATTCACAACTTATGAATTGTGAATTTATGAACTACAAAAAGTTCTTTCATAACTGACCCAATCTGAACTCATTTGGCAGCAAAACCTGAAGAAAAGCTAGAAAACCTGAAGAGAAGCTACTATCTTTATTTATACCACTTAATATAAATATTCGTGTGTTACACGGCAGAAATATTGATGTGTTTAGGGAATGATCGCTGTGACCCTGCTGGGGATGTTCTGTAACAAACGCATAGCGTTATCAAGAACTTTGGAATACACACCATTTTTCTTAAACAGATTTGAATTCTGAAACAGATTTGACCCAGGGGTTTTATATGTGGGATTGTGGACCTGAATAGTAATTGTTTGGTTATATAAATATTCAGTGTTTAGTTATTACGACTATTAAATAGAATCTATTTAATAGATGATTATTAATGTCAAAACCATACAGAATTATTTTTATAGATTAGCACATTAAAATTACAGAGGAATAACATGGGCTCCTCTAATAGGAATTTATTTGATGTTTTTCCTGTGTGTTTTTTTGCAGAAGTTTAAATTGAGCACCACTTCTGTGGGGTGTTTGTGCAAATCTCACCTTCTCAGTGACACCTTCCCATTACATTCTATTTATTGATTTATTTTTAATGTTGATTATTTTATTAATATTGTTATTATTAGCATTACCTATTCTTTTTTGACTTTATTTTTAAATTAAAAAATTAAAAAAATTTCAATAGCTTTTGAGGTACAAGTGGTTTTTGTATAATTGTATAATTGGTGAAGTCTGAGATTTTATTTTTGTTTTGTTTTGGTTTTTTGTTTGTTTGTTTGTTTTTTGTTTTATGGAGACAGAGTCTCTCTCTGTCATGCCCAGGCTGGAGTGCAGTGGCACCATCTCGGCTCACTGCAACCTCTGCCTCCCAGATTCAAGTGATTCTCCTGCCTCAGCCTTCCGAGTAGGTGGGATTACAGGCGCCCGCCACCATGCCCGGCTAATTTTTGTATTTTTAGTAGAGATGTCGCTTCACCATGTTGGCCAGGCTCGAACTCCTGGCCTCAGGCAATCCGCATGCCTCGGCCTGCCAAAGTGCTGCGATTACAGGCATGAGCCACCGCACCCGGCAGAAGTCTGAGATTTAGTTCACCCATCATCTGACTACTGTACATTGTACTTAGTAAGTAGCTTTTTTCCTCAGCCATGTTCCACCCTCCCCTTCCTGAGTCGCCAGAGTCCATTATATCACTCTGTATGCCTTTGCACAGTACACCCTGTTTAAAATGACATTCCCCCATCATCTTCGTATCTCCTTCTTGTGCTTTGTCTCTGTTTATTAATTCTGAAATACTATATTTTAAAATGTTTGTTTATCGTATGTCTTCTCCCCATACATACTCATTAAAATGTAAGCAGGAATATTTCTTTCTTCTGCTTACTACTGTTTCTTTATCATCTAGAACAGTTCCCAGGCCACAGTAGGTGCTCAATAGTGACTTGGTTGATAAATGGATTTTGCTATTTGCAGCGTAGGGTATTCATCAAGAATGAGGAAAGATATTTTATTCATTGAAAACAAGTGCCACAGAAAGGGATTTTGTCAACTTTTAATTATAAATGCTTTATTATTATAACTACTTTTCTGAAAATTTTGACTGATTAATATTAAGAAGACTTAGAAGATAAAAAATTTCATTGCATAGCAACTACTATCTCATATTGTCTTTTAAGTTAAGGACAAATTGATTATAGTCCTGAACCTATTAATATAATCCTTTTAAAATTATGTTTTGTGCATTTTGCTGTTCATATTTGTATCTACCTTAAAAACACAGAAAATGAAGAGACACTATTATGTTAATGGTGCATATTGAAAGACAGGGCAAGAAACATTGGAAAATTAGCCATAGGTTCTACTATTATTTTAATTCTCCAGCACAGTACAAATATTACTTAATCCCTGCTCTATGAAATTACATTCTAGCATTTAATGCTAATCACTTGGAGGGTCTTGGCTTACAAACTCTATTGATGTTTTATAGAAATAAACATTTATTTATTTACTCATTTACTGGCTAAATGAGTAGCCTTCTGGTACAGCTCTTGACTTGAAGACAAGAAAATACACTTTAGGTAGATATTTTAGTGCTTCTGGACTAAGTCGTTTTAAACTCTCTATTTTGGCGATAATACTCTCAAAATGAAAAGGAGCTTAGAGCCACTACTTTTTACTCAACTTACTAGGAAAATAATTTGTCGTAATCATTTCCATGGAATTAAAATGTTTTTTCAATTAAAAGTACAAAAAATTTTAATGTGCAAATTTCTTCACCATAGAAGATTGTTAGAGTAAAAAAGAGTTTTAGATAATCTAGAACATCTGGAACTGTCTGAAAGCATGAATTGCTCTAAGTTGTTTCAAAATGGTTGTTTTGAAGTGGTCTGTTTTAGAAATTACTACATTTAAAAATTTATGCATAGTGCATGGTGAGTGTATGATCCCCTGGGTTGCAAATGGCCAGGCAGTGATATTCCAGCAGCTCAAGCCAATTCACAGGGACAAAGTAACTTTAAAGTAAAGCAGACAGAATTTTTAAAAATTGACTTTGTTAGAGACTGTAAAAGGTTGGGAGAACCTCATAAATTTTCTGGCCCAGAGATCATTTACCACTGAGCAGAAGACACTGAAGATATACAAGCTAAGGACAAGAAGAAGATGATGAGTCTTTCCGAAAGAGCTGCTGCATGACCTTCTTTGGTTTCTGCAGATGGTTCTAAAAGAAATCCTGACAAGTGATTTTCCCAAAATCCTACCCACAAATTAACAAGTTGTTCTTGGTGAATAACATGAATCCATACATTGTTATTGCTGCATATTACCTCTTAATGCTATGTACATTGTAAATTCTGAATTTTGTCAGTATAAGGATTAATAACGAAAACGTATTTGAGGTATTTCTCCAAACAGGATTTATGTAGCGTACTTCATTTTCAGAAAGGTATATATTTTCTATATGTACAAAATGACAGACATTTGAAGACTTTCTTCAATAGGGACACATGGAAATATTTTATTATAGTAAACCATTTCCTAAGGTATATTTGATTTACAACTTGTTTAAAACTTAGGTTCCATATTATATACCATACCCTCTATACCAAAACATTTTTTTGGATCATCATATTTCAGAAATATCATTAGTTTGTAACAGGGTCAGGTCCTAAGCATTCTGGATAAACAATTTTCTCTGTTTTATATGTTTATGAAATATACAAAATACCTACATACAAAAGCACTAAATTGTATCAAACCCTTCTAAAATGTAAAAAAAAAAAAAAAAAAAAAAAAAAATTTGCGTTAAACCAAATGAAAAGCTTCTACAATAGATATTTTTTAAAGCGTAAGACAAAAGCACATACAAGTGCAACATTGGATATGACTGAGGGAGTGACTTGGTGACACAATAAAGAAAAACCAGCCTGGGGAACATGGTGGAACTCCATCTCTACAAAAAATACAAATGTTAGCCGGGCATGGTGGCACCTGCCTGTGGTCCCAGCTTCTTGGGGGCTGAGCTGGGAGGATTGCTTGAGCCAAGGAGGTTGAGCCTGCAGTGAGCTGTGAACGCACCACTGTACTCCAGCCTGAGTGACAAAGTGAGACGCTGTCTCAAAAGAAAAAAAAAGAAAATCTGAGGCTGTGTGGGCATAGTGGCTCACACCTATAATCCCAGCATTTTGGGAGGCTGAGGTGGGAGGATTGCTTGAGGCCAGGAGTTTGAAACCAGCCTGGTAAAGGAAGAAAGACCCCATCTGTACCACAGAAAAACTAAAAAATGAGCTGGGCGTGGTGGTGCACACCTGTAGTCCCAGTCACTCAAGAGGCAGAGGCAGGAGGATCCCTTGAGCCCAGGAATTCCAGGCTGCAGTGAGGTATGATGGTGCCACTGCCCTCCAGCCTGGTTGACAGAGGGCAAAAAAAGAGAGAATAAATTTGATCCTTGTCCCTGGTACATGGCACAGAGCTTCCAAAACCCTTCCACTGTCCTGAGTGATAAGAATGTCTTTGTTATGCTAATCATGGCCTCTTGGGGTGCCTAGATGGCTTCAGGATCAGAGCTAGTCACCAGAAAAACCAGCCACATGATTAGATGGCTAGAACTTTCAGCCACCCAGCCTCCAGAGAGAGGACAGAGGTTGGAGACTTTCTATCATGTGGCCAAGAGTTAATCAATCAGGCCTTTGTAATAAAACCCTGATTTAAAGACAAAACAAAACAAAACTCAAGGCCCTGAGTTTACAAGGAGCTTTCTGGTTGGTGAACACATTAATGTGCTGGGAGGATGAGATGCCCAAATTCCACGAGGAGAAGGCACAGAAGCTGCCATTTTGCCCCATGCATTTCTTACGTTTGGTTGTTCCTGAGTTGTATTCTTTATAATAAAACTGTAATCATAAGTACAGCATTTCAATGAGTTCTGTGAGTCATTCTAGCAAAGTATCAAACCAGAAAGCAGGTCTTGGGAACCGCCAAATGTGTAGCCAAGTTGGACAGAAGTGTTGGTAAGCCGGGGAACCCATCTGGCTAGCCTTTGAAGTAAGGGCAGTCTTGTTGGGGTCTTTGCCCTTTAACTTGTGGGATCTGCTTCTAACTCCAGGTAGTTAGTGTCAAAATTGATTTGAATTGTAGGACACCCAGCTGGTGTCAGAGAACTATGGTTAGAACACATTTTTTTTGTGTCAGAAATACGGGATTTCTAGAATGGCCCTGATTCACAGAAACTTGGCTTGGGAACAGAAAGAATGAATGGGTGGGGGATGGGGAATCTGGTTTCTTGATGACTATCTAATAACTAATACCTAATGAGACTGCACTGTGCTGCAATCAGTTACCAAAGGTAAAAATTATCAGTGGAATTTAGAAATGGTGGTAGACTCAACTCCAAAGGAAGGGGATCATTTGAATTATAAACCAAAATGTATGAGACAGGTCTCAATCAATTTAGAAAGTTTATTTTGCCAAGGTTAAGGACGCCCCTGTGACACAGCCTCAGGAGGTCCTTACAACATGTGTCTAAGGTGGTCAGTGTACAGCTTGCTTTTACACATTTTAGGGAGACATGAGACACAATATGTGTAAGATGTACCATGGTTCCATCAGGTAAGGAGGGACAGCTTGAGGCAGGGGCTCCCAGGTCATAAGTAGATAAGAGACAAAAGGTTGCATTATTTTGAGTCCTTTGATCAGCCTTCCACTGAATATACAGTTTAGTCTTGCTCAGTGAATCTGCATTTTTACATAAACAATAGGGGAGAAATGTGGGATTTCTGCAATCAGATATGTATTTGTCTCAGGTGAGCCTCAGAGGGATGACTTTGAGTTCTGTCTTTTGTCCACAAGGAATTTCCTTGTGGGCAAATTGTGAGGGAGGTATGTAGCTTTTTCTCTTTGCAACTATCTTACTTAGGAATAAAATGGAAGGCAGGTTTGCCTGACATAGTTCCCAGGTTGACTTTTCCCTTGGCTCAGTGATTTTGAGGTCTCAAGATTTATTTTCCTTTCACAGGGGACATAAAGAAAAGCAAAATAGTAAGAAATATAGTAAACATACAATCCCTTGGCTGTATCTATAATAGCTAAAGTTGAGAGTGAAAGAAAATGCTAGGGTGGATGTTGACCTTGAAGCAAACTCAGATTTTGGTAAGTCTCAGCTATGGCCACTAGCCTCAGGCAACCCCCAAAAGGAACAATTATGCTGGGACAACAGAAGGTAGCTCTGGTCAGCAAGAGGGTACTTCATGTTGTGGGAGGGCAAACCCATAAAACTACTGAAATCAGTAGGTATAGTGTGAAGGAGCTGTTTCATTTTGTGGATAGTTATCAGCCTCCTGAAGAATCTTTACCAAAGTGGACTGTGAGAGTATCTAATTTAGGGGCAGTACCTTTGGTTTTGAATGCTGCAATGCAGAAGATTATGTTTAGGTTGATACAGGACCCACAGCTCACTATGGAACAATCATAGAAGGTTGTATGTGATCCAGACACACAGCAGGTTATTCCAGAGGTAACAGCTGGCTTGGCAGACGGATAAAAGCCACTGTAAAGAGTGTATTTACCCTGAGAAGGATTTTCTGATTCTCTCTATAAATGTCAAGTGAAATAGCCCAGATGAAGCAGCTGATATGTTTTGTATGCAAACCACTGAAACTGGATTTATGATTATCAGGATATTTATCTACTGAATTTGCCCATTACCCACTCATGGTAAATGCTGTGATTAAAGGGACCCCTTTTGCAAGTCACCCCATGTAAAGTTACTCTTACAGAATTCAGCAACAGAGAAGGCTTATTGGATTTTCTGTCTCTGCTTCTTGATGTGGGTCACAAAGATATCAAGAACATTAATTAACAAGACAATGAGAAGAGACATCAGAAACAAAGGATTCATTCCAGCAGGGTGGAAATTTTTAGATGGTTATTAAGAAATGAGATGAATAAAATGGGCACTGATGGGTTGAAATAAAGATCTTAATATAGCACTATAGAAGGTTGGGTGGACCAATGGGACCCCCTCTCCTGGGCCTCCAACATTAAAAGGACTCCTAAAAGTCTGCTTTATTTATCCCAATTTGGAGGAATTTTTCTTTTTTTTTTTTTAAATAGAGACAGGGTCTCGTTATATTGCCCAGGCTGGTCTCAAACTCCTGGCATCAAGCTATCCTACCATCTTGGCCTCCCAATGTATTGAGATTACAGGCATGAGGAGGCTGACCTTGTATGGAAAATGCTGTAACCCTGTTAAACTTCTTTGTCTCTGCTTTTATAAACGAAACCTTAACTTCTCCACTTTAGAGCACTGACCCCATTCCTTCGGAATCTGTGTTTTCCGGGTGGCTATCCTCGAGCTTTTCACTCAACCCTATACTTAATCTTATTTTCTAAATCTAATGATTTGAGTTTGACAACAGTAAAACAAGCCATGTAAATCCACCCATCAAGCCATATTTATTGGACAGGATAAATGAGGATGAATGAGATTCCCAACCCCACATAGTCCATAATAGAAGCTGGAGTGTTGGTCTGGACAAACTCTTGGTGTAATCGCCCTGCATAGAGCAGAGGGCTTCTGCAAAAGCCTATGAGTGCCTCACAGCAACAATGACTGGACCATTTAGATGTTGGACTAGAGAATTCCCATTTGAAGGGCAATTACTAGCTCGCTATCAGACATTAATTGAAACTGCCTCTATGGCTGAAGGACATAAAATAATTTTGAAAACCATAATATCCATCATATCTGGGTTGATGTCAGAGAAACACTAATGAGGAAGAAAGTGTTTGGAAGCGTTCCATAATAAAGTGGAAATGACTTGTATAGGAATACATACTGGGGGGATGTAGTGTATTCATCAGATGGTAGACACTTTTCCCCTAGGACTGCCTTTGGAAGCCCCCAAGGAGCTGCCAGATTCTGTCATCACTTGGACAATATGCCGTAAACAGCTTGTTTGATCAATAAATAGCTGTTTGGTTTATGGATAGCAGTTCCAATGTGATCAGACAACATCATTACTCTGATCAAAAACTGTAAAACAAAAAAATTTTTTTTTGAGATAGCATCTTGCTCTGTCATCAAGTTGGAGTGCAGTGGCATGATCATGGCTCACTGCAGCCTCTACTTCCCTGGCTCAAGCAATCCTGCCTCTTGAGCAGCTGGGGCTACAGGTGCATGCCACTACGCCTGGCTTTTTTGTAGAGATGGAGTTTCATCATGTTGTCCAGCCTGGTCTCAAACTCCTGGGCTCAAGCAATTCCCCTGCCTTGGCCTTCCAAAGTGCTGGGATTACAGGCATGAGCCAGCGCACCCAGAGGAGAATGTAAAAACAAATCAGCTTGGTGGGCTGTATTGCATGCTCTTTATTCTTATGTTTGGGTTTCTACATACTCATTGGTGGTGGCCAGTGGCCTGGTCATACGGTCAGGCAGAAGAGCAATGGGAGATTGGTCTATTAAAGGGATGCCCTTACACGGCATGGCTCTGTGGAAATCATTATGAGAATTTGAGTGGTGCATTAACGTAAGACATGCCAGTGCTCACAAGAGGACCTCCCTTCCAGCATCAAAAGGTGATTGGAGTCGATGAGCAGATATCCCGTTTATTCACTTGATATAACCACCTGGGTCCATAAAATGACTCTGGGGAGCTGCAGCAATACATAGATGGGGTGAATATAGACATGCTCCTCTTACATCTTCTGAGGAAAAAACTACCAATAAAAATTGTTCTGTCTGCCAAAAAGAGAGACAGAGACTCCAGATAGATGGCCAGGGGGCAGATTTCCCAGGGAGAATGCCCTGCACATAGAGAACAACTTACACTGATGCCAGTGGCCATCGGCGAGCTACAAATGGGTCCTGATAGGAGTAGGCACTCTGGACTGGGGTTTGCTTACACAGGGAGAGATGCAAATACTTAAGAGTATCAGTTATGCCCAGTCAGGTATGATCTTTTTACCACAAAAGATCCTGAGTCAAAGACAAGGGTGTGGTCTCTGATAACCAAAGAATTTATATGGTCTAGTGAAGGAGGGTTCCTGGCACAGATCTCCCAAAGTCCTTAGAATTTCCTGAGTGATAAGAATATCTTCATTATGCTAAAAAGGTGACTACTGGGGGAAGAGTCTAGATAGCTTCAGAATGGGGCTGGTTGCCAGAAAAACTGACCACGTAATTAGAGTTTAAGCCACTAGACCTCTGGGCGGAGGACAGGGCTGGAGACTGAGTTTAATTGCGTGGCCAATGTTTTAATCAATTATGCCCATGTAATGAAACCCTAATTTAAAAAGAAACAAACAAAACTTCAGAAAAGTAAAGCTCAGGGGAGCTTCCTAGTGGGTGAACACATTGATGTGCTAGGAAGATGACATGCCTCGATTCCACGAGGAGAGGACATGGACATTCTGTGTTCCCTCCACATTCCCTCCCCCAACTTTTTCCCAGACCGTGCATGTCTTCCATGTGGCTGTTCCTGAGTTCTATCGTTTTAATAAAACCGTAATTATAAGTAACGTGTTTCTGTGAGTTCTGTGAATCTTTCTAGCAAATTATCAAACTTAAAGGGGGGTTGAGGGAGCCTCCAAATGTGCAGCCAAGTCAGACACAAGTATGAGTAGCCTGGGGACTCTGATTGCGGCTGGAGTCTAAAATAAGAGCAGTCTTAGGGCAGGGGCGGTGGCTCATGCCTGTAATCCCAGCACCTTGGGAGACCGAGGAGCACGGATCACTAGAGGTCAGGAATTCAGGAGTTTGAGACCAGCCTGGCCAACATGGTGAAACCTTGTCTCTACTAAAAATACAAAAAGCCGGGCGTGGTGGTGGGCACTTGTAATCCCAGCCACTTAAGAGGCTGAGGCACTAGAATTGCTTGAACCCGGGAAAGGGAGGTTGCAGTGAGCTGTCATCGGGCCACTGCACTCTAGCCTGGGTGACAGAGCCAGACTCTGTCTCAAAAAATAAACAAACAAATAAATAAATAAAGGCAGTCTTTTTGGGAACCTTGCCCTTTAACTTGTGGGATCTGTTTCTAATTCTAGGCAGTTAGTGTTAGAAGTGGATTGAATTATAGGATATGACAGAATTGTTTAGAACACAGACTTTTTATTTTTTGCATTTATTGTGGTAAAATATACATAACATAAACCTTTTAACCATTTATTTTTAAACATTTTAAGCTTCTCATTGAAATATAACAATATAGGAAACATATACACAGTACAACTTGTAAGTACACTGCTCAATCAGATTTCATCTGGATCAAGAACAGAATATTCCAATATTCCAGAAAAGAAAAGAAACATATTAAAAAGAAAAGATTTTTATTTAAAAAACCTAGACATAGTAATTAAAATGGGGGTTAAGAGAGGTAATCTATCCCTTTGTGTGTGTGTGTGTGTGTGTGTGTGTGTATATATACATTATGTATGATATACCTATCATACATAATCCCATATCTATGCATCTATACCCACCCTATAATGTACCATTTTCAGAAATGGGTTTGCAGAAGACTTTCGAAGGGGTATTTGTTTTATTGTTTAAAAGATTATGTAGTAATAACTTTGGGATACACTAAATTAAGAGTAATCAAACAAGTTTATCACCCAAGGAAATTTTCACAAATTCAGACTTCAGGGCCTATTGACTGATCATTCTCAAGTCAAGAGAGGAATGAGGAGAATCCTTCTTGCCCATTCTAGATATATTTTTTAAATTATGATAAAATATACATAACAAAATTTACCATTTTAATCATTTTTATGGGTACAATTTAGTGGCATTAACATTCACAATGCTGAGCAACCATCATCGCTATCCATTTCCAGAATTTGTTCATCCCAAACAGAAACCATGTACTCGTTAAACAATAACTCCACCCCACATTTCCTCCTCCCTGCACTCCCTGGCAACCACTATTCTCCTTTCTGTTTCTGTGAACTTGCCTATGCTGGTACCTCATAAAAGTGGCATCATATCTGGCCTTTTGTGTCTGGCTTATTTCACTTAGCACAGTGTTTTCAAGGTTTATCCTGAGGTAGTATTTATCAGAATTTCACTCCTTTTTAAGGCTAAATAATATTCCATTGTATGTATTATAGCACATTTGTTTATCCATTCATGATAGACATTTGAGTTGTTCCCATCTTTTGCTATTCCAGTAATGCTGCTATGAACTTGGTGTATAAATAGCTGCATTTTATACATTTGTACAAATCCATCCTCATGTATTTTTGTTCTACAAATAAATAAACTTTTGGAGGCATTTTACAATTTAGAGGTCAAATAGAAATTAATGGTAACATACATATCAAAGAGTCCAATGTTTTATTATCAACATTAATATTTGTTCATGCTGAAGATTTAGGGATGAAGTAATGGGCAAAAAAATGAAATATAATCAAGACTACACAGGTATCTCTTAAGTACATAGTAATATTTTGCTAATTATCGGACTAAAAAATATAAAAGATAGAAATACATCAATTACTTTGTGTTTCATCTTTCTGGATGTACTTTTACATTAAATACACAGCAAGTACTTATACTCGTTTAAAGATTATGCTTTTTTCTTTAGCAACCAAAACATGCTTACCCTTGGTTAATCAGAATGTGTTTCAAAAGATAAAACTTCTTAAAGATAAGCATGGCATTTAGGGCTTTAGACCCATACTCTTGCTGGATTGGCTGCTTGACGATTGCTCTCTTTCTTTTGTAATTTCCATCTCAATTTTGGCTTTGATTTTTTCCCAATCTATTTGGAGCTGCAATAGAAAAAAAAAAGAAGAAATATGCTTAGATAGTATGACATTTTTGTTTACTCCAAAGTAACTAAGAGTAAACAGACTGTGTGACTTCCAAAAGATTAGAGAAAAAGAGAGCACCAAAAGATTAGAGAAAAAGAGAGCATCAAAGTTAAGAAAAAGAAATAATGCTTGGCCAGGCATAGTGGCTTACTCCTGTAATCCCAATACTATGGAAGGCTGAGGTGGGTGAATTGCTTGAGTCTAGGAGTTTGACAACATCCTGGGCAACATGGCAAAGTTCTGAGATGGGAAAATAAATACAAAAAATAAAAAAAGTAGCTGGGTGTGGTGGCACACACCTGTAGTCCCAGCTATTAGGGAGGCTGAGATGGGAGAATCAACTAAGCCCTCAAGGTCAAGGCTGCAGTGAGCCATGATTGCACCATTGCACTCCAGCCTGGGTGACAGAGCAAGGGCCCTGTCTCAAAAAAAAAAAAAAAACCAAATAATGCTCAAAAATCACAAAGTAGTTTTAAGAATAAGACCAAAAAATAAGAATTATATAATAAAAAGCAAAGACTCTCATTGTGATTTAAAAGACCAAAATCTAGTCACAGCTATTTATAAAGGTGCATCTAAACAGTCCCATGGAGCCTTAGGATTGTGCATACGTGCTCAAGGATAAGGTAGGGGATGAGATGGACCGCTGTCTTCCAAACGAGGAAAAAATGGACCAGACTCTGGTTACCAAGCCATTTTTCAAATAGGCTTCACATCTTATATACTGAAGTTTCCACTGGAAGCCTAGTTATGAGGAAAGACAGGGATTCATTAGCTTCCCCTAAGCATATTCTGTGAAAGTGGCTCCTTTGCACCAACTCTTAAAGTAAGACATGGTGGTCATTAAGACAATGAGGAAAAGATGTTAGAGAAAGCGAAGGGAAAGCAAGACTGGGAAACACATGAAAAGAATAACTGCAAAGTGCAAACATTTTTATTTGTTTGCTTCCCTTCTATCCGTTATGCAGTCTCCCCTCCCCTAGCCCAGCCCCATTCCTCTCCTAAGTTCATTAGACTTGTTAGGAATAGACTCTGCCCCTGAGTTCTATGAGCAACTTCTTTAGGAAAGCACATTCTACCACTTAACAAAGTTTGGAGATCACTAATTTAGGAATGTTTATCCTTTCTGAGGCAAGACATGGAAAAAATTGGGTCATAAATTAAACTAACTCTGATTTACAGGAAATAAACCCAAACCCCTGAGTCTGAGCCAAAAGTGAATAGGTTTTCACCTCTGCTTAGGGGAGTTGAATGCAATAAGTAGTATTAAAGCAGAATGAAGTAATCTCAGTCTGCTTGAACAGATTCAGCTTAAGTAAGTGAGGGGTTAATTTAACTTTAATAGGACTTCATGCCTCTTTTATCTTATGCTGGAGGTTAAAGAAATTAAGTTTTTTTTAAATTCCAATATCCCATATCTGAATTGCTGTGAAGCAATTTGTAAATATTTTGGCTCACCTTTATTTAAAATAACAATGCCATATACTTATGTATAATACATAAAATAGATGAATTA
Source organism: Hylobates moloch (assembly GCF_009828535.3). Classification (NCBI taxonomy): domain Eukaryota; kingdom Metazoa; phylum Chordata; class Mammalia; order Primates; family Hylobatidae; genus Hylobates; species Hylobates moloch. The sequence continues at coordinate 208,661 of NW_026652310.1, read as the reverse complement.
ATAAAAGAATTCCTCTTACTCATAGAAGACAAATGTCTGTGCTAAGATGCAAGTGACAGCTCATTGAAAAGCCAAGCAGATGTTAGATTATTTGAAAGACTCATTTTTTCAATCAGGGCAAAATCTGATATTTTTTAAATGACAAAGCACTCATTTCTATGTCTAACAGAACACTTACAGAGAAGACGAAACTTGATGAATGCTTTGGGTTTCTTCCAGCCTTAAATTGACTTACAAACATTTCTCAAATCAATCACAATAAAACCATACATTGATAGGATACTGAACAATTGCTGCTCTGTTGCAAGTAAATTGATGATATCTGTATTAGTTATTTGTTATAATACAAATCAGGGTGTCAGTGGATAGCTGTCCTACTGAAAATAAATGTTTCACTATCACTTTGGCATTGATCTAGTTTTAAAAAGTGTTCTACAGACAATTTAGTTCGTGGATTAGAATATTTTTAATAGTAGGTTTTAGATAAGAATGTTCTCTGATAGTTGTCAAGTGATTTCTACACTAAAATCCATCTTTTGCTAGTATAGGGACTGCCAATATTATCTGGCACTCCTTATTCAATTCGCTAGCCAATTCTTAGTCACCTAGAAGCAATTTCAAAATCATACCAAAAGGCTCTCCATCCTCTAACACATTTCTCTTCCTCTCAGCTGAAGATCAGCTTCCTACTTTACAGAGAATATAGTGGCCATCAGGTATGAATTCACTTTATTTTCCTTCCTTGCATTCACAAACTTAACCGTATCTACACCCATCATTATCTTTCTCTTCTGTCTCAGGCCAACCTCTTAACATATGTCTCTGATTCCATTTTCTTTGACTCTTCTAGGATATCTGACTTCAATTATTCCTCACACATTAAATGTCCTTCTTTTCACTGCCTCGCTGTCATCATCCTTGGCTCTCTGTTCTGTCTTCTCCCTGCAAGCTACCATCCCTCTTCTTCTCATTCCTGACTCATTCTCTTCCCAGTCCACTATAATTCTGATCCTGTGACACTTTAGGAACTTTGCACTAAAACCACCATCGGCTGTTTTCAGTCCTTATCTTATATACCTTCTCTGTATGATTCAATTTTTCATTCAACAAATATTTAGTGCTTAGTATATATCAAGGATTGTCTGAGGTACAAGGATTCACTAGTGAACAAAAAGATAGAAATCACTGTCTTCATAGAGAGATAATAAGCAAAGACAGATAAAAATGGAAAAGGCAGATAATAAATAAAACAAAAAATATATCTAGTATGCCAGAAGTGGTAAAGATTTTGAAAATAGAGAAGGGAGATAGTGAGCACCAGGAATAGAATAGGAGGTTGCAGTGTCATCAGTTTACTTCACGGGAGGCCAAGGCAAGATTGCTTGAGCCCAGGAGTTCAAGACCAGCCTGGGCAACATAGTGAGACCCTGTCTATATAAAAAAATAAAAAATTTAGCTGGGCTGGGCTTGCTGGCATTCATCTCTAGTCCCATCTACTTAGAGGGCTCAGGTGAGAGGATCGCTTGAGTCTGGTATGTTGAGGCCACAGTGAGCTGTCATTGTGCCACTGCACTCCAGCCTGGGCAACAAAGTGACACCCTGTCTCAAAAAAAAAAGGGAGGGGGGACCTGAAGGAGATGAGTGAGAACCCATGTGTATATCTAGAGAAGGGCATGGTGACATGCAGAAGTACATGGACGGCCCTGGAATAAGAGCCTTCTCTGGACCTTGCTGACCACTACTCTTTGAAAAATCTCTCAGACTATATAATACCACCCTCTTCTGGCTCCTGCTCTCCTTTCTAAATGCTGCTTCTTTCTTTCTCTCTCTTTTTTTCCCCTATATTCTGCTTCCTAGACAATATTGGAGAAGAAATATAATTTCTCCTCAACGCTTGTAAGTTTATTGATGGGAGAGACAGATTAAAAGAGAAAAACAAACCGGTTCAATAGTATGTGTAGCGTACATCATAGCAGGAGAAATCTCAGTGAAAGGTAACTCAAAACAGTGTCTTGGAACTCTGGCTTACATAGCATTTTCAGCAAAGAACAATAAATTTTAAAGATGTGACAAGACTGTTTTTAGAGAAGTGAAAGCAGAGATTGGAAACCAATCCAGAGATTGGAAACCATGGGGAAAAAATAAATGGGAAGAAACTAATCAGGTGAGGTTTGTTCTATTTTTGAGACAGGGTCTTGCTCTGTCACCCAGGCTGGTATGCGGTGGCCCAAACATGGCTCACTGCAGCTTCAACCTCCTGCTGGGACCACAGGTGTATGCTACCACACCTGGCTAGTTTTTTAAATTTTTTATAGAGACAAGGTCTCACTTTATTACCCAGGCTGGTCCTGAACTCCTGGGCTTGGCTTACATGACCCTCCTGCCTTGGTCTCCCAAAGTGCTGAGATTACAGGGGTGAGCTACCACGCCCAGCCACGGAGTAAGGTTTTTTGGTAGATTGCTCTGGAGTCGTCCCTGAGCTGACCAAGAGTTATCTCCAATAAAGGAGAACTTATATTTTGTCTTTAGGAGGAAAAGGGGAAGAATAGAGCTCTTCCATTTGCTGCAGCTTGTCTTTAGCTCAAAAATGTAAGTGTCAAAGAGACATATTTTGGGGTGTCATATTTTGGTTTCCTTCAAAAACCTCTTAACTGTTAATATTCACCAGGGTCCAACCATAGTTTTCTCACACTTTCCCTAAGAAATATCAATTCATATAGCTTCAACTATACCTAGATGGTCAAGGCAATAAATTTAGTTTTCTAGCCCTTATTTCTCCCTTGTCAATGTCCTTTTGTGTTCATATTTATATTTCTAATTGCCTTCTAGATACCTCCTTCTGGACACCTGATAGACACTCTAAACACATACAAAATGGTATATTTTCATGTATTCAAACTCAAAGGTCCAAAATGTGTATATTCTTATGTACTCTTTAGATTAATGGCATTCCCATCTATCAGCTGCCCACACTAGAGTCATTCTCAAATGCCCTGCCTTACCTCACCACCTCTCCTCCCACCCCCAGCCACAACTGTTCTCTTAATTTTGCTTCTAAAATTTTTTCTTACATTAATCGTACCCTTTCTATTTCCTAGTGAGATTATTATAGTAACTTCCTAACTAGTCTCCTAGTCACCACGCTCGCCTCTAAGCTATCTTTCACGTCTGACATTATCTTTCAAGTCATTCTCTTGATTACAAATCTCCAAGTCTTCTCATTGCCTTCATTACGAAGTCTGTTCTCTTATCCTGGTATTAAGACCTTTCAATGACTTTTCCCAACCAGTATTCCAACCACCCAGGGTCCAGAGCAGTCACTTGGGATTCTTCCTCATTCGTTGAGTAACTCGTACGTTTGCTCTTATTATCATCTCCTTCAACTGACTGGCAAAATCTTAAGATAATTTTGTAAAAACTGTTGTTTCCATTTATTTTTTAGAAATCCAGATTTTATTTTATTGATTATGTATTTCTTTATTTTTATTTTATTTTTGTCCCACTCTGTTGCCCATGCTGGACTGCAATGGCGTGATCTCAGCTCACTGCAACCTCCAAATCCCAGGTTCAAGCAATTCTCCTGCCTCAGCCTCCCGAGTAGCTGGGACTATAGGTGCAATAACCACGCCTGCTAATTTTTGTATTTTTAGTAGAGACAGTGTTTCACTGTGTTAGGATGGTCTCGATCTCCTGAACTCGTGATCTGCCCGCCTCGGCCTCCCAAAGTGCTGGGATTACAGGCATGAGCCACTGCGTCCAGCCTATTTATTTTTAATACAGACAACGTCTCACTATATTGCCCAGGCTGGTCTTGAACTCCTGGGCTCAAGTGATCCTCCCACCTCAGCCTCCCAAAGTGTTGGGATTATAGGCTTGAGCCACTGCGCATAGCCAGGAATCAGGATTTTATTTATTTTTTCAGAGATGGAGTCTTGCTCTGTTGCCCAGGTTGGAGTGCGGTGGCGTGACCTCGGCTCACTGCAACCTCTGTCTCCTAGGCTCAAGTGATTCTCCCACCTAAGCTTCCAGAGTAGCTGGAACTACAGGTGCATGCCACCATGCCCAGTTAATTTTTTTTTTTTTGGTAGAGACAAGATCTCGCCATGTTGCCCAGGCTGGTTGCCAAACTCTTAGACTCGAGCAATCCTCCCACCTCAGCCTCCCAAAGTGTTGGGATTACAGGAATGAGATACTGTGCCTGGCCAGGGATCAGGATTTTATTTTATTTATTTATTTTTTTTTGAGGTGGAGTCTCACTCTGTGGCCCAGGTTGGAGTGCAGTGGTGTGACCTCAGCTAACTGCAACCTCTGCCTCCGGGGCTCAAGTGATTCTCCCACCTAACCTTCCAGAGTAGCTGGAACTACAGGTGCATGTCACCATGCCCAGCTAAGTTTTTTGTTTGTTTGTTTGTTTTTGGTAGAGACAGGGTTTAGCCATGTTGCCCAGGCTGGTCTCCAAACTCTTAGACTCAAGTGATCCTCCCATCTCAGCCTCCCAAAGTGCTGGGATTACGGGCGTGAGCCACCACGCCTTGTGGAATCAGGATTTTAAAAGGAAAAAGTGATCATGTTATTTCCCTCCAATGGCTTCTCTTATTTAATTTGCCCTATGAAACCCTAAAGTCAATCCCTCCATTGCTTTTACTGTTTCCTACTTCAAAGCCTTCCCTCTCCTGGAACATGTTATTCTCATCTCCCACCCAACCTCTACCCTACAGTGAGCTTCTACTATTCATCCTCTAAAGCTGAGTTCAAATATCATGCTCTTTGCTAGAACAGTCTCTGCTGATTGCCTCACCATAGGTCAGGACCCCCATTCATAGAGTCTTATAGCACCACGTACATCTCCTTCAAGGCAATTATCACAATTGAAATGAACAATTACCTAAATAACTGTCACCTCCATTTGAATATAAACTTCATAAAGCCAGGGCCAGTGTCTGTCACATTTACTAGTATATCCCAAGCACTAAGGAGAAAACATTGTTTACAGGAGGCACTCAATAAATACTGAATGAATAAAAGGTAAATAATTACCCAGCAAATCAGTAATCAGCTAACAACTCCTTACTATTAACAATTCCTCCAAACTTAAAACCTGTAAAGCAGCTTTTCGGTAGTAGCTAAGCCTAAAGTGGTTTGTCCCAAGTAGAGTGTTGACTCAGATCTTCAAAATTTTAAACTTTCTGAAATCCTGCTCGTGAGTTTGATTTCTTTCACTCTTTTTCTTTTTCCTAGCAAATGTCTGAAGTATTTCCCAGATCTACTTTTCTTCCTGTGCAGAGTATATATTTAATATAATAAATGTATTCTTTGAGTGGATTTTATTTGCTAGATTTACAATTTGTTTTATAAATATTTACAGAACACTACTGTAGACCAAGTACAATGACGCTAAATATCAGGGTTCTTGAAAAACAGTACTCCTTGTAAGAATCCCAGATTGCCATATTTTAAATTAGAAATGGCCAAATAACATTTCAGGGCTCATAAACTAAGTGTCTATCAAACTTCTCGCTTCTTCCCTTATGGTAGATTCCATTCATTTATAAATTTCCAGGTGGTATGCACTGTGAGCCCACCAAAATCACCAGATATCTAGAATAAATTTCTCAATGTTATTTTTAAAAGACCCATTTCTATTTAACTCTCAGTTCTGAAATAAAGCATTTATATGATCATAAGTCTGGCAAAGATAAATATGGATGATATATTATGACTAGATTATAGACTTAAATGAAACCAAAAGATCTGCAAGTAATGCAGATATCCCCAAGAGCTATTTTCCCAGGGTTACATTTTATTTCATTGGTGGGAAATTTTTAAGAAAAAAATAATTTTCATCATAAAATACTGCTTTATGATTTTTAGTTAACTCCAAATGACATTTATGAAGAAAAGTAGGAAACGAGAACATAGTACCACAGGGAGTCAAAGTAACCTATATAGTTTCTGGATGAAAAAAAAACCCTAAAATACCTAAGAAAGCCATGTTGTTCTGGTACTCTTATGATTAAAGTATTATATTTTGGTAACAGTTGAATATATGTATAATGAAAAAGATGATAAGGATGTTAAGTTTTTGCTATCTAAAATATAATTTTCTTTATAGTAAGGACTTTCTTTTCTTTCTCCTCCCCCGCCCCTTCCTTCTTTCCTTCTCTCTTTCTCTTTCTCTCTTTTCTTTCATTCTGACAAGATCTCACTCTGTCACCTAGGCTGGAGTGCAGTGGCATGATCTCAACTCACTTCATCCTTGACCTCCCAGGCTCAGGTGATCCTCCTACCTCTCCCAAGTAGCTGGGACTACAAGCATGAACCACCATGTCCAGCTAATTTTTAAATTTTTTGTACAGGTGGGATCTCACTGTTGCCTAAGCTGGTCTCAAACTCCTGGGCTCAAGTGATCCTCCTGCCTCAGCCTCCCAAAGTGTTGGGATTATAGGCTTGAGCCACCACACCTGATCAGAACTATATTTCCTATGTTTTCAAAAGTATCAAATGTGAATATTAAAAAAATATTGATGACGAGGAGGAAAAAGCAGAGTAGCTTAATCTGCTTTAAAATTATACAATAAACAAGGTGGGTGCTCAGTTTTAACATATGGTCATATTTTCAAAACTGTGACACAAAGATCAGATTACCTGACCTTTGTGTCACAGTTCTTTGGGCTGCTTAGCACTGTTTTGATGGTGGCTGCTGTCATATATTATGAATCAGAGTGTAGCCCCAGAGATTCCAGGGATGCTGTGTTTGTCCTAATAGTAGAGTATGCCCAAACTCCCAGGATTCACTTCAGTACTAAGCAGGTTCCAAATGAAATCAAAAAAAGGTTTGCGGAGCTTCTATAAAACATGTCTCCTTTCTACCATGAAACCCACAACTTGTAGCTATCCTGGATCCAGATGTTGAAGTTGCACTGCTAAACTCTAAGAATGGTCTCAAAGGCCTCACTAACATGAAAATTGTTCTGAAGTGCAAAAATGTAGATCAAGACACTACATGTTCTAAATACAATAAGTAGATAATGTTGGCTTTAATAGAAATTGTGGGTGCCTTCTCTTTATCTTCTCTCCTCTTCCTAAGGCTCCTCTAACCCAGTCTGCCCCTATGATCAATCAGAACATTCCATTTTATTCTATACCAAGAAGGTGTGTTCCCACATAATCTATAAGCTCCACAGAGACATAAGAGGCTGTATCTGATTTTAACCCCTAGCATAGTGTCTAGGCCAAAGTGAGAAATCATACATTTTTTGAATAAATGAATGAATAAAAGGCTAAAGAAAGTGGTTCACAGAGCTGAAAGAAAGGTCAGCCCTGTCTTGTAATCACAGCTCTTAGGAGTCAAGCCTCTTGGATCTATATGGCTAGTGACATGAGCTCTGTTTCTGCTGTCTGAGCCTAAAGGAATCTGGGTAAGTGGCTATAATCAGTTATGCTCTAGGCAATGGGGCAAACTCATTCTGGGTCTCCTTGTGGGCTGATCTATACTGGAATGACTTCCTTCTTTTTATTTTTATTTGTTTATTTAGAGGTGGGGTCTTGCTATGTTGCCCAGGCTGGCCTTGAATTCCTGGGCTCAAGCAATCCTCCTGCCTCAGCCTCCCAAGTAGCTGGGACTACAGGCATGCACCACTGCATCCCAGAATGACTTTCTTCTAATTAGAGTAATAAAATCTGAGATTCTGGTAGGAGCCTGGGAGGCAAAGGCTGAGTCTTCTTTGGTTCTAGGTAGTGAAATCTACCTAGGCTAGGCACTTCTAGGAGGTGCAACCTAGCTTTCTAGAATTCTACAAAGTGACCAACTATGCATTTTCTGGTCAGTGCCCTCTGTGCATATATATTTCCCATGCAGCAGAAGAGGCAGCTGGTGGCAGGTAAAATTTATCAGTTAGAAGCTTTTATTCCACCCATCTATATTGTTGATCTAAAAATATCAAATAGCACCTAACCTTAGCACAAATAGAATATTATGAAGACAGACTTGGGTTAATCAAAACATGCCTGCAAGATTCCAGAAAAAAAACGTAGTACTATATATAATTAAGTCAAAATAAGATGTCATAAGGCAAAAAGGAATTCTTTTGCAGGTTAAAAGATTCAAAATTTGAATCATTCACATTTTGTCTCATTAGGATGAATATGATGTACATTTATAAAGCATATGTATTATTATACAAAATTGTGAAATACTTACGCCTTCTGCATAATGCAAGTACCGTTTATTAGTTTCCTGTTTACCAAATGTCTCCAAAAACTTTTGACGGTAAGCAAGAACTGTATCAACATGTGTTTTGTATTTTACAGCCAATTCCAGTGCCCTATAATGAGAAATAAAACAGATTATTAACATCGTTTGTGTCAGACTCCATGAGTAGTAGAGTTCTAGAGTTGGGGATAAGACAAATGGCTTTTCCCTCTGTTTATTCCACAATATGAAATGCCATTTTCTACCTCATCCATCTTGCAAATTCCTACTTATATACTTCAGGGCCCAGATCAAACATGGCCTCTTCTCCCTGACCAGCTCCTCTTGTAGAAATAAATGACTATTATCTTATCTATGCTTCATCCCATTTATATATATACTATTATTACAGCACTCCTTATAGTACAATTGTTATAAGTCTTTTTTCTCCACTAGCCAATACACTTATTGAAGGGAGATATTTCTCTTTCGTGAGTAATACAGAGTACATATGTGGTAAATATTCATTGAGAATATTTTTGAGGCTGGGCACAGTGGTTCATGCCTGTAACCCCAGCACTTTGGGAGGCCAAGGTGGAAGGATCACTTGAGGCCAGGAGTTCAAGACTAGCCTGGCCAACATGGCGAAACCCTGTCTCTGCTAAAAATACAAAAATTAGCTGGGCGTGGTGGTACACGCCTGTAACCCCAGCTACTCGGGAGGCTGAGGCAGGAGAATCGCTTGAACCTGGGAGGTGGAAGTCGCAGTGAGCTGAGCTCGCGCCACTGCATTCCGGCCTGGGCGACAGAGCAAGACTCAAAAAAAAAAAAAAAAAGAAAATATTTTTGAAATCATCCTGTAATTCAAGTGAATGAACTTCCCCACAATGTAAGTGGTCCCATTATTTTGACCATTTTCATAAGTCTATACTGAGTTTATAAAATTAAAAACTGGTATCTTTACATTATTACTATAGCAAATTAAAAATCTTATGAAAATAACAAATTGAGGCTAAGAAGTCTGACAAAATGCCTTTTGCCATCTGAGTCTCAGGAAAAGTTGACAGTCATTTAAGTTTTATAATTCAATCAATATTTATGCAAGTTATTTTTAAAGTAATATTTTATTTAAATGGTAGATGATAACTAAATAAATTGCTGCTGAAAACAGTCGTATAAACTAAAGACATAAAATATATACACTGACGATAATTTGCAGGAAAATAAAAAAATTAATCCTCAGTTCCAGGCTTACTGTCACATGTGGGTTTTGGACAGCACCTCAGCCATTGCAATGCTGTGCATAACTCATATTAGTTGAGTAGGGAACAATCCAGTGGACTATAGCTCTCTTACACTGTTCACTGTCATCTTGTTTCAAAATAAGATAACAGTCATCATAATAGTCAAAAGCACATTATTTCTCAAGTTCTCTTGCTTTCTAATATGACATATAACTTCTGAATATTCCAGTCAGGATTTATCAGAGCCAACTATTAGAAATCTGTTGTTTTAGCAAAGCTGACTACTGATTAGATTTTTTGCAACTAGACTCTTCAATACGAAAATCTGGTTCATTTTTAGTATGCTTTGGTTTGGCTATTTTTTTTTTTTTTTAGATGGCGTCTCATTCTGCTGCGCAGGCTGGAGTGCAGTGGCATGATTTTGGCTCATTGCTACCTCTGCCACCAGGGTTCAAGCAGCTCTTCTGCCTCAGCCTCCCAAGTTGCTAGGAATACAGGCATCTGCCACCATACTCAATTAATTTTTGTATTTTTGGTAGAGACGGGGTTTCACCACATTGGCCAGGCTGCTCTTGAACTCCTGACCTCAAGTCATCTGCCTGCCTTGGCATCCCAAAGTGCTGGGATTACAGCTGTGAGCCACCATGCCTGGCTTGGTTTGCCTTACTATTGATCAAACTAAATAGTCACTTTAAAAAGTATTTTAGACATGGTGTATGTATTGATTGACAACTGTTAGACTTTTGAGAGATATTAAACACTTAATATGAAAAAATTATGAATGTAAGTTATATATAATACAAATGGTAATGCCAAAATTAGGCAAAATGATTTCTTATATATACATTGACATATACTATATTGTGAAATCCAAGGGTATTTGCTACCATCACACATTCTCACAAAATTCCCTCATTCCTCTGTGACCTTACGTCTTTCAGAAAAAAAAAACAGGCAGAAAAGAATGTAGTTACTAGAATATAGAGGGGAAAAGTGGAAGATAAAGAAGGCAAAAAGCAATTCACAGGGGCTCAAAAAAGGAGAAACAGAAGTAAAGATGCCTCAGTTCTGCTAACCCTCTCCCATATAATCCCCCCACGTATATCCCTAAGGCTCTGATTCCAGTGGTGTTATGTGTGAGTGGAGACTGATGAGCTACTTTTTTTTTGTCACCTTAGAAGCTCCATCTTCCATTCTTTCTTTATGATTGTATATGATCAGGGAAAGAGATCTTGATTGTGCAAAACTGAAAGTATTCTCAATGGGGAGTACATAAAAGCATCCATTCTGGGTTGGAGCTTTTCCAAAATTCCAAAAGAGATACTATGGTATGAAACATCAATACATTTAATTATGTAAAAAGAATAGAATATAATGTCTAATCCCGCATTTAGATGCTAGATCCTAAGAACTATCTATCATTGTCATTATTATTATTATAATAAAATATGTATCAATTGATTGAATAGCAATGGCTAAGGGTAGACATTCAAATGATATGTGCTATTTTAAATGTTCTCTAAAAGCACATACTGGGTAAAAAAATGTTTCTTCTCCATATTTAGGAGGGAACTTACTCCAAATTATATAAGGGTTTTGGGAACAGTATGTCTCTAGTTTTAAAATGGTTATTTGGCAACCAAACAAATGTGACATTAGATTCTAAGGCTGGAATAAATCCATGTATTTTAAATAGAAGGAAGTTATATAAAAAGATGTTATAACTTCAAAATATGATTTTTGCATAACTTGAATGAAGCAAAATCACTTTGTATAACTGGTAGGTTATAAATTATTTTTATTAATATGCACATAAAGGATTAACATGCATATTTAGAGTTTCTAGTTTCTACCTCTCTTAACTTCAGTTTTTAAGAACAGGCTACTACCAAATGTCCAAAGTGGATAGCAAACAGATAACTCGCTTACCTATAACTCTTCAAGAGCTGTACCTTACTAGGTTGCAGGCAATTTTCAAATTCAAACATGAAAGACAGAAGCATAAACCAGCAAGACTATGCTTCTTAAGTGGAATATCACATATGAACAAAACAAAATCTGTTCCCTTCTAGAGAATTTAAACAAATATAGAGATTCAGGGATATTAAAAGCAATCTAATGTATTTAGCATCTAACAAACTCTATCCTTCTGGAATGATAGAATATCACCATTTTGTAAGCTCAAATTAATAGAGTTGGGCAATGATCATCAATGGCTACTAACATCACAAAAAATACCATGAAAAACCACTACAGCCAGTCATTACGAAAACATATAACACTACTATAACGAAGTCTTATAAAAAAATATAAAACCTAAATCTAATCAAGTTCCTAGATTCAACAACCAATTTGCAACTAATTCAGAGGACAGAGGACTATGTTAAAGTATACCACAAAGATGCAATCTTTGTCCAAAGATCCAATAATGTCCACACTATGGTAAATTCTATAGGTCCAGTTTCTTCAATGGGAAAATTGCAAGAAAACACAAAAAAGAATAGGAGAAGCTATAGATTAAAATAAATTTAAGAACATATCAACCAATCACAATGTGTGGATCTTTATTGGATTCTGATTCAAACAAACCATAAAACAAAACAAAACACTTATGAGTGAAACAGAGAAATAAGAACAGTGAATATAATTACTGTTTACTTTTTAAGGTATGACCACAATATTGTGGCTATGTTAAAAAAATTTAGAGATACATGCTGAAATATTTACAGAAAAAATGATATAATGATTGGGGTCTGCTTTAAAATAAACGGTAGGGTAAGGGTAGAAATTGTTCACAAATTGATCATTGTTGAAGTGAATGATGGGTACATTCAGACTATTCTCTCTACTTTTGTATTTGAAATTTTCCATAATAAACAATTTTTAAAAATTCCATCTTTTCGTCCTTTCTGATCTCTATTGCTAAATTCTCTTCTTAAAGCACACCCTTAAATATTGGTATTCAGCAGATATCTGCTTGCTGCTCTCTTAAGTTTTTGTGATTAACCTCAGCCATACTCATGGCCTCAACTACTGTCTGTAGGCTGATAATTCCTTCACTGGCTTTCCCTCAATGTCTAGGATCTCTCGTGAACATTAAACTTGTATATCCCACTCCCTACTGGGCCTTATGAACTGGATGTAGAAAGTCAATTAAAGGTAAACAAATTCAAATTGTTAGATAGCTTAACCATTACCTTATACTCGTACAAAAAAATCTAGTACAGCTCTGTTCTATGCACATATTCAATGTGGGCCTTCCCTGCAGCTAAGGTACACAAACAAATTCAAGCCCTGTGCATAGGTTATATGTAAGTACTACGTCATTTTATACAAAGAACTTGAGCATCCCAGATTTTGGTATCCTGGGGGTCCTGGAACCAATCCTTACCCATCTCATGGATACTAAGGGATTACATTCAATTGTCTGTTGAATGAATGAATGAATGAGCAGTTGGAACAAATACTCCAAATTGTTTCAGAAATATCTGTAGAACTTAGAAATGAAAACAATATATAAGTTTCCTGAGAGTTTCTTAGCAGCTATAATTACTTTTGCTGAATATTTGCAGTCCTTTCTTATCCAATCTTGATATTTATGCTAAAAGCAATGGGAAACTATGAATTTCACTGAAGTGGGTTTTACTGAAGTGAATCAGAGGTCAAGAGTGATACAATCAGATTTCCATTGTGAAAAGATCACTATGACTGCAGAGTGAAGAATGGGTAGGAAAGAGACAGAGTAGATATAGGGAGATCAGTGATGACATTAAGCAGAAAAACTTGGATCAACTTACATAATGGTACTGGTAGTGAAGTGGATGAGTGGATGAGTGTTAGAGGCATTTGGGAGGGAAATGGTTGATAATAGGGAGGAGGAAGGTGAGGAAAATGTCAAAAGTAACTTCTAGATTTCCAGCTTTGTACAGCTGAAAGAAAGATAAGATAGATTAGTCTGGAAGAGGACCAGGTTTATGAGGGAATAAACATAAATTTGAGCTAAAAAATGTGAGATATCTAATGGAACTGTTAAGTAGGCAGTTGGAGAATTGATTCTGGAAGCAAATATGGGCAGAACAGAAGGCTAGATGAGAGATGCATATTTTGGAGTCTTAAATGTATAGATAGTGTAGTGTATAAATAATGGTCAGAATCCAGGAACAATGCTCTGGGATCTTTATCATCTTGTCAGGTAGACTCAGAGATCTCTACTAGCACCTGATCAGCCCACTGGCTTATAGTTAGGTAAAAGCAGGAAACACAGGAAAAGGAGACGCCAGGAGATAAGAAGGATGGAGGAGCACCCAGAATTCATTCTCTTTCCTCATTACATCTTCTTTGACCTTCTTGTTTTCCCTCTCCCTGAGATCTAATAATCTCAAGACAAGGTCCCTTACTGAGAATTGGAAGGTGAAGGGGGGCATGCGGGGAACAGGATATAAGGATAGCAGGGAAAGTTTGAGGTCTCAGCAAAAAATAAGTAGAGACACATGATATAAGCCTTAAAGGATTGGAGATTTTATAAGATAGGGAAGTAAAGATGAGGGAGGCAAAAAGGACACCAACTCCATTCACACTGGATCCTAAGGAATGTAAAGTGGAGAGAATAAATTGACTCCATTTGAGAGGACTGGTAGAGAAGTGGTGTTCTCTTCTTTACCTTCTCTTCCAAATAAAGGTAGGTTTCATTTGGATCAAGGAGGTACAAGAAATGTTCAGAAGGTTATATTATAGGCCATCAGAGGCAAATTTCCTCACCTTCTTCTGTGATACCTACTCACTCACTGCATGTATCTACACCCAATAAATGTTTGAAGAGGAGGAATGCTGCAAAATGATGAAGAGTATTGCATAGAGAGTAAGAGCATGAATATTAACTACCTACTATGTATAGATAATGTGAAATGTTTCTGCTCTTCAGGAAGTATATAATCTGTAAGAGGAAAGACGATTTAATATCTGCAAAGATAAATAAAGAGAGAAATAGTAATCCAGTAACAACAACATAAGCATGGCCAGGCACAGTGGCTACGCCTGTAATCCCAGTGCTTTGGGAGGCCAAGACAGGCAGATTGCTTGAGGTCAGGAGTTTGAGACCAGCGTGGCCAACATGGTGAAAGCCCGTCTCTACTACAAGTACAAAAATTAGCCTGTAATCCCAGCTACTTGGGTGGCTGAAGTAGGAGAATCACCTAAACCCAGGAGGCAGAAGTTGCAGTGAGCCAAGATTGCGCCACTGCACTCCAGCCTGGATGACAGAGCGAGACTCCGTCTCAAAAAAAAACAAAACGATATATGCAATGGTACCAGCCATAGATAATTGATTGCTTGGTGATAAATTGAGCTCTTCTTTGATATTAGACAACTTGGGGGTTCAAATCCTAGATTTTGTGCTTATTTATAAGTAAACCTCAATTTCCTCATTTGTAAAATGGGGCTGGTAATGTCTATACTTCTGGAGTTGCTGAGATAACCTAACCACATGATATATAGAAAGTGTCTAGCACAATTAATTCCTAGCACATCATAACCACTGAATAAGTGGAGGCCAGTGTGAAGAAGTACTATTTCAACCTCTGTATGTTCCCACAAAACATTAGTATGTGGGTCATTTTTTATTCTTTAGATGGAAGTTTTTTTTTATAGAATTGATGTACTGAACCGTATCAATCTAAAAGGAGGAATGCTGCAAAATGATTATTAATGGTCACCAAGCGGTTAATTATGTACTGCTGGTACCATTGTTTATATTGTTTTTACTGGATTACTGTTTATCTCTCTAATTATTTATCTTTGCAGATATTTATGTTATCTTTCCCCTTATGGATTATATGCTTCCTGAACAGCAGAAACATTTTACATTACCTTTACATAGTAGGTAGTTAATATTCATTCTATGTGCAATACTCTTCATCATTTTGACATTTGACTATTATTAATGACAATAAAATGGAATTCCTAATTAGGTTATAAGCTTTTTAAGATAAAGACCATTATCTTAAAATTTTTTTGTTAAATTGTACAGTATCAGAATGCTATAGCAAGAGTAGTGTCTACGATTTCAACATATTTTTTCAAAAACACTGGTCAAAAGAATGCTATAAACACAATTCTTCCCCATTTCTCATAGAACTCTGTTGGCTGGGTAATGATACATACAATTTTCTATCAGTTATTTAACATAAAATTTAAAAAATATTCACACTCTCTAAACTAGTTACCTTAAACTTTATGAATTATGAATAAATTTAGGACAAAGACAAAGGCTTATTTATTTATTTATTTAGATGGAGTCTTGGTCTGGTTGCCCAGACTGGAACTCCCAGGTTCAAGCAATTCTCCTGCCTCAGCCTTCCGAGTACCTGGGATTACAGGTTTGTGCCACCATGCCCAGCTGCTTTTTTTGTATTTTTAGTAGAGACGGTGTTTCACCATATCGGCCGAGCTGGTCTCAAACTCCTGACCGTGTGATCCGCCTGCCTCAGCCTCCCAAAGTGCTGGGATTACAAGCGTGTGAACCACTGTACCTGGCAGCCTATTTATTTTTATAGAATTAAAAACATCTTTCATGATCCTTTGTACAGATAAACGACAATGAATTTGTGTTAATAAAGGACAAAAATAGAGTAGCTAAATTATATGAATAGTATAGATCATTAGGCATAAATTAAACAAGGAGACTACAGTATGTCAATCATAAAATTAACCATCTGCCATTTTTGTTACTTTTAGTCAAGGGAAAGACAGAGATAAAATATCTATACAAATTCCAATCTAAGGAAGTTTAAGTAAAGAGCCTTGTAATTGACAGATACAGGGGTTATTTTTCAGCCCAGGCAGAAACAAAGATCATGAAAGACACTTCAAACCTGGAAAAATATGTCAATTCCATAACATACTAACATCAGGAGTATATAAAAACTATAGTTTTGTTCACTGAGAGACATGTACCTGAGAGAATGAGTGGGAGGAACCTCTTATGTCACAGAGAAGAGCAGCATGCCACTTTGCCTCAGAAAGCAATCTGTCCAAGAGTCTAATGTAAGGCTGTCAATTGCTGTTGACCAATCCTTTCCTCTTTCTTCCTTAGTACTACACATCTCTCTTGGTTCTTCTTTTCTCTGCCTGTCTGGCTGCTTTATGGAATAACAATTGGTGTCTTTCTTTTCTTTCATCCATGTCATAATGTAGTGGATGTCTTTTCATTCCACACATTCCCCAAGCAATTGCATCCATTTCTCTTGCTTCAACTACTATCCATTTGCTAATGACTCCTAAATCTAAACCTCTAGTTCAGATATTTCTTATGAGCTCCAGGTCCATTTAATCAATGATTATATCTCTTTGCGAGTATTTCAAATTCAACTTGGCTAAAATGAAACTCACCATCTTCCCTACCAAATCTGCAAATGGTATGGTGTCATGATCTCTCCAGTTACTAAAACCAAAAATTTAGGAAACATCCTAGCCTCTCTTCTTCACACCCCAACTTTTAATCAGTCAAAAGTTCAGGGAAGAAATAAATTGCAAACTATTCACAAATATAAATATGAATAAATTCTTCTGTGGTGTTAAGAAACTAAAACATAGTGGAAAATGTAATTTACTAAGTGGTAGATGGAAAAATACATTAAGGTCAAACAGATTTTGGAATTGATGGAAAGCATTCTTATTACCTTTCCCAGTTGTAGAGATTAATATTGATCTGGATTGCTTGATAAACAAGGCCAGCCTGAAGAAGTACTATTTCAGCCTCCTGTATGTTGCCACTAAACAGTAGTATGTGGGCCATTTTTGATTCTTTAGATGGAAGATTTTTTATAGAATTGATGTACTGAACCTTATCAATCTAAAAAAAGAAAAGAAAAATATTGAAGTAGATAGTAACAGAAATATAACAAATTATGCTAAGAAAAAACACATGTGCATATATGTAAACATTAATTACTTACTTCACCAATTGCTGCATAGGCTATTTCTGCAGTAGTCATATCTCCATTAGCAACTGCCATAGCAGCTAGACAAGCCCACATGGTTTGCTCCTAAAGTTAAGTATGAGAACAATTATCTTAACTATGTGACTGAACTGCCTTAAAATAAGCAGTGATTTAAATACTCATACTAAGATGATATTTTAATTTAAAAAATAAAAATTACTGAGCAGGGCATTGAAAAAACTAATAATGTGGAAATTTCATTGTGGCCATTTTGTTAAACTATATTAATACACAGAAAACTTTTGAATGAAATTTTCTGAAATTTTCAATTTTGAGTTATTAAGGACTTATTTCTGAATTTAAAATAATAACTCAAGGTTATAAACCTTCCAGTCTTTTTGACGAGGTGTCAAAGAATGTAATTTATAGGGAACCAAAGAAACAGTGAAGTTCTCAGACAATGATATTATGGTAGATTGCTACTGATGTACCAGTTAAGAAGAAATTACTTAGGCAGATAGTGAGGGTATAGAAGTCCTTTATGATAAGGTTGTTCTTTTAATGCAAAGCAGCCCCCAAATCATTTTCTTTTCTAACAAAGAGCAGCCTGTAAAATAGAGCTGCAGACATAAAAAAGCAAGCTGGAAGCTTGCATGAGTGAATGCCAGTAGTTGTGCCCATAGCAATATACTACCTGGGACTAGGGATGTTCAAACGGCAGCTCCAACTTTTCTTTTTGCCAGCCATCTGTACAGTAAGGAGTAGACAAGATGGCACTGGCCAGGTGGAAAGTCTATTTGCATAATAAGATTAGGGTGGGTCGATCAGCCTTCCCTATGCTATGTAAATGTCACACCTGGTCAAACCAATCTGTGAGCACTATGTAAATCAGACACAGCCTCCTCAAGCCTGCCTATGAAATATGCTGCTGTCCACCACTTTTCCCTTTTTGGATTCCTCTCTCTGGCAAGGAGCTGCTCTCCTCTCTCCTTTCTTCTGCCTATTACACTTTCCACTCCTTAACCTACCCACATGTATCCGTCCTTGATTTTCTTGGTGTGAGATGACAAACTCCAGGTATTTACCCCAGACAATGATGCTATTCACCAACAACAACTCATTGTTAAAAAAAAGCATCTAAAAGTCTTTTCACAAAAGTGTATTCTAAGGAATGTTCACTGATGTTCAATAAAAAAGGTCTATGGTCAAACATGTTTGAAAAATACTAGATTCAACCAAGTTGGAACAAGGCTGATCGAAAGCAGAGATTCTTAACCTTATCTGTACAAAACAATCATCTGAGGAAATTAAAAAATATGCCCAGGACTCAATCCAGATATAATGAATTAGAATCTCTATGGGAGTAGAACTTGGGAACCTGACTTTCAAAAAATTTCCACAGATTTTTATATGTGCCAGTATGGAAAAACAGTCCAAATTTTTATAGCGCCTTCAGAGAATAAATCACACAGCAACATGTATTCCTCTGTATTGCTCATGTCTTTACTTATAAAACAAAAGACATGATCTTATTCACAATTTTTCCAGCCTTTAAGCCTATTATCATTACTCATTTTGCACAAAGGTAAACTACTATGAAATACATATACAACTATTAATCTAAAATGTAAATTACCTTAACAAAGCGACAAAGTCTTACAGCATCTTCCCATTTTGAACTGCTTACATATTCATGGAGAATAGCAGGATATGGTGATATGCTGATGTGAACCAAGGAGCCATCAGCTCTTCTAATAGTTACTTGATTTCCAACAAAACTCACAATATGGGAATTTTTACTAAATTCACTGTTGAAAAAAAAAGCAAAGTACAATTTAAAGTTGTATTCTGAGCAAAATTTTTCATGTATATTAAATCTGGGGAGTGGATCGTGAAATATACACGGAGTCCCCAATCTCCAAAAGGCACACCCCCAAAGGTTAACTCCAGGGAGAATGTATATATTCAAAAAAATTTCAATGTATTTATTTGAATACATACATTCTCCCTGGAATTAATTTTGAATGTAAACATTTGAATATAACTTGCTATATAAAGTAGCAAAAATTATTACATATTTGAGAGCTATTCCTAAGAGCATTTGAAATCATCTTTTTTTTCCCTGAGGCTTAAGATAAATCACAACAATAATTTTATAGCTTTAGCTTTTAAAAGTATTAAAGGGTAAAACAATAAAAAGTAAACTAAATTCCAAGACTATTTTCTCAGAATAAAAAGAGGTGAGCCAGGCGCACTGGCTCACACCTGCAGCCTTAACTACTTGGGAAGATCACTTAAGCCCAGGCTGCAGCGAGCCATGATTACACCACTGCATTCCAGCTTTGCAACAGAGTGTGATCTTGACTCTAAAAATAAATAAATAAAAAGAGATGACCTTTAAATACTAATTTCTTTTCATTAGTTCAAACACTTTTAAAAATACACTGTTTTATCTTGATGCCTCTCTGGTTTTGTTAAGGTTTTGGATTTGAATACTAAAAACAAACTCAAAACAGATTTGAAAACTAAGCTAAGGTCTAGAATTAAGAAGCCTTTGTATTCCTATTTTGTCAAGAATAAGAGATCTCCCTGCTATTTCTTAGAGAATTTAGGAATATAAATGGTTTGATTTTCTGAAGCATATAAATTTTAAAAAATTTCAGTAACTTTGGTCTTTTCCTACTTTTAATATCAATCAAAAATTCAATTCTAGAGACATTTACATTCTTGAAAGTGTTAACGTCAATGATAATCTGTGACAAAGTTGGGTAGTTGTCACAAGGTTGTGCATCCTGAAAAATCTTAAAGAGTGCCTAGACTAAAATCACTTGATCACACTGAGAAAACTACCTGAGCTACCATTATACAATATTAAGCTTGAAAATTATATTCATATAAGGGACAAATAAATAATTCATATCATACCACACTTTCAACTTGATTCTCTCACTTAAGTCTCAAGCTAGCTTTAGCCGAACAATTTATTCATCAATAAATCTGACTGATGTGTAAAACACCTTGCAGGATTGAAAACAGAAGCAAAAACATGATATTCTGTTAGAGTTTTATTTACTACAAAACAGAATTATACGCAGTAAAATGTTACCTTGCATCCCTTTCATATAATGTTTTAGGCAAAATGTCTCTGTCCACATAAACTGTATTGGGGTAATACCACATTATAAATCGAGTATCTTGAAGTCCACAAAGGATATTGCATGTATCATTCCATGCCAAAGTATGCACCATTGTTCCTTAATTTAAAAAGAATGTTAATGTGCTGTTAGCTTTAATATGTAAGAATTAAAAATAGATCTTTAAAATGCCTGACAAACAAAATCCCATATAATTTCTGGTAGATATGACTCTACTTTCTGACTCTATAATGGTGAAAAACACATATAAAACAATCACACAAGAATTTACAGAAATATTTGAATGCTTTACTTAGAACCCTTATATTTTTAATTTGCAAATCTTTCTTTCAGTGACAATTTAGCTGCAGCAGCTAAAGACTTGCTACTAAGTTAATCCTCTTGCCTGCAGGCCATAAAGCTCCAGATGATCCTCACTGAGGAATACCGTCCCCTCAATATTCAAGAGTCACTCTTCTACAGGGGATCCCTAGTCTGCCCATCAGTGGGACATGACAGAGGTGAAGTCCTCCCTTGTCTCCCTTGGACCGAGCTGCATACTGCTTTCACCAACCCACGGAGCCACCCTGCCCTGACAGCTAGCAAGAGGCCAAGATCCACAGAATAACCACCACTACCCCTCTGTCAGCAGGAAGCAGTTACAGAAGACTGACTTTTGTCCATTTTCCCCATAGAATTGGGGTCTTGGACTCGAGGGTGGAAATGTTATAGCAGGTAGTCAGGCAGACATGAGCAAGGCAGGAGAGGCCCCTGCCACCAGCACCAGGAATGTCAGGTGACCATCAGGTGATGGTCAGGCTGTTGTTAAGCTGTCTCTCTAAAATAATAATTGGTTGCAGCCAGTGCCAGGGAAAGGTAGTCTCTCAATATAAACACCAAAACTGGAAATCAGTAGCTTCTCAATAAGATCTCAAGAGCTAGGTGAGTGGGCTCACACATGACTAACAGGCAAAATGGTGGAGGAGTTTAACTGGTATACAAACTTCCTCTAGAAACACTGGAGTGGTAAGGGAAAAACGCCTCAAGTGAGCATGTGTATAACTTTAGTAAACACACTGTGCATGTGGCCCCTCCCAGGTGCCGGCAGGCCACTGTGCATGTGGACAGCCCACCCAAGGGAAGAATTAGGGCAGTAGGGTTGCAACTCCCCAGAAGCATGCCAAAGTATAAAACCCCAAGTCAAAGATCAAACAGTGCACTTGATCTCTCAAGCTGCCTGCTTGCCCTCTTCCAAGTTTACTTTATTTCCTTTCTTTCCTCCTCTAAAGCTTTTAAATAGGCCGGGCCCAGTGGCTTACGCCTGTAATCCCAGCACTTTAAGAGACCGAGGCAGGTGGGTAGCTTGAGCTCAGGAGTTCGAGACCAGTCTGGGCAACATGGTGAAACCTTGTCTCTACCAAAAATACAAAAAAATTAGCTGGATATGGTGGCACATGCCTGTAGTCCTAGCTACTTGGGAGGCTGAGGCAGGAGAATCACTTGAGCCCAGGAGGCGGAGGTTACGGTGAGCCTTGATCTCGCCACTGCACTCCAGCATGGGTGACAGAGTGAGACCCTGTCTCAATAAAACACAATAAAAATTTAAAAATAAAGCTTTTTAACAAACTTTCACTCCTACTTTTTTTAAAAAAAGGATTAAGTAGCTAAGAAGTATTACAAGATCAAAACATTAAAACATTTCCAGATTCATTCAAATTATTTATTACAGCAAATATAAGAAAGTTGACAATTAAAACTTAAAATGTATTAAAATTATTTTACCAAGCTTGATAATTTGTTCTTCCTTCCCAAATCGTTTCACAGAAGTGATACAGAGATCTCTATTTTTATCAATGAAAGCAATTTTTCTATCATTGGTAAGTCCTTTTTGATCCAGAGCAATTTCCAAGATTTCATTCTAAAATTTTTTAAAAATGTAAATACTGGGTTAGTTTTAGTGTTTGACACTAGATCATTTTAATTAATTATAAAATCATTTCCTTTAAGATCAATTAAATGTCATTTACCCATTTATAATGATAAAATGTCCCTGTAAAATAATTTTAAACTGCCAGTATGTTAATTGTTCAAAAGCTGCACTAAAGTGTATTTGCCTGACATCCAAGGAAAAGATACCTATTAAAATACAATAAAATAATATATATTTTGATATTCTGTAGGCTGAGAAACACTCCCATCTGTCCTGTCCTACCTTTCGTAGCCAGGGTGAAAGGGTCAGGCAATTCTGAGTATCATGTGAGAGGCCTATTTTGATTAATAAGTTGCTTAACAACTATATCTTAAATATTTGTAAAAACAAATTTTAGAAATATGTGGAAATACATCATGTGTCCACGGCCTTAAATTCTACAGATTCTCTCACATTCATTCTTGCAAAACAGGAAACAAGCTTGTAATGTAGGTATTACTATACTTACTTTGCAAATCGGAAGAATAGACTCATATTCATTAAGTGATTTTGCTCAGAAAAAGCCAGTGTCAAGTATATCTAAACTTGCAACTCAGACTTCTAACTCCAAGATCATTGCTTTTCATTTGCTAGTGAGATGAATTTTACTATAACTTGAAAATGTTTTAACATAGATTCATTTTAATTCAAACCAAGCAAGATTTATTTACTTCCTACAATGTCTGAAGACTTTGGTAGGAATTGTGAATTCAACCAGAATAATGACCACAACATCAAGTCATTGTATCAAAATGTACTATAAAAAACACTTTTTAAAGTAAAACAAAAACATACACCTTTATCCAAATTGATGAATCAGTCATATACCAGTTCATAATACATTTTAAAAAGTTCAACTCTTTCTGGAATACCATAATTTATTTTTAAGAAAGAAAAGAATTTGGTTTCATATATATCAGGGCATGCATGAAATATAACTCTAGGTATTTTCAAAATGGAAATGTTTCAGAGAAACTGATCTTTACAATAAAGAATTGCTTATCGTCATCATCATCAGAACCTAGTGTATTCTTTTAAAAACACTGTTAAACAGATATGATTCTCCTAAGAAATTAAAAATCAAAGATGGATAGTAATTATAATAATGCCTATGTACACAGGGGAAGAGGGGCTCCCCCACTTCATTCAGTAGGGCTTCCCCCATTTTCCTCTTGTCAAGTCCTTCCACCGCCACATATGTTCTATTCCTCCTGGGTTACTCTTTGTAGTGGGACATAAAAGCAGTTTTGTGTTCATTAGAACCGTCTCCCATGCCCTACACTAATTAATATTCATTTACTAATACACAGACTTGAGTTCTAGTTTGGGCTCTGTTATTATTTGGGAAGTTGGGAAGATCCTGGATATGAATTTCTTCCACTTATAAAATAAAATAGATTGGGTGATTTTTCTATTATTTTATAGAATGTAAAATTTAAAAATCCTTTGTATTGCATACAAATGTACCGGGTAATTGGGTGAAGTGTGACATGTAGAAGACACTTCCATTGTTATAATTAGGAAATTATAAATTTCTTAATCTTAATTGTAAATTAATTGTAAATTAGGAAATTCTTACACTTAGGAAAAGTGTTACAGAAAGAGTTATAACATTAAAATAAATATTCAAGCTTATTAATTGACTCTTCTTTCAATCCTACTAACAAAAATGACTGCATCTTGAAAAGCTGAGACATTTACTCCTTTTGATATGCTTAATCTTACCGAAGAGGAAAAACTCTGCTTACATAGTTTAGATTTAAAATGACAATAACGTGAGAGGTTATAGGGAAATAAGCACTTGATATATTACCAGTGCAAAGATAAACTGATACACTGTCTTTGGAAGATAACTTCACAATACTTATTAAAATTACAAATTCTCATATCCTTTGACCCAGCAACAATATTTCAAGAATAAATTCCACAGTTACATTAGCACATGTATAAGAAGATGTATATGCAAGGTAATTCATCTTGGCAATACTGTAATACTAATGGCAAAAGACTGGAAAGTTTAAATTCTGATACACACATAAAATATTATACCATACAGTGGGAGGAAAAACGGTTGGGAAAGCACTTTATGTATAGATATGGAACTATCTCCAGAAAGAGAGTATTATATGAAAAAAGCAAAATGTAAAATTGTTTGTTACATTTTTGTAAAAGGGGAGGAAGAGAACATATATCAGTTTTTTTGATATACACACTAAAAATCTCTGGAAGAATATATAAGAGATTAATAATAATGGTTACTTATTTTGTGGAGAGGCACTACAGTGATGAATAATAGTATAGTAGGGAGACTACCACTGTATACTTTTTAATGCTTTTTGATTTCTGAACCATATGAATGTATTTGTTATTCAAATTTAAAACTAAGGCCAGGCGTGGTGGCTAACATCTGTAATCCTAGAACTTTGGGGGTCTGAGGCGAGTGGATTGCTTGAGCTCAGGAGTTCGAGACCAGCCTGGGCAACATGGCGAAACCCTGTCTCTACCAAAAACAAACAAAAAAACTAATAATTACAAAAATATATATATAATTTTGAGTAACAGTTCACTAGAAGTATTACTAAAACTAAAAGTGTCTTTAGACCCTAATATATCAGCAATTTAGAAGGATAACTCAATGCAATGTGCTTCTTTTTCTAAGGCTAAAAATCAGAAACCAATAAACAACTTACAATTCAGGGTCTTTTGTACTTTGTATAGAGTTTTCTTACTACAGTCTTAAAACCTAAAGAAAATGCTGACGAAGAACAGGTCAATGAGAAAACTGCAAGATACTTAGAAACACAAATACATTTTTATTTACTGATAAGTGCTAAAATTTTAATCAAAAAAGAACATGTAACTGAAAAACAGTAAAGAGTTTGACAACAGACATATAAGTCAGATCCCTTCATTCAACTAATTTGCATGTATAGCTTCCTATTACAAACTTTACCAGTGCTTAGTCTTTAACTGTGACTTTTTTTTTTTTTTTGAGACGGAGTCTCGCTCTGTCGCCCAGGCTGGAGTGCAGTGGTGCAATCTCGGCTCACTGCAAGCTCCGCCTCCCGGGTTCACGCCATTCTCCTGCCTCAGCCTCTCTGAGTAGCTGGGACTACAGGCGCCCGCCGCCACGCCCAGCTAATTTTTTTGTATTTTTAGTAGAGACGGGGTTTCACCGTGGTCTTGATCTCCTGACCTCGTGATCCGCCCGCCTCGGCCTCCCAAAGTGCTGGGATTACAAGCGTGAGCCACCGCGCCCAGCTAACTGTGACATTTTTAGGCAAAATAGTCAATAGAGAATGCACATTGATTTTAAATAAAAAACTAATTCCTTTGTGTCCTCTTTAAGATGAAAACATTAATTTTGAAAAGGAAATAAATAAATAGTGGCTATTTACATTAGAAGTAGTTAATGTCCATTACCTCATGAGAAAGAAACTTTCCATCACCTAACGGCTTTCCAGTTGATGCCTCAAAGAGGAAGATTACTTGAAAAAAAGTAGAACATTAATTAATGTGTTATATTATAATCTTTACTGGTAAAATTCAGTGAAACTGTTATAATCCTTATGAGAAATTATTTAACTCTCTAGACCACAGAGAGAGCAGCAGCGTCCAATTTTAATTTATTAATGTGGTCACATTTCTTATGAAAACAATAAAACTGAATACTTCTTCCTAAAACACATTCCCAAATTAGAATTTTTATTAATGGTATGGCATCAATGCTCCATAGGCTCAACAATGGGAAGTCCAAATGTGAATGTAATTTATAATTCTGATAACTTTGATTTAAACTAATATAACACCATAGTGTAGAGGCCAAAGGAAAACTTCCTCTTTGTCTTTTGAAGGTTAGCTGAAAATCAACTCACAAAAGGCAGATTAAGAGTAGTGGTTCTCCCAGCACGCAGCTGGAGACCTGAGAATGGGCAGACTGCCTCCTCAAGTGGGTCCCTGACCCCTGACCCCCGAGCAGCCTAACTAGGAGGCACCCCCGAGTAGGGGCAGACTGACACCTCACACGGCCGGGTACTCCTCTGAGACAAAACTTCCAGAGGAACCATCAGGCAGCAGCACTCGCGGTTCACAAAAATCCGCTGTTCTGCAGCCTCCACTGCTGAGACCCAGGCAAACAGGGTCTGGAGTGGACCTCTAGCAAACTCCAACAGACCTGCAGCTGAGGGTCCTGTCTGGTAGAAGGAAAACTAACAAACAGAAAGGACATCCACACCAAAAACCCATCTGTACATCACCATCATCAAAGACCAAAAGTAGACAAAACCACAAAGATAGGGGAAAAACAGAGCCGAAAAACTGGAAATTCTAAAAAGCATAGCGCCTCTCCTCCTCCAAAGGAATGCAGTTCCTCACCAGCAACGGAACAAAGCTGGACAGAGAATGACTGACAAGTTGAGAGAAGAAGGCTTCAGACGATCAAACTACTCCGAGCTACAGGAGGAAATTCAAACCAAAGGCAAAGAAGTTAAAAACTTCGAAAAAAATTTAGACGAATGTATAACTAGAATAACCAATACAGAAAAGTGCTTAAAGGAGCTGATGGAGCTGAAAGCCAAGGCTCGAGAACTACGTGAAGAATGCAGAAGCCTCAGGAGCCGATGCGATCAACTGCAAGAAAGGGTATCAGTGACGGAAGATGAAATGAATGAAATGAAGTGAGAAGGGAAGTTTAGAGAAAAAAGAATAAAAAGAAACAAACAAAACCTCCAAGAAATATGGGACTATGTGAAAAGACCAAATCTACGTCTGATTGGTGTACCTGAAAGTGATGGGGAGAATGGAACCAAGTTGGAAAACACTCTGCAGGATATTATCCAGGAGAACTTCCGCAATCTAGCAAGGCAGGCCAACATTCAGATTCAGGAAATACAGAGAACGCCACAAAGATACTCCTCGAGAAGAGCAACTCCAAGACACATAATTGTCAGATTCACCAAAGTTGAAATGAAGGAAAAAATGTTAAGAGCAGACAGAGAGAAAGGTCAGGTTACCCACAAAGGAAAGTCCATCAGACTAACAGTGGACCTCTCAGCAGAAACTCTACAAGCCAGAAGAGAGTGGGGGGCCAATATTCAACATTCTGAAAGAAAAGAATTTTCAACACAGAATTTCATATCCAGCCAAACTAAGCTTCATAAGTGAAGGAGAAATAAAATACTTTACAGACAAGCAAATGCTGAGAGATTTTGTCACCACCAGGCCTGCCCTAAAAGAGCTCCTGAAGGAAGCACTAAACATGGAAAGGAAGAACCGGTAACAGCCACTGCAAAATCATGCCAAATTGTAAAGATCATCAAGGCTAGGAAGAAACTGCATCAACTAACAAGCAAAATAACCAGCTAACATCATAATGACAGCATCAAATTCTCACATAACAATATTAACTTTAAATGTAAATGGGCTAAATGCTCCAATTAAAAGACACAGACTAGCAAATTGGATAAAGAGTCAAGACCCATCAGTGTGCTGTATTCAGGAAACCCATCTCACATGCAGAGACACACATAGGCTCAAAATAAAGGGATGGAGGAAGACCCACCAAGAAAATGGAAAACAAAAAAAGGCAGGGGTTGCAATCCTAGTCTCTGATAAAAGAGACTTTAAACCAACAAAGATCAAAAGAGACAAAGAAGGCCATTACATAATGGTAAAGGGATCAATTCAACAAGAAGAGCTAACTATCCTAAATATATATGCACCCAACACAGGAGCACCCAGATTCATAAAGCAAGTCCTCAGTGACCTACAAAGGGACTTAAACTCTCACACAATAATAATGGGAGATTTTAACACCCCACTGTCAGCATTAGACAGATCAACGAGACAGAAAGTTAACAAGGATATCCAGGAATTGAACTCAGCTCTACATAAAGTGGACTTAATAGACATCTACAGAACTCTCCACCCCAAGTCAACAGAATATACATTTTTTTCAGCACCACACCACACCTATTCCAAAATTGACCACATAGTTGGAAGTAAAGCTCTCCTCAGCAAATGTAATACCAAGTGGACACTGGGGGCTGCAGCAATGCAAAGATGAACTGAATCTAGAAATGTTCCTCTCAAACCCTCTGAGGCACAAAATACCAGTAAGAACTTTCTGTCTGCCCATGACAGACTGCAGATGGCTATAGGGCAGATTCCCCGGGAGGAAGGCCCTACACATAGCTGGAAACTTGGACTCATGCCAGTAGCCCTGGAGGGCTACAAAAGGGTCCTGACATGAATAGATGCCGAGTCCGCACTGGGCTTTGCTTAATCAGTGGTAGCCTGGTAAATACTGAGGGAACTATAAAAGAACGAGCAGAGAAGATAATGCATTGATTTGGACCACCTAGTCACATTTCGTCAGACCAAGGAATATACTTTACAATCCATAATGTCCAACAACGGGCAGAGAGATATCTTCCCCAGAGTAATGGTTTGGTAAAGAATCAGAATGGCAAGTTAAAACAGTGGTTTTCTAAAACAGAGGAAAGCATGAAGAACTGGCTTGCATGCCTGCATGAGTATGGATTCAACAAGAGAGAAGCAAAGAGATAGATTCCTGCACTACATAGATTCCTCTGGTTTTTTTTTTGTTGTTGTTGTTTTTTTGAGACAGAGTCTCGCTCTGTCACCCAGGCTGGAGTGCAGTGGCACAATCCTGGCTCACTGCAACCTCCACCTGCCAGGTTCAAGCGATTCTCCTGCCTCAGCCTCCTGAGTAGCTGGGATTACAGGTGCACACCACCACGGCTGGCTAATTTTTGTATTTTTAGTAGAGACAGGGTTTCACCATGTTGGTCAGGTTGTTCAAACTCCTGACCTTGTGATCTGCCCACCTCGACCTCCTTTTGTTTTTTTGATGGATCTCAGGGAGAGGGAGAGGAGAAAGGAGGATGCTGGTATGGCAAAACACTTTCTTCTTTCTTCCTTGTATCACCTTCTCCTACCTGACACCACGGTCCCAAGACCAGGGCTACCACTACAAATGCCAGAAGCAGAGATGGTTCCCAAGAAAGAAACCGTAACTATACTTTTAAGCCTTAATGTCAAAATTCCTAAGGACCTGATAGGATGGGTTGTGCCTTCACTCCATCTGGAGAATTTGGGTTTAATAGTGAATGCAGCTTTATTGGCTGGTAGCGGAAATAGCCTGTTTGCTCTATACAAATGGATAGGAGAAATAATAGCTGAGAGTAAAGAAATGAATAAATGGGTTATGCAGTAAGTAAAATATTACATTAATGCTTCAAAAGAGGCTCAGAGCAAAAGAATGGTATTGTTTCTTAGCTTAATTATAGCTGATACATGAAAAGATGAAGCCATATATTGCTGAGAACTCTCCTGCTTGGAACTTGACAAACTTGAATGGAATCCTATAAACCTCAGAGGCCTAAACTTGAAGACAACTTGGTCACAGAACATGATGATGGACTGCACTAATTATTAATGACTAGTAGAACTCTAGTAATGCGCTAGTGCCTTCTGACTCATTTTACAATATGGTATAACACTGGAATTGTTGGTAAGAGTATAATACTGATAGTGATGATCAAATGTACTGGGAATGGAATTAAAAGCCTCCTATCTCTACCCAATATTGATTCCTCCAAACATTAGGCATATTCATGCTGGTCCTATTGACAGGAATGATCCTTTTGCCATAAGGGATCCATGGTCATAGGCCAGGGGGTAGTCTGTAGTTTAATAAATAATTTGTCTGGTCTTTGTCCTGGGCTCCTGGCAGGTAGCTTCAAAAATGCTTGGAATTTTCTGAGTGATAGAAGTGCCTTTGTTATCCTAATAAGGTGACTCTGGTGAGCCCCTAGATAGCTTTAGGATAGTGGCTGGTCACCAGAAAGACCAATCTCATGTTCAGAGGGTTGAGTACTTTCAGCCCTCCACCCCACTAGCAACCTCTTGAGAAGGGAGCTGGAAACTGAGTGCAATCACATGGCCAATGACTTAAATAATCATGCCTAATTAATCATGTAATCAAACCCCAAAAGTATTCTCTAGACACCAAAGCTCAAAGCTCAGTGGAGCTTCCTTGTCGAACACATTGATGTGCCAGGAAGGTGATGTACCCTGATTCCATGAAGGCACAGAAGCTCCAGGCCTCACCCAAGGCCTGCCCTTTTTAATAAAATTGTAATCATAAATATGGTGCTTTCCTGAGTTCTGACTCATTCTAACAAATTATTAAACTTAAGGGGCTGATGGGGTCCCCAAATTTTTAGCCAGCTGGTCAGAAATGCAAGTGCCCTTGGGAACCCCCACCCCCACAAAACTAGCGCTGGCATCTGAAGCGAGGTCAGTCTTGGCAGGCCTTTGTCCCTAACTTTTTTTTTCTTTTTTAGAGACAGGGTCCTGTTCTGATGCCCAGGCTATGGTGCAGTGGTGTGATCTCAGCTCACTGCAACCTCTGCCTCAAGAGGGCTCAAGCTATCTTCCCACCTCAGCCTCCCAAGTAGCTGGGAGTACAGGGGTGCACCACTACGCCTGCCTAAGTTTTGTATTTTTTGTAGAAATATGGTTTCACCATGTTGCGCAGGCTGGTCTCAAACTCCTGAGCTCAAGTGATCCACCCATCTTGGCCTCCCAAAATGCTGGGGTTGCAGGCATGAGCCACCATGTCCAGCCAACTTTTGGCATCACACTAACTCTGAGTAATCAGTGTCTGAATTGAATTGCAGTATATTCAGTTGGAGTAGAGAAAGATTAATTGCTAACAAGTGAGATTCTCCATAAGTCATCAATACGGTGTTACAAATTTGTGGCCTTATTGTAAAATATTCAGCTCAAAGTTCCAGAATATCAGAGAACTACGGAGAAGTCTTGAAGAACCTATATTTGTCACAAACACTTGCGTTGGGAGCTAAGCTAAGCTCCCAGTCTGAGAATTTCCCTAAACTCTTGAGGGAGGCTTTCAGAACTATCCTCTCCATATCTCCAGTAAGCCCCCTAATTTTTAGAGTTAGTGGAGGAAAAAGCATACACGCAAATAAGGTGCAGTCTGTAAAATAATTGTTTAAAATAGATGATTATTTTAGCATCACTTCTAAAGTGTTTTTCTTTTTAAGGGCTGCTTAGCAATGATTTATCTAACTGATAGTTGGGGAGATCAGCTCCTGTAATAAAACAGGGCAGAAATTTCAAGATTAAATATTTTCCAAAGATAATCAAGAGTTGATTTTAAGACAGACAGAATATATGTTTGGGTCAACAGGTAAATGAAAAGATGCTCAATGTCATTAATCATCAAGGAAATGCAAATCAAACCATAATGAGATACCACCTCAAACCTGTTAAGGCTATTGCTTTAAGAAGACAACATGTTGGTGAGGATGTGAAGAAACTGGAACACTTGCCCACTTCTAGTGAGAAAGCAAAATAGTACAGCCACTGTGAAAAATATTATGAAGGTTCCTCAAAAAATTAGAATAGGCTGGGCATGGTGGCTCATGCCTGTAATCCCAGCACTTTGGGAAGCTGAAGTGGGAGGATCGCTTAAACTCAGGAGTTTGAGACCAGCCCGGGCAACATAGTGAGCCTTGTCTCTACTAAAAATACAAACATTAACTGGGCATGGGGGTGCCTGCCTGCCTGTAGCCCCAGATACTTGGAGGCTGAGGCAGGAGGATCACTTGAGCCCACGATGTTGAGGCTGCAGTGGAGCACCAGTGCACTCTAGCCTGGGCGAAAGAGTGAGACCCCATCTGAAAAAAAAAAAAAAAAAAAATTGAAAATATAATTACCCAGCAATCCCACATCTGAGTGCTTATCTGAAAGAACTGAAATCAGGATCTTGAAGAGATATTTGTATTCCCATGTTCATTGCAGCACTGGTCACAATAACCAAGATGTAGAAACAACCTAAATATCCATTGACAGATGAACAGATAAAGAAAATGTGGTGTATATGTACAATGGATTATTATTAGTCTTCGAAGAAAAAAGGAATACCTGCAATATGTAACAACATGGATGAACCTGACGGACATTATGCTAACTGAAAAGCTAGTCACAGAAGAACAAATACTGCATGATTCCACCTATATGAGATATACTAAAATAGTCAAATTTATTGGAACAAAAAGCAGATCCGGTTGCCAGAGGCAGCAGGGAGGGGGAAATGGGGAGTTGCTAATCAAGGGCATAAAATTTCAGTAATGCTAGATGAGTAAGTTCCAGGTATCTGCTGTCTAACATTGTACCTATATTGTATTGTATTCTGTTAACACTATTGAACTGTACCCTGAAAAATCTGTTAAAAAGGTAGATCTCATGTTAACTATTTCTATCACAATCAAATAAAAATAAATTTCAATCCTAAAAAAAACTGCCTGAAAGCCACTAAATAGATATGAAGTATTCATTAAAATCATGTAAGTATTTTTAAATTTCACCATATAAAAATAAACTTTTGGTAACTTTTGATGTAACAGCTCAATTTCCCTCAGATTTATCTCCAAAGTTACTATAATAGTTCTGGTCCTCACCACATACATTCTAATTTCAGCCAAAGGAGTGTCTATTGCTCATACTTCTCCATCCCTACCACATTCTTTACCTGTATATTGTTATTCTATCTGCCTGGCTTTCTCCGAGATATTATTCTATCAACAATCCCCACTTTCTCCTGCACCTTTATACTGTGGTTCATTCTCAGCATATAAACAACTCTGTTATCATCCTCACTAAAAAAAAAAAAAAAAATCACTATTACAATTCTTTGCCTTTTTTTAACCCTAAACTTTGTGGAACAACAGTTATTCCAGTTTTTACAACTCCTACCCATTCTTCAACCTATGACAATTTGCTGTTCAACCTTACTACGCTGATAGAAAGCCTTTTCCTGGGTCACCAATGACCCATATGTTGCCAAATCAAAGACTATTTTTAGTCCTCACTCTAAGACTCTATTTTCAGTCTTGACCTCCCAGCAGCACTGACGCTTCTGACTATCCTCTCTGTCTTGAAACTCTTATGTGGGCTACACGTAACATTGTTTCCTCCCAGTTCTCTTCTATTTTGGATCATTCCTCATTCTTCTTTGCTAGCTCCTCCTTATCTGACAACCCTTGATCTTAAGGTTTTGTTCTTTGCTGTCTTTTTACTATAAATACTTTCCCCGGTATCATTTAATTATACAGCATCAATCACTATTTAAATAATGATAATTCATAGTTCTCTATTTCCAGCCTCAAACTTTCCCTGATGTTGTGAAGTAGGTAAAGTTGTAAAAATTGCAGGAGATGTTCTATTGAAGAAGCCTGGCACAAATGCTGCCTCTGCCCCTTTCTCTGTTTCACCAAGGCTTCTCTTAGTCTCAATCGTAACAGTGGTATTGGTAGCTGCTGTTTACTCTTTTGAAAAGATTGTTGGGAAAAAAAAAACCAAGAAATTATTTTGATGATTCTCTTTAAGTAATTCTCAAATTACTCCAGCCCAAGATTAATAAATAGAGTAATTTTATATGACAGCATATGAATAGGATTACAAGAAATTAAAAGATAGAAATGGCGTAAGACAGAAGTGGCACTGAGTACTCAGCAAAAAAAATTGGACAACATATATAGATTACAAAAATGCTACAATGTGTATAACATGAAATTTAATTCCAGAGGATCGCACTTAATACATTATTAGCTTTTAGTAAATCATAGGATGTTAAGTTGGAAGTCACCGCTATATTCACCAAGAAAAATCATGTTGTAACATTTAGTTATCTTCTAAGGTTGCCAATTATGAAAAATAAAAAAAGAAAAATACTATAATAGAATTTTTAATTAAGTAGGAAAACAAAAACGTAAAATTTTTGTCTTTCATTTAAAAATGCTTTGGGTTTAGCTAAATCCTATTATTTTCATAGCTATGCAAACTAATAAACTTTTTAAACAATAGCAGCCTTCCATCCTTTTTCTGACTATATATATAAAAAGCTGGGGATATGTGGATGAACTCATCTACTTTTTCCACAACTGTAAGTGCATCTGATCTATGGGAGGCTGGTCCTGTTTTTCAGTGTTAACATGTAATAGAAACTGGCAGAATGAACAACTAAGGAGCTGTGAGTTGAAATAGTTGCTTCAAAACATGAGTAACTACTCCCCAACTTCTAGACATTTGTTTCAAATAATCACCACACTAATATCATAGCATATCTGTGCAAAGTGAATAGGGAGAAGAAGGAAAGTGAATAGGGAGAAGAAGGAAGGCAAAAACAGCAGCTCTAGTACTTAATCACCAAAAGGGGTACTCAAACCCACCCAAGATCTAGTTATGGAGCACCTATTATAATACAGAGTACTACACTTAACACAAAAATAAAGAAGCTCCCAAATTAGGAAGGAACCAGTGATATCAGCTACAGATGGCACCCTTCTAAGAGTTAAATACATCGGGTACTTCAATTGTGTTTCCTATTGTTAGCATTTACCTCTATTTAGCCATCAATAAATGCTAATTTTTTTAAAAAAGGAACATACAAAATATTTTCCCACTCATTTTATGTTCTACAATAATTTTATTTTAGTCTTTTGAGTTTATATTTACAGCAAAACAAAGTTACATAATTATCTTGTTTAACAATAAAAACTTACATAAGTAAAACAGATAATTTATTGGCATATAAATTCATATTTCTGTAAATGTTAATAATTCTTTCTAGCTTTAAAATTCTATCAATTATCAATGGATTAAAGAATAATGAAATATGTTCCAGAT
Source organism: Hylobates moloch (assembly GCF_009828535.3). Lineage (NCBI taxonomy): Eukaryota > Metazoa > Chordata > Mammalia > Primates > Hylobatidae > Hylobates > Hylobates moloch. The sequence goes on along the minus strand of NW_026652310.1, from coordinate 173,448 downwards.
GTGAATTAACTACAGAAAATTTCAGAATAGGGTATATTCAGTTGGGAACACATATACTGCCATGCCTTGCTCAATGATGGCGATATGTTCTGAGAAATGTGCTGTTAGGCAATTTATCATTGTGTGGACATCATGGAGTGTGCTTATACAAACCTAGACAATATAACTTACCATACACTTAGGCTATATGATATAGCCTATTGCTACTAGGCTACAAATCTACACAGCAAGTTACTGTACTGAATATTATGGACAATTGTAACACAATGGTATTTGTGTAACTAACCACATCTAAACATAGAAAAAGGTAATGCACTATGACATTACAATGGCTATGACATTACAATGGCTATGACATTACTTGGTGATAAGAATTTTTTAGCTCCATTATAATCTTATGGTATATGCAGTCTGTTGTTGACTGAAATGTTGTTATGCAGGGAATGACTGTACTTTATTAAAGCTTTTATCTAAAATATGTGGTGTTGAATAAGGAAAGCATAGACCACTCATAGTGATCACAGGGACTTTCAATCTTAAGTTTATTGAAAACAAAAATCTGGCTTCCAAATTACTATTATTTTTACAATTTATAGTTATCTTAATTCTGTCTGCCGTCTGGATACTATATTTTTTTTTTTTTTTTTGAGACGGAGTCTCGCTCTGTCACCCAGGCTGGAGTGCAGTGGCGCGATCTCGGCTCACTGCAAGCTCCGCCTCCCAGGTTCACTGGATACTATATTATTCCATTCTCTTTTCCTCTTTTTTAGCCAAAAAGGAAGTCCTTTACAAAAAATTACCAAAAGTCTTCTCTCAGAGAAGGCCTAAATGAAGAGATAGAAAAGCTCTATTTAGGAGAGTTATATTTCCTGCCAGTATAAGAGGTGCTATTATCTGAAGTACTGAAAATTAAAAATTAGGACAGTTTCTAGTTCATGAATTAGGTCTTCCATGGTGTGAACTAACACAATTAACATTCAAGTCAGATTTTTTGGTAACAGTAATGTACAGTGTTTCATAATATATATTAACAGAGAGAAATAATTATTTAATATTTAATATTTTTCGCTAGGTTTTTGGGATCACTCACTCTTAACTTTCCTCTTACCTCACTGGCTCCTCTTCCTTTTATTCATCCCTAATTACTGATGTGCTGTGTTTGGTCCTCTTCTTTGTGTACACTTACTTCCCAGGTGATTTCATTCAGTGTTATGACTTTAAGCACTAGCAGTATACCAATGACCACCAAATTTATATCTCTAGTCCCAACCTCTCTCCCGAGCCTTGGACTTGTTTATCCTATTGTTCACTCTCATCCCTGCTTGGCTGTCTAAGAAAGATTTAAACACACCAGGACCAAAATCAACTCTTGGTTTGCAGACCGACACCCTCCAAATGACCTCCTTCTCTGTCTTCCATCTCATTTACTCAGGATTAAAACCTATGATAATATGCTTGCCTTCTCTCTTTCCTCCATGCCCACATCTTCACCATGGCCAAGTCTTTACATGATCTGGTTCCTGCCTATCTCCATGTTGTCCTCTCCTCCCACTCTCTACCTAGCTCATTTTGACCCAGTCACATGGCCTTCTAGCAGTTCCTTTAACATGCCAGTTACTCCCACCTCAGAATCCTTGCACTTGATTGTCTGTCATTCCCCTGCCCCATCTTCACAATGCTTTATTCTCTCACCCTGCACTAGTTTTCTTCATAGCATGTATCATTATCTGACAATTTATATTTATTAAATTTTAATTTTAATTTGCTAATTTTGTTCACCATTGTATCCTGAACTTCTAGACTAGTAGTTGCCACATAGTAAGCACTCAATAATACTTGCTAGATGAGTGAATCTGTGATACACATATGCCCTAATAAAATGGTTTCATTGTACTATGTAACCCAAAACACCTGACATACTTATATTTATTTATAATTACTAATGTGGCCTAGATTTTTAAACAGAAAATTTAAGTTATTCATACCTTTCTTTCAATTAACTTAAAATATGAATTTAAAAATATAAACGAATTAAATAGTTCAATGAAGTGCAATATTTACTACGTTACCAAATGAAGAAAAAGGAATATTTAAAAAGATAAAAAACTTAAGCATTAATATACATTTTTAGGACCACAACATTAAGTTCAAACTCTCTACCAGCAGCTACTGAATATATAAAGATTTTTTTCCTGATTACTGATCTTTGATGTTGTGACAATATCTGTTTGTTCTATTAACTGGATATAGTATGACAACTTTAGCTGTTTAATTAACTCATGTTTTGAAAACAAATTAGAAAGCTCATAATTCTTTTTCTGTAAAGTTGATGTATTGGTAGATAAGAAAATGTAAGTTAATCTGTGAAAATTTTATAGTGTTAACAAATTTCATATTTGACAGGAAAAATTAAAAAAATATACTTACTTTTTTCATCAGCTTTGTCTCTTATTGCTATGGTATCATTACTCAAAGATACAGTCTGTGCATTCAGAATATCTGTTCTCATTCCAGGAAATTTTGGAGATGAAATAAAGCGCCCTTCATATGAATGTAAATAGATACTACTACCATCTATAAGAAGAAAATGTCTAAAAAATAAAGAATAGAAATAGATTCTCAAATAAGAGTATATTTTATTTTCGTTTTTATATTACAGAATAGTTTAACCTTGGGAAAAAAATCTAAATCTTACAATTAATATAAATGTGTAGATATATAAGGAATAAAACATTTCAAGCACTGAAAGCCAGCATTGGTTGTTTTGGTTTGTTTTCTGGGTTTTTGTTTTATGATGAAGTAGGAGAAGAAAAATGAAAATGTCCATAATCACCACCCTATATACACTAATATTCTGACTTCTTTTACATTATACCCACAATTCATTTCCTTTCCTAAAGAATATTCTATACAAAGGCAATCAAAAAAATCGTATAATTTACAATAGTCATTTTAATGCCAGGTGCTATTTGTTTCATGAAAAAGTCTTAATATATATTTTATAACTAAAGATTATGCTAAAAATAATTAAAGATTAAATAGTCGTTAAAGTCTAAAGCAGTGAAAATGACTAAAAAAATTAACATTAGGGCAAGCATTTATTAAAATAAGGCAGCTGTGACTTTAAAATCATATGGTGACTATCAGTATGTATTCATATCTAAAAACTCCTATTTTTTTGCCACAGGGTCAGATTCATTTGCTATGCTGACAACCATATTTAAGGCACAGGGCTCTCTGCAGTTAATTTTTTATTAACTCAAAACATAAATATTTTATGGCTGTTATATTTTTCCTTTGAAAATTTACAAATACTGTACAAAATAAATCAAGCAATACAGAGAAAACAAAAGACCTCTTGAGATCCTGCCTCCATAGAGATAACTACGGCAAAGTATGAACTTCCAGAACTTTACTAACTCACTCATTTCCTGATATACATTTGTTTCAAATTACTCACTGTTTTAAAGAATGTCTACAGTGTATATACATCTCCATATGTCTGCCCTACTTATTTCCTTAGTACAGCTTCTAGAAGTGAAATTACTGGATTAAAGAGCATACATTTAAAATTTTTAAATATATCTTGTTTTACTGGCCTTTGAAAAGTTGTATTGATTTACACACATACTATGGCTATATTGGTGTGCCTGTTTCCTTAATGCTGAAGACATTATTACTTTTCAAAATCTTATGTTTAATGTTTTAAATATCCTTGATTCAGAACTGGTTCTTGATTTAGGAATTGCTAAATGTTCTTTTTTTGCTATGGAAACAAAAAGGAAATAAATGCCAAAACCAATGAAAAATTAGTATCTAATGAACACCAACCACATACACTTCAATTAAATTAATACTTGAGGGTTAGTAGGTAGTTTATTTAATTGAAGGGTTTGGCCCTTACATACTAGTGTATGGTCATACGTATTGGTTTATGAAAACAATATTTGCTAAACTTGACAAAGTGACATATATTAGTATATATTCCTTTGTCTCAGTCTAAACGCATTTTCTTTTCCAATAAGACATTATAGCTTTTAACCTACTTGTGAGTAAACACCCTGTTTGAAGGGGCAAACATCTCTACATACATAAATAAGACCAATGATAGGCAGTAACTAAATTTTTTAGCTATTTATGCCATTAATATATGTCTTTATTAACAGTATATTCAATAAATACCTTTATAAATAATGTATAAATGAACTTATTTGGAACTGTTAGAGTAAAAAGCATTTCAGAAACATGGTTTTTTAGATAGCCGATATCTTACCTTTTAAATGACAAAAATGACTTATTTTTAAAAATTTATGATGTAACTAAATAATTGATACATTTCAATTTCATTAAATAGATAACATAAAATTTGAAATAACATTTTCTTGGTCACTCAAGGTCATCAATACGGTGATCACATTTTTCACTAACTAACTGGTAACTTTGATACTCATAAGAAGCTGTTGGTGCACAGAATCATTGTACTACTCAGCTACACAGTTCCGTGCTTTTAGTTTTCTCCATGTTCCCTTGCCAGGCAGCTACTTTCCTTCTTGTCATTGTGCCAGCCTCTAACAGCCCACCAGTACCATTCTTCTTCTGGTTTTCTATTTATAAAAAGCTGTGGGCTAGAAAACCTGATAATAAACACTATTAAGAGTTGCCTACATGATGAGGAATGAGGAATAAAGCACATGGTTTTGGTGCAAATGTTTTATGGGTAGATATTTTAGGTAATTGTCGATTATATTTTCATAATTTTTAACAAGTGTTATTGGGTTGTAGCTGTCTAAGTCTTCCTCTGATTCAGTAGGCTATCACTGTACTCAAGAGACTGACAGTTTTCAAGGAAAAGTGTAGGTTCTTGAGTAATAGCTATTCCTAATTTACTCCAGTTAATTGCCTGGCATTTCTTAGCCCTGTATACACTGAATGTCTTAGTAGAGAAAACTAGTTTTCAAACTTCAGGTCACAGCCCAGTAGGCCCATGAAACCAAAGAGTTTCAACCAATATTTAAAATAAAGCAGAAAAGAACAGAATAGAAAATAGGGGGACTATGAGGTAAAAACTCTTTAATAGTTATTTACCTGTGTTGCTCTCATTCTCTCATGTCATTACTGTGATGTTTACTTGTAATGAGTTTATTCTCATCACTTAAAATAAATAGCTTTAAAATTTGTTTTAATTTCTAATATCGTAAATGCTGATATATTTAACCCACATATAACTCTCAATAATTTTCTAAGAATGTTAAGAAATTCAGAGGCTAAAATGTTTCAGAATCACTGATTTAAATAACTTATTTATTCTATTCTTTTTCTTCTAAAATGTAAAATAGAAACAGATTGGTTCTAAATGACTAGTATACCATTCTTTTAATTGGATGTTTTTATTAAAGAGTGCTTTAATGCTATTTATTTTAACCCCAGGTCCAATAGTTAAACATATTACCTTTCTGCCTGCAGAATTAAACTAACAGTTCCTTCTCTGAGATCAAATATAATTGGTGTGTTCCAGTTCTTCGTGCTAAAAGACAAGTAAAATGGATATTTATTAACATTTAAAATACCAAATACTTTTAAATAAGTAGATTGGTATTCATTCTAAATAAAGTTACTTCAGTTTCATAGCAATTATATACATACTTTTATTACAGCACTTGGTGCATTGTTCTGAAATTATTCACTTATATGTCTGTATCCCCAACTAAAAAGCAGAGACTCTGTATTCCCAGCAATTAGCACATAATAGGAATCCAATAAATGTTTACTGTAGGTATTACAACATGTGAACTGAGGAATTCTAAGTTTGAGTTCTGCCATTTATTGGCTCTGTGAGTTTGGGCAAGTCATCTAATGATTCTCATTTTAAAAACAGTAGCAGCATGGCATAATGAAGAGATGATAGCTTTTTGTTAGACATATCTGAATGAGAAATATGGTTTCACCACCTGTCAGCCACTTGATTTTTTCTTTTTTTTTTTTTTTTGAGATGGAGTCTCGCTCTGTCGCCCACGCTGGAGTGCAGTGGCACAATTTCAGCTCACTGCAAGCTCCGCCTCCTAGGTTCACACCATTCTCCTGCCTCAGCCTCCCGAGTAGCTGGGACTACAGGTGCCCGCCACCATGCCCGGCTAATTTTTTGTATTTTTAGTAGAGGCGGGGTTTCACCGTGTTAGCCAGGATGGTCTAGATCTCCTGACCTCATGATCTGCCCGCCTCCGCCTCCCAAAGTGCTGGGATTACAGGCATGAGCCACCGTGCTGGCCCACTTGATCTTAACAAGCTTAACCTGCTAAGCATTAGCTTCCTTATTTGTAAAACGGGGATAATGATGACTTACATTGTGTCTGGCAAAAGACCTGTTATAAAGCAGGTACCAGAAAAACAGAAACTGTAATAATAGTAATATGATGAACATGATTATTTTTCCTGCAGGCCTCCCAGTGTTATTGTTGGGTTGAAATGAAAAGATCTCTGTGAAGCATTCTGTAAACTCTAAAATACTATATAAATGTAAGCCATGAACATGCTTATTGAATAAATGGATTAATAAATGAACAAACAAATCATTTTGTTTTTATAGGGTAACATGAATCAAAGATTGGGGTGGGTAAAGAGAACATTTACAAACAGAAAAACCCATCCTTAAATAATAAAAATCATTCCACAGTTTAAAATAAGTTTTATTACTTCTATATATTCTGAATTTCTCTCAGTAATTTTCATAATGCCAATTCTCTACCTCAGATTAAATCTCATGTTCAAATCCAGAAAATGAAGGAGGGAAGGGGAAGGAAGCAGTGAGTAAGCAAACTGGTAGGCAACTAATCTTGGCTAATGCAAAGAATCTGATAATCATTTCAGTAAGTAAATACATGGACAAAGCAAAATAACAAATAAATTACTGCTAATAATTAGTGATTACTAATTACTGATTTAGTAATTATTAATTAATTTGGGGTTCACAGATATGATAAAGATATATGCTTTTGTACTTTAGAAAAAATATCACAAAATACTTTATTAATTAACCTTCATTCTTTGTCAAGAGAGTTGGTAAGAAAAGTAGTGATTATGTGAGGGTTTAATATCCCCTTAGAAAATATCTGAGATTTCTGACAACTGAGAGATATATAAATGCCATGGAAACATAAACTCCCTAAGCTATAAATGCCGAATAGAACAATAATATTTTCAATATAATTATCTGAAAAATCAAATGAAAATTTAATGTAGAATGCTTATATATTGTTTTCTTTTTCTGGAACTTCTTTTCATATAAACCAGTAAATTACTTGCATGTCTGTTTTTAAAATTATATTTTTATTACTAAAAAAGAGCCAACAGTTATTAAGAACTTGTTTTCAAATCCCTGCTTTCCTTTAGTAACAAAGTCAATAATCTGATGTAAGGTAAGTTATCTAATCATTCTCTATGTCCTTTAGCTTCAGCTTTCAAATGAGAACAATAATAAACATGAAAGTATAACAGTTGCTCAATAAATGATAGTCATTATTATCTAAAATGCTAGTAGGTTTTTAAAACTTTATGAAATACGTTTTGGTGGTGATTCATTCCCACTACTGCATCCTTGCATTTCATTACCACTGCTGCATCCTGGTATTAATATTTTGTACCTTAATAAATGTCTTGACAATGAAAAAGCGGAGGCAAGGTTCAATCACAAAAGAAGAAAAGCAGTTTTACATTTGCCACACATTAACTTGTAAGGGAAAAGTAGAGTGACCAAAAAAATTAACAGCTGCTAAACTTTGGGTATTTTTATTTTTATTTTTATTTATTTATTTATTTATTTTGAGACGGAGTCTTGCTCTTTCTCCCAGGCCAGAGTGCAGTGGTGCGATCTCGGCTCACTGCAAGCTCCACCTCCTGGGTTCACGCCATTCTCCTGCCTCAGCCTCCCGAGTAGCTGGGACTACAGGCGCCCGCCACCGCACCCAGCTAATTTTTTGTATTTTTTTAGTAGAGACAGGGTTTCACCGTGTTAGCCAGGATGGTCTCGATCTCCTGACCTCGTGATCCGCCCGCCTCAGCCTCCCAAAGTGCTGGGATTACAGGTGTGAGCCACCGTGCCCAGCCCAACTTTGGGTATTTTTAAAGGCAACTTCTCCAATACATGTAACACCTAATGATACCAATCCTACAGATTCAAACATTATATCCTTGCCACTATAACTAGTAGAATAATGGGGAAGTTATTATGGGGAAATTAAGAGCCTTACCTTTCTTCAAACAAACACTGAACTGAAAAGATCTCTGTTTTCCCCCACCCCATGAAAATTAATTATTCAAACATCTATCTACATTAAAGTGATTATATGATTTTCTCACATTCTATAATCCCTTCCCCACATCTCAACTGCTTAGCTTAGTATCTTTTTTGAATCTTCCCAAATTCTTACTGTTCCTCTTTCACTCTCATGTAAGGGAAAAAAAAAAAACTCACATAAAATTAAATTGCTTATTTCTTTATCCACTTGCCTCTGTTTCTTCTAGTTCATTACTCCAGATTTGGCTATTCGTCACAAACTGCAGATTCTGATTAGTAGCAGGTTTACACATAATGAGTGGGAATTTTAAAATATATAGTTGTAGCAGTTGTTAATTAAGTTAAATACCTTTGTGTTGTGTACTACTAGACTTGGATACCAAGATGATGCTATACTTTATATATTTTAATTCATTTATTCATTCAAAAGTATTTATTAGGTACCCACAACATGTTGGGCACTGTGCTAGGTGCTAGGCATACAGTGGTGAATGAGACACATATAGTCTCCATCCTCAATTTTATATTCAATGACTAAACTATAACTACATAATGTTATAAATATAAGGACAAAATTTTTTAAAAATCCTTAACTATTTCTAATTCTTGAAAGTATTATAGTGGTTATGTGAGTTTTCTGGATAGTTGAGGAATTAACCGGTAGTATGCTAGAGCCAGCCTGTACTAGTTATTAAATTTTCAAGAATTTTGTAAGCCAACTGTTTAATAAAGCCATTATTTATTATTTGAGACAGGGTCTCACTCTGTCATCCAGGCTGGAGTGCAGTGGTAGGATCACAGCTCACTGCACCCTAGACCTCCTGGGCTCAAGCAATCCTCTAGTCCCAGCCTCCTGAGAAGCTAGGACCACAGGTGCGCACCTCCACACCCAGCTAATTCAAAAAATGTTTTCTAGAGATGGGGTCTCACTGTGTTGCTTATGCTGGTCTCAAGCCTCTGCTCTCAAGCAATCCTCCTGCTTTGGTCTCCAAAAGTGCTGGGGTTACAAGCATGAGCCATTGCGTCTCGCTTGTCTATTAACTGTTGATGTACAAACCTCGTTAGATCTATTTTCACTGCTGTAAGTTCACTTTCTCTCACTTCCTGGTTTGAAATTCAGGATAGCTGAGGTTTTGAGAAAGTTAAGCTTAAACCAAACCACGCTGATGTGAAATCCTGAAAATAAACTCCTCAGCACAGACAGACAAAACCCTGAATTTTTAAGAAATGCAAGATGCTTACGAGAACACGTAACATTGAAGAGACGTTGAAACAACTAAGTGTGCATAGTTGAAAGATGCTTTAATGACTCTATCACGGAATTCCAGTAAATCCACTGCATCATTAAGAACATTACGAACCTAAACAAAGAAAAATAAAATACCAATAAACATTATAACATATCCAAATTTTATTTAGATAAGTTAGCAAGATTTTGAAACACAAAAAATTAAATGCACTACTGATTATCTAATCATATAAAAAAGAATTTAATAGAAACTAGGCATAAGATAGCATACCTAATAGTAAAAAACCAACTGACAAAGTATAGATACAGAAAATCTCTAAGAAATAAGAAGAAAAAGACCTACAGAGATTTCTAACTTGCAAGCCAAACTTAATGATGTAGCAATGGAGTGATATAAAAAATATTCCAACACTGCGATATAGTCAAAGGAGGGTGGCATATCGAAGTTGGAAAGATTCTATGTGATTTCTACCCAAAATGGTAAGAATATCTCTTTTTGGTGTTAGATTTTACTTTAAAATATACATTCTAAAAGAAGAGACAGAATTGCTTTAAAAATCAAAAGTCGGGTAGGAGGTATTGGTAAACAAACCAATTGCATGGTGAAGAAGCCAAGCTGCAGGGAGTGGGGAAAGGTATTTCCATATGCAAAAACACAAAGACAGTGTCTAAAAAAGCCAAGCAGCAACTAACAAAGAGAGATTTGCTTATGACAGTCAGATTTATCATAAAATTTGTAACAGACTATTTTGCAAGGATTTTAATATTTGGCAGTATTGGAAAAAAATCTTGAAGTTGATGAACAAACTGCAAGAAATTAAGAAAAATGTTGAGCAAGTTAAATTTACCTAATCTCTGGTCAATAACAGAATGGGAATGGCAGTATAGTTAAAAGGAGAAAAATATAGGCAAAAAAAAGTAATTATACCTAGAAATTAGTATTACTTTAAGTTCTCCTCAAAACGTTACCATTTTTCTAAATATAATGTGATAATTATAATATTAATGAACAATGAAAAGTATGGAAAGAAAAATAGGAAGGTAAATCAAACTTCTTATAAGTACTTCAAAGAAGTACTTATGCCTACCAGGCACTGCCATGATCTAAATGTTTGTGTCTTAAAAATTCCTATTTTGAAACCTAATCACCAATATGACAGTATTAGCAGGTAGAGCCTTTGGAAGGTTGTGAGCCCTTATGAATGGGATTGGTGCTCTTATAAAAGAGGACCCAGAGAGCTGCCTTGCCCATTCCACCAAGCATGGACACAGCAAGAAGGCACCATATATGAATTAGAAAGTGGGCCCTTGCCAGACACTAAATCTGCTGGCACCTTGATCTTGGACTCCCAGCTTCCAAAACTGTGAGAAATAAACTTCTGTTTTTTATAAGCTACCCAGATTATGGTATTTTGTTACAGCAGCACAAACAGAATAAACAGGTATGTTATTTTTTTTACCATCTGCTCTCTAACTCCCATCTCCACCAAAATATTGACCCAGCAATCTCATTTCTAGAGTTCTATAAGCAAAACTATAAAATAACATATGCACAGACTATCACTACAGCACTATTAGTAATAGCAAAAGACTGGAAATAGCCTAAACGTCTATTGATAAGGGACAGGTTGTATAAACTATGATATAGTCACACAGGGGAATATTATACAGCTATAAAAAGGAATAAGGAAGATCTATAGATGCCCATGAGATGTAGTAAAGTGAAAAAATGCGCCAGGTGTGGTGGCTCACGCCTGTCATCCTAGCACTTTGGGAGGCCAAGGCAGGCGGATCACAAGGTCAGATAGAGACCATCCTGGCTAACACGGTGAAACCCTGTCTCTACTAAAAATACAAAAAATTAGCCGGGCGTGGTGGCAGGCCCCTGTAGTCCCAGCTACTCGGGAGGCTGAGGCAGAAGAATGGCATGAACCCGGGAGGTGGAGCTTGCAGTGAGCTGAGATCGCGCCACTGCACTCCAGCCTGGGCGACAGAGCGAGACTACATCTCAAAAAAAAAAAAAAAAAAAAAAAAAATGCAAGTTGCAGAACAGCGTGTATAGTATGATACCTTTTATCTAAGAAAGGGAAGAATATGAACATATATGGATTTGCTCACATTTAAAAAAAAACAAGAAATCTTAAACAGTATTCAGTAACATATTATTAGAATAATACTATTGTTATTTTCAAACTATATTTTGGGATATAATGCTTTTAGGAACCAAAATTTTCTGGTCAGAGAGAGTTGCTCTTAAAAAATCAAGAGTAAAACTCTATAATCTCAAATTTAAATCAGAAACCTCAGCATAAACTCGTGATGTATTTTTATCGGTCAAAAACAAAAACATTTCTTCCCAGTGTAGACTCAAGTAAAAAGAAAAACGAAAAAAAATTTTTGTCTAGAAGTAATGATCAAATCAGTAGCAATGAACACATGTTATTTACAGATCTGATTGTGGTCTATAAATAACATTTCCCTCCAAAAGGAGCAAGGCCTTCATGGAAAAATGGTTGATTCCAAGTCTAGATGGGAAATGTACAAAAGAAGCCTGAAACATCTTGTCACACCAGAAAGCAAGGAAGCTATTGAAATCAGTCAAAAGAACATAGGAGCCAACTGGCCAAAGATGAGACAGTTTGAGCATTAAAGAAAATAACCACGATGGGTTGAAACATACAGAAAATGTTAAAATCTACAAGTTTATCATGATAACATCAATGACAAGAAAAAAGAAATTTACTGGGCATGCTAGGAAACCAACTTATTACTTGAAAACTGGCAAACAGGAAAATAATTCAGCATTTGTTACCACTCCCCACAGGGTAACCTAATGGTTGAGGAGGCAAACAAAGTCTTTTATAGGAGAATTCTAGCTAATAAATGTGGAAGGAATGACAGAATTACAATGTTACTATTTCACAACCCCCAGTGAAAAATAGATCTAAACAACTATCATTAATGGCAGCTAAAAACATTAAGGTACAAAACCCAGTGTGAAACTATATGATAGATGAATCAGATTTATAATACCTGAACACACTGATCAAATCTTAATATCAGTAAAAGAGAGACAAGCAGACATATGCGCCTCCTGATGTGATGCAACAGGAAGTGCACAGCATCACCTAAGGCTCTAAACCCAATAACCAGTCTAGAGGAAACACAGGATAAATGAACATATTAATTGTAACCAAGGCTGGGCGTGGTGGCTTATGTCTTTATTCCTAGCACTTTGGGTGGCTGAGGTGGGCAGAGTTCGAAACCAGCCCAGGCAAGATGAGACCCTGTCTCTACAAAAAACAAACAAAAAAAATTAGCTAGGCGTGGTGGCAGACGCCTGTGGTCCCAGCAACTCGGGAGGCTGAAGTGGGAGGATCGTTTGAGCTTGGGAAGTCCAGACTACCACGAGCCGTGACTGTGCCACTGCACTCCAGCCTGGGTGATAAAGTGAGGGCATGTCCTGAAAAAATAAATACATAAATAAGTAAATAAAAATAAATAAATAAATGTAATCATACCACAAAGATGGAATCAGTCAAATACAGAATATGGGAAATTCAACAGAATAACCTGGTTCCTTTAACAAATAAATTGTAAGTAAATAAATAATAATAAGTTGTTTCAGATTTAAAAAGACTTAAGAGATGAATTACATGCAATGTGGGGCTTTATTTCCTGATAAAAACAAACCAACTAGAAAAATATATTTAGAAAATAATTGGAGAAATGTGATCTGTTACTATAGAAAGACGTTAGGAAAAGACTAGGGAAATGTGAATGTTACTATGGTAATGTTAAAATGAAAATAGTTCTTATCTTTCTGACCGTTTAAAAAGAACTTAAAACAATTCCAGAACTAGTGACGAAGAAAAAGACACGAATATTTTTGCTCACCTCTTCAAGAAGTAGGAGGAATGACTGTAAAGAGGGGCGTAGTCTGATGACAAGTGTTTCAAAAGAGCAAGAGTTTTTTAGGGAGGAGAAGGTTGTAGTGGTCTAGAATCAGCAGGAGTAAGGAAGACATCTAACCAGATCCAGTGATACGCAGCGCATCAAAGAAAAACACCTCTACTTGAGAAGGCTGGAGGAAAAACACTGCTCTCAGTAGTCAGGTGTTGTTTTTTGTTTGTCTGTTTTAAGATGGAGTCTCGCACTGTCTCCTGGGCAGGAGTGCAATGGCGTGATATGCGGCTCACTGCAACCTCCGCCTCCCAGGTTCAAGCCGGGACTCTTCCGCCTCAGCCTCCTGAGTAGCTGGGACTACAGGCGCCCGCCACCACACCCGGCTAATTTTTTTGTATTTTTCGTAGACACAGGGTTTCACCGTGTTAGCCAGGATGGCCTCGATCTCCTGACCTCGTGATCCGCCCGCCTTGGCCTCCCAAAGTGCTGGGATTACAGGCATGAGCTACCGCGCCCGGCCAGTAGTCAGCTGCTAATTACAATAAGAATGTTCTTAGTGAAATGGCTGAGCTTTGTCTGCAAGGCCACAGCTATATGACTGCAGGTTGTGTACTGCACAACTCTGGGTCTATGTGAATGGTGCCCTCTGGAATTGAGCAGGCAGCTGACTGCAGGTGGTGTCTTCAAATTTCTTAGGCCTACAACTACACATATGAAGCCCCATGTAGCAGGTGGCTGTAGATTTTTTAGGTCTCCTTGCAGGATGGAGAGAAAGGAGCTACCTCATAGACCCCCAGGCTCTGATTTCAAACAGACACTTGGATCTAGTCCCTTGTCTCACTTCAAGTATAATACTTTCAGTTTCCTTAGCCAGCAGGAGCAACTTTCCTCACTGCCTTTCCCTGCCTGCTTCTGGACCTGAAGTAGGTCTGAGACTCCACACTGCATTTTTGTTCTGTTTCTGGTCCACAGAGATCTTTATCTTGTTTTTGAGTCCAGATGAGTCATATATATATATATACACACATATATATATATGTATATATATATATATATTTAAATCTTTTGGTGCCAAAAGTATGTCTCTTTCTTCCATGTATGAATTAACACCATTTTCACAAGAAGTCTGAGCTCTCAGAGATTTTTTTTTTTAAGATCCAAAATGCCATCTTCCAGAAACAGTTTAAAGCTAATAGAATGATATAAAATTTTTAAAGGGAAGTTATATGTTAGTTTCTTTATAGCAACATGCTATCTAGTCAAACTGCCTGCAAACTTTCCTAAACAAACAGGTTTAAGAAAATTCAACATTTAAAAATACAATTGTATAGGCCTCTAACATTATTAAAATTATAGATAGATTTCTTAAGATCCATATTTGCCTAAAGCCTCACATGGAGGAATGTCCCTTTTTGTGAATCTGGTACACTTGAACCAAAACAGAATAAAGCATCCTAGCCATAATAACAAAACTAAAGGCACTCTAGTAATTGCTGTTATAGTTTCAAAACTATGGCAAATTCCACATCAGAAATGTTCTGTGCTGAATTTTTTTTTTTTTTTATTTGAGACAGAGTCTTGTTCTGTCACCCAGGCTGGAGTGCAGTGGCGTGATCTAGGCCCACTGCAACCTCCACCTCCAGGGTTCAAGCGATTCTCCTACCTCAGCCTTCTGAGTAGCTGGGACTACAGGCACAAGCCACCACGCCTGGCTAATTTTCTGTATTTTTAGTAGAGACAGGGTTTCACTATGTTGGCCAGGCTGGTCTTAACTCCTGACCTTGTGATCCACCCACCTCGGCCTCCCAAAGTGCTGGGATTATAGTTGTGAGTCATCGCGCCCGGCCTCTGTGCTGAATTTTAAAATACACCTATTACTCTGTTCAACTCAGGGCAACTCCAGGATTAATTTCCTGATATTTGCATCACCAATTCTTCTATATGATCACAATATTTAGACTCCTCAGATTGACATAAGTCTAAACAATCTGTTTGCACATTTGCAAAACACTCATTTAATCCTATACATAGCTATAATCATAATCATAGCAATAGCTATCATTTATTTTTGTTTTACATATATTATCTCATTTCATCTTCAAAATTACTCTATTACTAGCTCTTATTTTTACAAGACATAAAATGTCCTCTAAGAATTAGACACTTTTGAACTTTGATGACTATTAAAAGCCAAATTTATGCCCCATCCTAAAGTTAGAGTGGCAGGAAAAAAACAAAGGTAACTTTGGGACACTAGAAATGCCTCACCCTTTGTACCTGCATGCTTTCCCTCCTAGGCACTTCCTTCTAACAAAGACATCAAGGATCTCTTTTGGAAAGAATTATCCACTGGGCTGCTTCCTGGAGGCAAGAGGCAGATTAAGAAACTTTTTCACGGCCGGGCGCGGTGGCTCACGCTTGTAATCCCAGCACTTTGGGAGGCCGAGGCGGGCGGATCACAAGGTCAGGAAATCGAGACCACGGTGAAACTCCGTCTCTACTAAAAATACAAAAAAATTAGCCGGGCATAGCAGCGGGCACCTGTAGTCCCAGCTACTCAGAGAGGCTAGGGCAGGTGAATGGCGTGAACCCGGGAGGCGGAGCTTGCAGTGAGCCGAGATTGCGCCACTGCACTCCGGCCTGGGCGACAGAGCGAGACTCCGTCTTGAAAAAAAAAAAAAAAAAAAGAAACTTGAAACTTTTTCACTAGACGCTACTGAGATGGTAGGGTAAATAAGTCTACTGTAGGAAAACAGCACCAGCAGGTCAAGGTGTAGATTTAACAATCATGACTCAGTGACCTCTGGTTTCTGAGTTAATGAAACACGGATAAACCAAAAGCCGAAGAAGCCTCCATGGAAACTGTAAAATTCTAAATTGGGCAAACAAAAACAATTGTGATTGTTTAGTCTCACTGAAATCCTGTGACTCCACCTTGCAACAAAAGTGGGCTGTTAAAAAGTACAGCCCCCAGAAAGGGAATCCTCCCAAATGTCCAGAGATCTTCCCAGAAAGGCAAACTAGAGTTAACAAACTGACCAAGCAACTACTTTGTTGCTAAGAGAGTTCTCAGGATATTCTTGGTGTAAAACCAAAGAAAATGACTGGAGGCGAGCCTCAATCAATTTATAGGTTTATTTTGCCAAGGTTGGGGATGTGCCCAGGAAAAAGGAACACAAAATCACAGGAACATCTGTGATCCATGCTTTTTCCAAAAAGGGTTTGAAGAGCTTCAATACTTAAAGGGAAAAAAAGTGGGCCGGAGGGGAAAAAAGAAGGAAGGAAGGAAGAGAGGGAGGGAGGGAGGGAGGAAAAAAGAGAGAGAGAAAGAGAAAGAGAGAAAGAAAGAAAGAGGAGGGAGGGTATGGTCACATTCTTGTGAGGCTTAGATTACAGCTCACTGAATCCACATGTTGCAAGTGAAAAGAGGTACAGGCATAGTCAACTATGTATTCCCCCTGCAGTGAATCTGAATTTTTACATAAGATAAACACAGAGTAGATGAAGCAGTGAGATATGCATTGTCTCTGATGAGCAGAGGGATGACTTCTAGTCTTGTCTTTCTCCCATACCTGTGAAGATAAGCTGTTAATTTACATTGTCAGGGTGAAATTCAACAGAACTCTCTTTTAGGGTAAAGATCTTGGGGCCTACAGGGAATTTACTTGTGAGCATATTGTAAGGGAAGCCCTCTGGAGAGGTATGTGCTCTTCTATCTTTGCAGCTATCTGCTTAGGAACAAAATGGGAGACAGTTTTGCATGACTCAGTTGTCAAGCTTATCCTTTCCCTTTGACATAATGAGTTTAGGGTCTCAAGATTTTTATTTTCCTTTCACACTCACCAGATGGATTTTAGCTATAAATGGGTAATCACTGTGTGCTGTTTTCCTTTCTCCCCTTTTCCAAATTGTTTTCATTGCAGCCACCCTCTTTTCCCTTTGCCATTGTAAACTGGGAATATGGAAAGTGGGAGGGGAGGGGAGAAGAATCAAAATATATATTTATGTATAGTTTTCCAAACCAGAGAGTTGGAGCTGGATGCAATAACCATAGAGTCTAGGTTATCTTTTTTTAGAAAGGGGATGGGTTTGTTTTCAATTACTTATGAAATAGCTGCATGATAAAGTAGTATATTTCTGAATCATATGTATAAGAGTAGGTTGAATATGTATCCATATATATGAATAAAGGAAGCTTGTAAGGTGACTCCCAATGATCCCTGCCTCCTAGTATTCAAACCCTTGTGCAAATCTCTCCATTTAATGTGGTTTGGACCTAATAGCTTGCTTCTAGTAAATGGAATATGGCAAAAGTGATGAGATGTCACTTCTGAGCTTGGGTTATAAAAAACTGTGACTTATGTCTTGCTTGCACTCTCTCTGGCCCTTCTTGCTTGCTCTGCTAAAGCAAACCATCAAGTTGTGAGCTGCCCTATGAAGAGGCCACATACAAAGAACTGAAGGAGACCTCCAGTCAATAGTCAAGAAAAAACTGAGGCCCACAGGTGCAAATGACACTGATGAACTGAATCTTGCCAACCATCATGTCAGCGAGCTTGAAAGCAAATCTTTCCCCAGTTGAGCCTTCACATAAAACTAAAGTCCTGGCCAACACCTTGTTTGCAGCCTTGTGAGACTGTGAAACAGGGGACCCAGTTAAGCCATGGCTGGATTCCTGACTCACAGAAAATGAGAGATAATAATTGTTGCTGTTTAAGCCACTATGTCTACGGTTATTCATTATGCAGCAATAAGTAACTAACACAGTATAGCTGCTAAACAGCTCAAGGATAGACTATAGCATATATCTATCTATCATTTTTTGTCTGCCCAGAATCAAATGACATCTTTTCTCATAAATATACATTGATTTTCCTTTAGGAAACCATTCCTTCCACTATTCTCAGTGACTGGCTAGATGGGATTGACTCATTTTCCCCTGCCTCTCCCTGACTAAATACACTTGACTCAGGCTCAGCATATGAAATCCAAGGCTGAGATTTCTCCTGGAATTACTAGGGGAAAAAAAGCACTCTTTCCGCTGAACTTGAAGTTGGTAGAATGTCAACCTGGAACTACCAAGGCCACAAAATAGAGCCTTTCTGAAAACTAAGACAATTACAAAGAAAAGAAGAGTTGAGGAAGAGAAAGAGATGAGGTCCTCTTGGCATTATTTAAGCCTCTGAACCAATAATGCCTCTAAGTCAGTCTGTCTCTTAACTTCACAAGAATCAATAAATTTCCTTTTTTTCCTTCATTTTTCACTTTAAATCAATTACAGCTGAATTTATGAAAAAACATTTTCAAGGTAATAATCTAGAGGGTCCATAAAAACAAGGACCAAATCTGTCTTGTTCACTACTGTATTCCTCATTACTTAGCCCAATGCCTGGCAAGTAGGGATCACTCAATAGATATCCATTGAATGAGTGAATAAAATCATTCTAAAAAGAAACAGTGAATAGGCCTAACTTAGCAAAAATGCAGTCAAATGTTTTATAATCATGGAGAAAGTAAAACTTCTTTTAAAAAATCAAAATAATGTTCTAGTTTAAAACTTTAAAAATTATTTATAAATATTATTTTAAACACAAAGATAATTTAGATTAGATAAGCCATTTAAGCATTTCCACGGTTCATCTTATTTCACATAAAAATCTTCTCATCACTAGGATAATTCCTTTTTATTATGAAAGAAGAACTCCTCTTTCTAGATATAGTCTCATGTTGGGGCATTTCTGTAATTAAGGCTAAAACTTATTTTAGCACTACTATATTAGCTATAAATATAATATTATACCCCAATTAGTTGATTAGAACTCACAATGGATTCTATGTCATATACAGAATATTATAATGGTTTAGATCCCAGGTTAATTAGAAGAAATATACATTAAACCATCATGTGGATCCTAAATCCTTCTTAAAGGAAACACAGAAGATAGAGGGACATGTCAAATCACATGATGGAGATACAATCAGCCCAGTCCAGACTGAGAAACTCTACCAGACAGATAACTTGGTTCTTCAACAAACAAACTGCAGGGCAGGAAACAGAGATAGAAGGGGACTCTACAGACTGAAAGAGACTTCAAAGATACATCAGCCATTACAATATGTAAAACTGGATCCTGATTCCAACAAAGTTTTGTGGCATATAGGAAACAACTGGACAGTTAAACACTTTGTGGATATTTGATAATGTTAAGAAATTATTATTATTATTATTATATGATATGATAATGTTAGTGTGGTTATATTAAAACAGAGTCCTTATCTTTTAGTTATATATACTAAAATATTTATAAATGAAATACAATGTCTGAATTTGGGGAACAAGGAAAGTAGACAGGACATGGACTGAGCAGGCTTAAGCATGAATTGGTGATTATTGGGGCCAGGTGATGAGTACATGGGGATTCAATATACTAGTCTGTGTGTGTTTTAAATTATCTAAATAAAAAGTTTTACAATTTTAAAATAAATAAACAGAATGAAGAAAAAGTATACTATACCTAATTATTAGTAATCTAGTGACAATATTATCCAAATTTTAAAATCTGGATATGTGGGCTAACAGAATATTTGAATAGACCTGCCCATGCTTCTAAATTTTTATAGTAATAATATGAATTATGAATACTGAAGATAGAGGCAATTGATACAGGCAAAAGGAAGAAGAGGAAGGTCGAATCCTTCTTTTTCAGAGGATTTGCATTGGCACATTGTACTTTGATCTTCTTG
The DNA here is from genome assembly GCF_009828535.3 of Hylobates moloch. Lineage (NCBI taxonomy): Eukaryota > Metazoa > Chordata > Mammalia > Primates > Hylobatidae > Hylobates > Hylobates moloch. The sequence goes on along the minus strand of NW_026652310.1, from coordinate 153,259 downwards.
TACCTTTCTTCAACTAATTATTAATATATTAAGGGCAAGGCACTGGGCTAGAGGCTCTGAAGGAGAGACAAAGATGAGCCATGAGGATACTTGTGCCCTCCCACTGATGTCCTTTGACCTGTAAAACATTTCTCCCCACTTCCATTGCCACATCCCAACCTTCTTGTATTAATCTACAAAATATTTCACTTCAAAATTTTCTTCTGATGGGACTGAGGATACACTATACCAAAATATGGCACTATGGCATACTGAGTATTTTAAGCTAAAGGAATTTGATAAAACAAGAGCAGCAGGAGGTCAGTCTGACCTTCCCCTACTCTTCTTCCCTAACACAGGTCATAAAACCTAGAAAGGATTTTCTGACCTTTTCCTGAAGCAGGTCATAAGACTCTCATGTGAGAGGTGCCCTCCCTATACCCAGAGGAAAGTTATATCCTTATTTCTGAAGACACAGGGACACAGAGAAGAATCTAAACACACAGGTCTTGCTAAATTTCCCCCAGCTTATTACCACTAGATCATACCTTTTTTGCCCTATTGTGTATCGCCACAACTGTCTACTCTTCATCAAATGTAGCATAAAAGCACACAGGCTTAACTGTTTCTTCAGGTCTGCATTTCCTCAGGAAGGCTCCAGCGTCATGTAAAACTTACATTAAATCAATTTATATGCTGTTTTCTTATTAACATATCTTTTGTTGTAGGGACCTCAGTCATGAGCCTAGGATGGGTAGAGATATTTTTCTTCCCCTACACTTCCTAATTCCCAATAAGAACTTCCTATACCATTTTCCCATTTTGACTCTCCTTAGGTAATTCTTAAAATAAAATTTTAAAAAAATCAGGTTAAATAAGTTCATCCAATTACAAATAAGTAAAACAATTAACCCTGTCAGTAACTGGCAGATTAGGCCTGCCTTGGATTCAGATCCAGGAGTCAAATCCAACATGCTACTATTTGTTACAGCTTTTTCTCTCCTTCCCTCACTGAATCCACATATTTCCTCAATGTTTCCAATTTCACTATATTTGTCCTAAAGCATAACTGAAGTAGCTTTGGGCATTCAGGTTCTATATCTGTGAAAGGTTTTTACGTCAGAGAAAGTGACTAATGGAATAGTTAAAATATTTCTAATGTGACTGAATTTTTATAAGCTTGACTAAATATAATTAATGAAGATAATTCCATATTCTGTACAGTTAACTAATATGAAAAGAAGCAGGTTTAATTAACCTTGGAACATAATCATACCTGCATGGCCCTTCTTTTAGTTAATGTTACTTGAAAATTTTTCCACTCCCAATGTTGTTCCACCACATGTGCAAAAACAACATGTCCATTTCCACAGGCTCCAGCAATCTGAGTGCCATCAATAGACCATGCAATATTAAATATGCTGCCAGTGTTGGGTTTTTCTAATGCATATGACCACTGGGGGAGAAAAAACAAGAAAAAAATGGACTTATTGAAAAAAAATTTTTAGGACGTTTTAAATCAGGCACATGACAACATATTAAGATCATTTTTAAAAGACTGTCTATTCTGAAATTATTAAAGTATTTTTCTTAATAAAATTATAGTGTACTGAACGGAAAATACAGATGTAATTGTTAAAGTCCACAGTAGAACATCATGATAAAACAGTGTATAAAATATCTCAAGAACTGTAAAAAACCCACATCATCTCAATGTTTACTATTCCTTTTAAGTAATAATACTTAATAGGTAAACACAAAGATTCTGTAGAAAAAACAAAGACATCTTACTATTCATTCCTAATATATAGTCTCTACATCTAAAAGAATTTCTCATTACAATATTTTAAGAATGTCACAAAAAAATTGAAACTCAACACACAATGTAACTAAAATAGCTCTGACACACATCTTAAATCATGAAATTACATGAAACTGGATCTATTTCTTATCTTTTTTTTTTAACAGACTGCAGTTAAGTATGACCTCTCCTAGAACCTATCTATCTGTTTGAGAAAGTTATCTAGAGATATCAATAAGCATTAAATAGGACAAAAGAGATTCTTGTGTGTGTGTATATAAATAAGACATAAGAAAAAAACAAACTTTTTAATACATGGTATTATATGCACTTGTTTCATTTTTCAGATGCAACATATGTTATTTGCTAGGATGATTAATTTGACTAAACTTATATACATATTCTCTTTCCATTCTTCCAGCCTTACAGCGTATAATCACAGTCTTGATTTTGTTGTTGTTGCTCTTGGCTGGATATATATACATATATATATTTTGTTTGTTTGTTTTACATTATTTTTTTCCAGAAATACTCATTATTAGCTACAGGCTCACTCTGACAACAAATCTAGGAGAATGGAAAAATATAAAGATTTACTAATTGATGCTATTACAAAACAAGACTTTAAAATTCCTAATGAAAGTTCATACATAACATAAAAATACTGAAAGGCTCTTCGACCACTCACTGACACTCTTTTACAATTCTCCCCACCCTCCAACTTTGGAGCCACTAACTGTTGATTTAATGGCTTCATTAAAGGCCTAATAATAAAGTCATCAAGGAGAAGATAATGAACAAACCATAACCTTTGCTTCATCAGCAGTATGAAAATACTAGAAACTTCCTTTTCGAAAATTAAGAAGAATCAATTTAAAAAAGAATACATATAATATTTGAAGTCATCTTTTGAAAATAACTGTAGAAGACTGGGAACTTCAAAGATACTAATAACCTGCTTTGGGCGATAAAATGAAATTAATTCATTTGTGTTTGACAAACAAGAATTATGAAACATTACATGAATACTATTTTACATAAAGATTAAAAGTGGTTGATAATGACAAATGAGACTTGATTTATTAATATATAGGCTTATGGCATATCTCTCTCTCTTCCTAAATCTAGTCTATCCTCATGGTGTAGAAGAAACAGAGCTCTTAGTTTAATTTCTATTTTAAAACCATACATTCATGTAACAGTCCTTCCTTAACCATGGGGATAAGTCCCAGGATCCCCAGTGGAAGCCTGAAACGATGCATGGTACTAAACCCTATGCATCCTATGTTTTTTTCTATATATATATATACCTATGTTAAAGTTTAATTTATAAATTAGGGAAAGTAAGAGATTAACAATGTCTAATAATACAATAGAACAATTGTAAAAATATACCATAGTAAAAGTTATGTGAATGTGGTCTCTATTTCTGGAAATTTCCATTAGCCTGAAACTATGCATGGTACTAAACCCTATGCATCCTATGTTTTTTTCTATATATATATATATACCTATGTTAAAGTTTAATTTATAAATTAGGGAAAGTAAGAGATTAACAATGTCTAATAATACAATAGAACAATTATAAAAATATACCATAGTAAAAGTTATGTGAATGTAGTCTCTATTTCTGGAAATTTCCATTTCGGACTGCAGTTGACAAAGGGTAACTGAACTCACAGAAAGAGAAACTGTGAAAAAGGGAGGACTACCAAATTTAAAGTATGGTTTTAAAACACTGGAAGAACCGAATCAGCCAGAAAGAAATGTCTTACTAAAATTAAACAGAAATATTTATCTAAGAACTTACAGATGCATGATCCTAAGAGGAGAAAATGAAATGTTTAGATAATAGTATATCATCATCCTATATTCAACTGATTTCCTTTACAGTCCACATGAACCAACAAAAATAAAATCTGCAACATGCAACTTATCCCTGAAAACACATCTCAGGGAATAAGATTGAGCATCCTTTACCTGAAATGCTTGGGAGCCAGAAGCAAATTTTAAATTTCTTCAGATTTTGAAATATTTGCATATACATAAGAAGATATCTTGAGAATGAGACCCAAATCTAAACATGAAATTCATTTATGTTTCATATATATGTTATACACATAGCATAAAGGTAATTTTATATATATTTCTTATAATTTTGTGCATGAAACAAAGTTTTGTAAGTGTTTGGTTGTGACCTGTCACATGAGGTCAAGTGTTGGAATTTTCTACATGTGGCATCATGTTGGTGCTCAAAAAGCTTTGGATTTTGGAGTATTTTGGCTTTTGAATTTTTCAGATTAGGAATGCTCAACCTGTATAACAATATTGTGATAGTAAAGTTAAATTAAATTCTTACATTAAAAATTTTTAAATTTACAATTTAAAAATTATTTTAAATGTAAGCATTAAAAATTAAAATTTCATCACCCAGGTATTAAGCCCAGTACCCATTAATGATAACAAACCCCCATGATACAAGGTTACCTATATAACAAACCTGCACATGTACCCCTGAACTCAAAATAAAAGATTAAAAAATAAATTAAAATTATTTCTCTCTGTTTTAGATTACTCTAGTAATAAAACAATATAATCAAAACCTAATCAGCAGAGAATAAGTCTTTAATAGTTACTAAAATTGGAGAGACATACTGCAACTATTCCAAAAAATTGAAAAGGAGGCACTCCTCCCTAACTCATTCTATGAGGTCTGCATCATCCTGATACCAAAACCTGGCAGAGATACAACAAAAAAAGAAAACTTCAGGCCAGAATCTTTGATGAACATCAATGCAATAATCCTCAACAAAATACTGGCAAAGTGAATCCAGTAGCACATCAAAAAGCTTATTCCACCATGATCAAGCAGGCTTCATCCCCAGATACAAGGCTGATTCAACATACATGAATCAATAAATGTGATTCATTACATAAACAGAAATAAAGACAAAAACCACACGATTATCTCAACAGATGCAGAAAAGGCTTCCGATAAAATTCAACATCCTTCATGTTAAAAACTCTCAATAAACTAGGTATTGAAAGAATACCTCAAAATAAGAGCCATATATGACAAATTTACAGCCAGTATCACACTGAAAAGGCAAAAGCTGGAAGCATTCACCTTGAAAACGGGCACAGGACAAGGATGCCCTCTCTCACCACTCCTATTCAATACAGTATTGGAAGTTCTGGCCAGAGTAATCAGGCAAGGAAAAAAAAAATAAGGGTACTCAGATAGGAAGAGAGGAAGTCACACTATCCCTGTTTGCAGATGACATGATCCCATTATATATCTAGAAAACCCTATCATCTCAGCCCAAAAGCTTCTTAAGCTGATAATCAACTTCAGCAAAGTCTCAGGATACAAAATCAATGTGCAAAAATCACTAGCATTCCTATACACCAACAACAGACAAGCAGAGAGCCAAATCATGAATGAACTCCCATTCACAACTGTCACAAAAAGAATAAAATACCTAGGAATACAGCTAACAAGGGAAATGAAGAACCTCTACAAGGAGAACTACAAACCACTGCTCAAAGAAAGCAGAGAGGACACAAACAAATGGAAAAACATTCCATGCTCATGGACAGGAAGAATCAATATCGTGAAAATGGCCATACTACCCAAAGCAATGTATAGATTCAATGCTATTCCCATTAAACTACCACTGATATTCTTCACAGAACTAGAAAAAAACTATTTTAAAATTCATATGGAGCCAAAAAAGAGCCTGAACAGCCAAGACAATCCTAAGCAAAAAGAACAAAGCTGGAGGCATTATACTACCTGACTTCAAACTGTACTAACAGGGCTACAATAACCAAAACGGCAAGGTACTGGTACAAGAACAGACACAAAGTCCAATGGAACAGAATAGAGAACCCAGAAATAAGACTGCACACCTACAACTATCTGATCTTCAACAAACCTGACAAAACAAGCAATGAGGAAAGGATTCCCTATTTAATAAATAAATTTAATAAATGGTTAGCCATATGCAGGAAAGTGAAACTGGACCCCTTCCTTAAACCATACACAAACATTAACTCAAGATGGATTAAACACAAATGTAAAACACAAAACTACAAAAACCCTAGAAGAAAACCTAGGCAATACCACTCAGGACACAGGCATGGGTACAGATTTCAGGATGAAGATGCCAAAAGCAATTGCAACAAAAACAAAAATTGATAAATGGGATCTAATTAAACTAAAGAACTTCTGCATAGCAAAAGAAACCATCAACAGGGTAAAGAGATAACCTACAGAATGGGAGAAAATTTTTGCAAACTATGCATCTGACAAAGGTCTAATATACAGCATCTATTAGGAACTTAAACAAGTTTACAAGAAAATAAACAACCCCATTAAAAAGTGGGCAAAGGACATGAAAAGATGTCTTCTCAAAAGAAGACATATGTGGCCAACAGTCATATGAAAGCAAGCTCAACATCACTAATCATTGCAGAAATGCAAATCAAAACCACAGTGAGATACCATCTCACACCAGTCAGAATGGCTATTACTAAAAAGTCAGGCCGAGTGCAGTAGCTCACACCTGTAATCCCAGCACTTCGGGAGGCTGAGACGGGTGGATCACTTGAGGTCAGGAGTTCAAGACCAGCCTGGCAAACATAGTGAAACCCTGTCCCTAATGAAAATACAAAAATTAGCCAGGCATGGTGGCAAGTGCCTATAATCCCAGCTACTTGGGAGGCTGAGGCAGGAGAATCACTTGAACCCATGAGGCGGAGGTTGCAATGAGCAGAGATTGTGCCAGTGCACTCCAGCCTGGGTGACAGAGGGAGACTCCATCTCCAAAAAAAAAAAAAAGGTCAAAAAATAACGGATGCTGGTGAGGTTGTGGAGAAAAAGGAATGCTTTTACACTGTTGGTGGGAGTGTAAATTAGTTCATTGTGGAAGATAGTATGGCAATTCCTCAAAGAGCTAAAAACAGAACTATTATTTGGCCCAGCGATCCCATTACTGGGTATATACCCAAAGGAATATAAATTGTTCTATTATAAAGACACATGCAGCCATATGTTCATTACAGTACAATAACAAAGAAATGGAATCAACCTAAATTCCTATCGATACAGGCTGGATAAAGAAAATGTGGTACATATATGCCATGGAATACTATGTAGCCATAAAAAGGAACGAGATCATGTCCTTCGCAGGGACATGGAGTTGGAGGGATATTATCCTTAGCAAACAAACACAGGAGCAGAAAACCAAATACCACATGCTCTCACTCATAAGTGGGAGATAAATGATGAGAATACATGGACACATGGGGGGAACAATGCACACTGGGTCCTACTGGAGGGTGGAGGGTGGGAGGGAGGACAGGATCAGGAAAAATAACTAGTGGATACTAGGCTTAATACCTGGGTGATGAAATAATCTGTACAACAAACTCCCATGACATACATGTATCTATGTAACAAACCTGCACATCCTGCATGTGTACCCCTGAACTTAAAAGTTAAAATAAAATTGGGGAGACAGGGTTGTATTTTTCCAATCAGTAAATTGAATAATTTTTATTGGTAAATAAAAAAGATCTATTTGTCATCTGTGCTTTTAAAGAGATTTTTTTAACACTCTAATTCTCTTTTCTTCCCTAAATATGCTACGAGATACTTGATTCACATTTGTATTACTACCATCTAAAAGGGAATGAGACAGCTGCCCTGGGTGTAATTTAGTGGTAGTGGCAGTGAGAACCCTGGTAGATGAATTTTAAATATTCCTCTTGATGGGGCTCAGAACACACTACCTCCAAAATACGGCACATCAACATAGAGAACACAGCAGAAGCAGGAACGTCATTCTCTAACCTTCTTTCACCACTCTCCCGAGGGAAGTCAGTCCATCAAGGGAGAGGTACCTTCCCCGTACCAGGAGGAAAGGAACATCCTTATCTCTAAAGACACAGGGATGCAAAGAAGAATCTGAACAGAAAGGCTTTGCTAAATTTCCCCCAGTTTATTAGCATTAGATCATAACCTCTTTGTCCAATCATACTTTTGCATGACTATTCATTTGTAATAAAACCTAAGCATAAAAATACACAGGTTTCCCTGTTTCTTGGGGGGGGGTCTTCATTTCTGAAGGCTTCCATGTTATGTAAAGTTTGCATTAAATAAAATTGTATGCTTTTTTTTTTCTTGTTAATCTGTCTTTCGTTATAGGGTCCTCATCCATGAACCCAAGATGGGAAGAAGAGACATACTTTTTCTCCCCTACACTGTTACTTATCTTACTTATCTCTTTCTTTGACCAGACTATCTCTCACTTTAAGATGTTACTCATAGTGTGCAAGCCAGCAGCATCTGTATCATGTGTGAGCTTATCAGAAATGTAAATTCATGGACCCTACCCGAAGCTATTGAATCTGAATCTCTGGAGAGGAGAGACAGGAAGCTTTTAACAAGCTCTTGAGATAATTCTTATGCACATAAAGTTAGGATACTTGTTATCAATGCTAGCTGCACATTATTATCATCTTAGAAACTTTAAAACAAAAGAACAACCAAAACTCTGGCTCTGATCCAACCAATTAAATCCAGACTCTCCTGGGGGTAGGTCTGGATGTGTGTTTAAAAGTCCTCTAGGTGATTTTAATAAAGAGCCATTGTTTCAAGAGAAGAGCAAAATTTGTAATTTGGTTTATCAGCAGCAGCTGGCTCTCTGACAGTACCTTACCAACTCATCTGCTAACTATTAAGACAATTATACAACCTTAGCCTCTAAACCAGCTTCTTCTAGGTGTGTGTATATTTGGCTTCTTATATTCATAACCTAATTTTTCTTTTGCACTTTTTATTTCTTTGAATTTCAAACATAAACTTAAGTAGGAATAATAATACAAAGCAGTGGTTTTCAAACTTTAGTGTGCATCAGAGTTACCTAGGATTGTTAAAATGGATTCCTGGGCCCGACCCCAGCGTGTCTGATTTAGTAGATGTGGGCTGGGGTCAAAAAATTTGCATTTCTAACAAGCTCCAAGGTCCTGAAGCTACTGCGCCAATGACCACACTTTGAGAATGACTGGCATAATAGACCTCTATTTACCTGTTACCCAGTTTCCAACAATTATCAACTAATGGCTAATTCTCATCTCCTCCGTACCACCATCCACTTCTCCATGGCCCAGATTATTTGAAGCAAATCCCTAACATATCATTTCATCAATAAATATTTCAGTATACAGTAGTCCCTTCTTGTCCACAGGGATAGGTTCCAAGACCCCCAGTGGAGGCCTGAAACCACAGATAGCACTGTACTATCTATATAACACTACGAACAGATTTATTTTTCCTCCTTCACAATTTGATGGATAGAAGATTCATTTTTACTATAGATGTTAGCAACCACAGCCTACTATCTTTTTCTAATTGAGAACTTTCACCTTTTCACTTAAAGGAAGCACTTTATGGCTTCTCTTTGGCACACTGAATTGCTAGCATCCCTACTTTTGTGCTTTGGGGCCATTATTAAGAAAATGAAAGGTTAATTGAACACAAGCCCTGAAATACTGTGACAGTTGATCTGATAACTAAGCCAGCTACTAAGTAACTTACAGGTGGGTAGTGTACAGAGTGGATATGCTGGACAAAGGGATGATTCATGTCCTGGGAAAACAAAGTAGGATAGCTTGAGATTTCATCATGCTGCTCAGAACAGTGTGCAATATAAAACTTACGCATTCTTTTTTCTAGAATTTCCCTTTAATATTTTCAGATCATGGTTGACCATAGGTAACTGAAAAATCATGAAAGCAAAACCACAGACAAGGAAGAACGACTATGTATCACTAAAAAGACAGACTTTTTAAACCCAACCTCAATACCTCATTAAGTCACTGTTCAAAATTTCCCAATTGTCATTTTTTTTTCCAGTTTGTTTCCAGTTTGTTTCAATCAAGATGCAAATAAGGTACAACCACTATGTTTGATGGGTAAGATCTTTATGTTCTCTTTCCACATCTTTTTACTCTTGTAATTTTTTTTTTTTTTTTTTTTTGAGACAATGTCTTGGTCTGTCATCCATGCTGGAGTACAGTGATGCAATAATAGCTTACTCCAGCCTCAATCTCCGGGCTCAAGTGATCCTCCCACCTCAGCATCCTGAGTAGCTGGAACCACAGGTGCATGCCAAGACATTGGGATTTTTATTTTTATTTTTAGTAGAGATAAGGTCTATGTTGCCCAGGCTGCTCTTGAACTCTTGAGCTCAAGTGATCCTCCCGCTTTGGCCTCCCAAAGTGCTAGGATTACAGGCATAAGCCACCACGCCTGGCCTCCTCTTGTAATTTTGTGGTTGTTGAAGAAACTGGGTCATATGTCCTATAAAATTTCCCAGTCTGGATTTTGGCTTCTGCGTTCTCATGGTGTTATTTAACATTCCCTCTGTCCCCTTTATGTCCTGTAAATTAGTAGTTAGATTTAGAGTCTTGATCAGACTCAGGTTCCATATTTTTGGCAAGAAAACTTCATAGGTGATGTTGTATACTGTTGTAATTTGTTAAGTGAGGTATTTAAGCTAGGTTTTGTGTGGCACAGTGAGGAACATTCAGACTGGAATAGTAGAAAGATTAGGTTTATTCCTCATAGATCTAAGCGAGAAGGCAGAGACAATGGGAAGGTGTGGGGTGTCATCAAGAACATGAATGCTCAACCAGCAGATGGGGAGCAAGAGAGAGAGGGTGAAACCTTTGCGTGGAGGCTTTTATTGGTGTGCAGAGTGTTACCTAGGTGGGTTTCCCCTGGCAACCCGTAGTGGGGTTGTTTGAAGGGAGCACAAGGATAAGCACGGGAACTTGGGGATTACATTATTAGGTTCCTAACACTTAAAAGTAGGTGATCAAACAGTTTGGGATATGGGGCCTTATCTATCTAGAAGATAAAATGCTAACTAGATGGAGACTATCTCAAAATAGGTGGGTCAAAAGTCAGGGACAAGACAACAAAATGGATGCTGGGACAGCATTACATAAATAAGAGTTATGACATGTACTTCCAGTAGGAAGCAATTAATGTCTGTTGCCTCTCTTCTTAAGCTTTTAGTAAACGACGATCATTGCCTGCATCTACTAATTCAGTAGGGTTGCAAAATAGGTAATCTTCTAATCTTTTCTTCACTTACTAACTGCAATAGTTTTAGAAAAAGAAGTATCTTCTCATCACCTATTTGGTTACCCTGGGGTATATATATCAAAGGCAGGATAAATTCTTGATTATTTCCAGTTAGTTGCCATCATGTGTTGCTTAATGAAGGGGATGCATTCTGAGAAATGGGCTATTAGGTGATTTCATCATGTGAACATCATAGTGTGTACTTATACAAATATAGATAATATAGCATCTAGACTATATGGTATAGCCTATTGCTCCTAGGCCACAAACCTATCAAGCACCTTACTGTACTGAATACTAAAGGAAACAGTCACACAACGATAGTAGTGTACCTAAACATACCTAAACACAAAAAAGGTATAATAAAATACATCATTAAAACATAAAAAATGGTATAACTGTATATGACACTTACATGAATGGAGCTTGCAGGCTTGGAAGTTGTTCTGGGTGAGTCAGGAAGTGAACGGTGGGTTAATGTGAAGGCCTGAAACACTACTGCATACTACTATCAATTTTATAAACACTGTATACTTAGGCTACTAAAGTTATTAAAAAATATTTTTCTTTCTTCAATAACAAATTAACTTCAGCTTACTATAACTTTTTTCCTTTATAAACCTCTTAATTTTTTAAACTTTTTGACTCTTGTAGTAACACTAAGCTTAAAATAAAACACGTTGTGACAGCTGTACAAATATATTTTCTTTATATCCTTATTCTTTATGTTTTTTTCTATCTTTAAAATTTTTTGTTTTGTTTTTTACTTTTTAAACTTTCTTCTTAAAAACTAAGATATAAACACACACATTAGCCTAGGCCTATGCAGGGTCAGAATCATCAATATCACTGTCTTCCATCTCTACATCTTGTCCCACTGGAAGGTCTTCAGGGGCAACAGCATACATGAAGCTGTCATCTCTTATGATAACAATGTCTTCTTCTGCAATACTTCCTGAAGGACCTATGTGAGGCTGTATTATAGTTAACTTCTTTTTAAAATTGGAGTACTCACTAAAATAACAATAAAAAGAATAGTATAAGAAATATATAAACCAGTAACGCAGTCATCTATTATCACTATCAAGTATTATGTACTGTACATAATTGTACATACTGTACTTTTATATGGCTGACAGCGCAGTGGTATGTTTACACCAGCATCAACACAAACACATAAGTAATATGCTGTACTATGATACTAGGATGGCTATGACATCACTAGGCAATAGGAATTTTTCAACTCCATTATAATCTTATGGGACCACTGTCATATATGCAGTCTGTCACTGACCAAAATGTTATTATGTGGTACATGATCATATCACTTTTCAAAAATATAAATTTGAATAGTGACTAGATACTTGACGATATTTAAAAATTACTGTTAATTGTTTTCAGATTTAATAATGGTATTGAGGTTAGGTTAACAGACTTTGTGCTTTCAGTGATATATACTAAAATATTTAGTGACAGAATGATAGGATGCTAGGGATTTGCTTAAGTGGGTGGTGGTACAGATGAGATATGTTATTAGTTGATAATTGTTGGAAGTTGAGTAATGGGTAAATAGGGGTTTGTTATACCAGTTGGTATAAACACATTTGATGTGTTTCAATAAATATGATGCTCAAATTGGCTCACTTTTTTTTTTTGAGACACAGTCTTGCTCTGTTGCCCAGGCTGGAGTGCAGTGGCACGATCTCAGCTCACTGCAACCTCCGCCTCCCAGGTTCAAGCAATTCTCCTGCCTCAGCCTCCAGAGTAGCTGGGACTACAGGTGCCTGCCAGGATGCCCAGCTGATTTTTGTATTTTTAGTAGAGACGGGGTTTCACCATATTAGCCAGGCTGGTCTTGAACTCCTGACCTTGTGATCTGCCCGCCTCGGCATCCCAAAGTGCTGAGATTACAGGCGTGGGCCACTGTGCCCAGCTCAAATTGGCTCACTTTTAGCCTGTGAGATCTCTTTCAAGTTGGGTTTTTTGTTTTGTTTTTTTTTTTTAGTCTCCTTGACAGACTCTCATAGCTTTTTTTTTTAAGACATTTTCCTTGTTTTCTAGTATGATAAAATGTCCATATTCATATTTTAGATTTCCTGACTTACACGGCGAATTCTCAGTGAGCTCTGGTTCATTTTATAAAAATGTGGAAAATATTATTTAAAGAATGCCCACAAGTGCTTGGATACTATTACTGAGTTGATCATTGCTTTTCTAGGTCCTTTTAGTGGAAAGAAATAGGTAATTTTTTCAACATAAAAAACAAACTCTAATACTTTCCATTCAAATCCACGAACTATCGGATTTCTACTTACCCTCACCAGTCTTACCCCAGGATCTCCTTTAATTAGCCAAAAAAAAAAATCATCTTTTTTTTTTTTTTTTTTTGAGATAGAGTTTCACTATGTTTTGCAGGCTGATGTCAAACTCGGTTCGGCAGAAAAATCCCAATTCTTTTTTTCTTTTCTTTTTTTTTTTTTTTTTTTTTGAGACGGAGTCTTGCTCTGTCACCCAGGCTTGAGTGCGGTGGCAGAATCTTGGCTCACTGCAACCTTTGCCTCCCAGGTTCTCCTGCCTCAGTCTCCCGAGTAGCTGGGACTACAGGCACCCATCACCACACCCGGCTAATTTTTGTATTTTTAGTAGAGACGGGGTTTTGCCATGTTGGCCAGGCTGGTCTCAAACTCCTGACCTCAGGTGATCCACCCGCCTCGGCCTCCCAAAGTGCTGGGATTACAGGCATGAGCTGCCACGCCTGGCCCTAAAAATCCCAATTCTTAAGACACCAATATAGATACTCAGAATAACACTATTAACACCACAAACAAATGATTATAAAAGACTTTAAAACTTCTTTTTGCATTCTATTTTCCCTTAGGCCAATTTTCTTTTAAGCAACAACTTTATTCAGATATCACATATTATAAAATTCATCCTTTTAAAGTATAGAATTCAGTAGTTTTTAGTATATTCAAAGTTGTGCAACAATCACCACTATCTAATTTCAGAACATTTTCATCACCATAAAAGGAAACCCCATATCCATCAGAAGTCACTCCAATTCCCTGCATCCCTCAGCATCAACCAGCAGATGGGGAGCATTAATCTACTTTTATTTTCTATTTTGATTATTTCATATAAATAAAACACTACATTATGTGGCCTTTTGTGTCTGGCTTCTTTCACTTAGCATGTTTGTTTTCAGGGTTCATCCATGTTGTAGCATGTATCAGTACTTTATTCTTTTTTACTGCCAAATAATATTCTATTGTATGGATAGAACATAGTTGGTTTATACACTAAGCAATGGATGGACACTTCAATTTTTTCAGCTTTTTGGCTTTTATGAATAATGTTGCTATGAGCATTTATGTGGACATATGTTTTCATTTCTCTTGGGTATATACCCAGGTATGGAATTGCTGGATCTACGGCAACTCCATGTTTAATGTTTTGAGTAGCTGCCAAACATTTTCCAAAGTGGAGGGGTTACTTTCTACTGGGTTTCTACTGTGAGCACCAGTAGCAGACAATCAAATAATTTAAATCACTGAAAACAGTTATTCTATGAGAAGTTATGCAAATAAGTGAATCCACAATTAGATCCATTTGTTTCATTTGCTTTTGAGGTTTAGGAATTGCTTTCTAAAAAGTTAATTTTTATATAATTATGTAAAATATTTAAATGATTCCAAAGTTGAATTTACAAGAAAAAATATACAAAGTATAGTCAAATAAGTCTAACTTCTATTCCTTTTCTCTCCCCCATTTCCTCCCTCTCTCTATAGATAACAATTTTTTATTTTTGTTTTATCCTTACATCTTTCTTCAACATGTGTGTATGTGTGTGTGTGTGTGTGTGTATCCATAGCAATGTGTCCCAGAGATCATCTATTGTAATATATGAAGATATACTTTCCTATATAGCTATTGACGGTACGATCAATATGTTTCACCTCAGCTCTATCATTTTATGTAATATGTATGTCTGTGTATCTGTGCCTTTCAAACAGTCTTTTTGTAGATGATCTATTTTATTTGCTCTCTTTTTTTGGGATATATTTTAGTATTCAGGAAAGTTTCCATTTTTAACCTAATGATTACATTTATGCTAATTACTTTTATAAAAATACCTTATCCCCATGCCACACATTTTTTAGAGCAATTTTCTATTTGTTCTCCACTATAAGCAATATGAAAATTAAAAGACAGCCTTTTTCCCCCCTCTCCTTTTCTCCATATCTGATTTTAAGTAATAACCCTTTTATTACCAATTAATATCTACAAGCCAGTCAGCAAATTTATTCTACTTTTCATATATTATTTTTCATTCTCTTCCTATTTTTGCAATGTTGGTGTCTATAGCCAATATACATACTATGCTGTATCTTTCACATCCACCATTTTATCTTAGTTCTACAGATGAATATAAAATGCTCACAATCAGTCCTGATTTTACTATGTCCCTAGTCATATTGTTTAACTGAAGCTAATTCTCTAGTCAATTCCTCAAAACATTTATGAAAACATTCCATGAGTTCTTACATGTTTATAATAGTTTGCTTATGACCTTTATATTTAAAGGTAAGTATGGGCCGGGCGTGGTGGTTCACGCCTCTAATCCCAGCACTGTGGGAGGCTGAGGTGGGTGGATCACAAGGTCAGGAGTTCCAGGCCAGCCTGGCCAATATGGTGAAACCCCATCTACTAAAACTATAAAAAAAAAAATAGCTGGGTGTGGTGGCGGCCTGTAATCCCAGCTACTGGGGAGCTGAGGCAGAGAATTGCTTGAACTCAGGAGGCTGAGGTTGCAGTGAGCCGAGATCGTGCCACTGCACTCCAGCCTGGGTGACAGAGCAAGACTCTGTCCCAAAAAAAAAAAAAAAAAAAAAAGGTAAGAAAAGTTCTATGTAAAATCTTTGGCTTGCCTATTTTTTCTTTGAGTATCCTATATTAACCTATAGTCTTCTGACATAAAGTGTTGCTATCAAAGTCTGATGATGTTCTGATTTTCTTCTTTATAAGTGACTTGGTCTTTTCTTTAGATGGCCAAAGTATTTTTTTTCCCTTTTCTCTAAATTCTTATAGTTTTCTTAGCATATATTAGGTGTTAGCCATCTGGGTCAATTTTCCTAATTATCTGTATGCCTTTTCAATATCAATGTCAAATTCCTTATTTTGAGGAAATATTTATTGAATGGTAGCTTTTAGTATTTCTTTATTCATTGCTTTGGGCTTATCTTTGCAGACTCCTATTATATGTACTTTGGATCTTCTCTGCCTAAATTCTCTATCACTTTCTATCAAAACTTTTTAACTCTTGAGACTTCAGGTTCTAAAATGGCAGCATAGAAATAAGGTGGCTTCAACCACACCCCTCACCCCAGAAAACCAAAAACAATTATACAGCACCAAGATTACCACCAGCAATATCCTAGAACTCAAATATGAAGATGAGATAGTTCCTGGGCATGGATAAATGAAAAAACTCTGAGCAGACAGTAAGAGAACTGGACTTCCATATCAGTGACACCCTTTCCCCCATCTGCCTGGCACCAACTGCACAGAAAAATTTGCCCCCAGGCTAGGTGCAGTGGCTCATGCCTCTAATCCTAGCACAGGCATCCACGAGGGAGGAGGATCCTAAGCTGTAATCCACAAGGGAGGAGGACCACTTGCATCTAGGAGTTTGAGACCAGCCTGGGCAACACAGTGATACCCTGTCACTACAAAAAATTAAAAATTAGCTGGGCATGGTGGTATGTGCCTGTATTCCCAGCTACTCAGGAGGCTGAGGTGGGAGGATTGCTTGAGCCTGACAGGCTGAGGCTACAGTGAGCCATCACTGCACCACTGCACTCCAGCCTGGGCAACAAAGTGAGACCCTGTCTCAAAAAAAAAAAAGGGACCTGAAGGAGATGAGTGAGAACCCATGTGTGTATCTGGAAAAGGGCATGGTGACATAGAGAAGAACATGGCCCTGGGATAAGAACATTCTCTGGACCTTGCTGACCACTGATCTTTGAAAAATCTCTCAGACTGTATAATACCAACCTCTTCTGGCTCTTGCTCTCCTTTCTAAATGCTGCCTCTTTCTTTCTTTCTCTTTTTTCCCCTACATTCTGCTCCCTAGACAATATTGGAGAAGAAATATAATTTCTCCTCAACCCTTGTAAGTTTATTGCTGGGATAAACCTCTGTAACAAAAGATAGATTGAAAAGACAAAAACAAGCAAGTTTACTATTATGCGCAGTGTACATCACGCAGGAGAAATCTCAACGAAAGGTAACTCAAAACAGTGTCTTTGAACTCCAGCTTACCTAGCATCTTCAGGATGCTATGTTTCTGGAATATTGATAATGCTCTTTATTAATATGGGTGGTGGTTTCTTGGATATTTACATATGTAAAAAATTGAACTGTGCACATAAGATACTGTATGTAAGTAATATCTCTATTAAAAACAACAGTTTGTTATAATTTCTGTTCTTTTACATCTGTTGAGGAGAGCTTTACTTCCAACTATGTGGTCAATTTTGGAATAGGTGTGGTGTGGTGCTGAAAAAAATGTATATTCTGTTGATTTGGGGTGGAGAGTTCTGTAGATGTCTATTAGGTCCACTTTGTATAGAGCTGAGTTCAATTCCTGAATATCCTTGTTAACTTTCTGTCTCGTTCATCTGTCTCATGTTGACAGTGGGGTGTTAAAATCTCCCATTATTATTGTGTGGGAGTTTAAGTCCCTTTGTAGGTCACTCAGGACTTGCTTTATGAACCCGGGTGCTCCTGTGTTGGGTGTATATATATTTAGGATACTTAGCTCTTCTTGTTGAATTGATCCCTTTACCATTATGTAATGGCCTTCTTTGTCTCTTTTGATCTTTGTTGGTTTAAAGTCTATTTTATCAGAGACTAGGATTGCAACCCCTGCCTTTGTTTTCCATTTGCTTGATAGATCTTCCTCCATCCCTTTATTTTGAGTCTATGTGTGTCTCTGCATGTGAGATGGGTTTCCTGAATACAGCACACTGATGGGTCCTGATTCCTTATCCAGTTTGCCAGTCTGTGTCTTTTAATAGGAGCATTTAGCCCATTTACATTTAAAGTTAATATTGTTATCTGTGAATTTGATCCTGTCATTATGATGTTAGTTGGTTATTTTGCTCATTAGTTGATGCAGTTTCTTCCTAGCCTCAGTGGTCTTTACAATTTGGCATGTTTTTGCAGTAGCTGGTACCGGTTGTTCCTTTCCATGTTTAGTGCTTCCTTCAGGAGCTCTTTTAGGGCAGGCCTGGTGGTGAAAAAATCACTCAGCATTTGCTTGTCTACAAACTGTCTCTCAGACCACAGTGCAATCAAACTAGAACTCAGGATTAAGAAACTCACTCAAAACCGCTCAACTACATGGAAACTGAACAACCTGCTCCTGAATGACTACTGGGTACATAATGAAATGAAGGCAGAAATAAAGATGTTCTTTGAAACCAATGAGAACAAAGACACAACATACCAGAATCTCTGGGACACATTCAAAGCAGTGTGTAGAGGGAAATTTATAGCACTAAATGCCCACAAGAGAAAGCAGGAAAGATCCAAAATTGACACCCTAACATCACAATTAAAAGAACTACAAAAGCAAGAGCAAACACATTCAAAAGCTAGCAGAAGGCTAGAAATAACTAAAATCAGAGCAGAACTGAAGGAAACAGAGACACAAAAAACCCTTCAAAAAATTAATGAATCCAGGAGCTGGTTTTTTGAAAAGATCAACAAAATTGATAGACCACTAGCAAGACTAATAAAGAAGAAAAGAGAGAAGAATCAAATAGATGCAATAAAAAATGAAAAAGGGGATATCACCACTGATCCCACAGAAATACAATCTACCATCAGAGAATACTACAAACACCTCTATGCAAATAAACTAGAAAATCTAGAAGAAATGGATAAATTCCTCGACACATACACCCTTCCAAGACTAAACCAGGAAGAAGTTGAATCTCTGAATAGACCAATAACAGGCTCTGAAATTGTGGCAATAATCAATAGCTTACCAACCAAAAAGAGTCCGGGACCTGATCGATTCACAGCCGAATTCTACCAGAGGTACAAGGAGGAACTGGTACCATTCCTTCTGAAACTATTCCAATCAATAGAAAACGAGGGAATCCTCCCTAACACATTTTATGAGGCCAGCATCGTCCTGATACCAAAGCCTGGCAGAGACATAACCAAAAAAGAGAATTTTAGACCAATATCCTTGATGAACATTGATGCAAAAATCCTCAATAAAATACTGGCAAACCGAATCCAGCAGCACATCAAAAAGCTTATACACCATGATCAAGTGGGCTTCATCCCTGGGATGCAAGGCTGGTTCAACATACACAAATCAATAAATGTAATCCAGCATATAAACAGAACCAAAGACAAAAACCACATGATTATCTCAATAGATGCAGAAAAGGCCTTTGACAAAATTCAACAACCTTCACGCTAAAAACTCTCAATAAATTAGGTATTGATGGGACGTATCTCAAAATAATAAGAGCTATCTGTGACAAACCCACAGCCAGTATCATACTGAATGGGCAAAAACTGGAAGCATTCCCTTTGAAAACTGGCACAAGACAGGGATGCCCTCTCTCACCACTCCTATTCAACATAGTGTTGGAAGTTCTGGCCAAGGCAATCAGGCAGGAGAAGGAAATAAAGGGTATTCAATTAGGAAAAGAGGAAGTCAAATTCTCCCTGTTTGCAGATGACATGATTGTATATCTAGAAAACCCCATTGTCTCAGCCCAAAATCTCCTTAAGCTGATCAGCAACTTCAGCAAAGTCTCAGGATACAAAATCAATGTACAAAAATCACAAACACTCTTGTACACCAATCACAGACAAAGAGAGAGCCAAATCATGAGTGAACTCCCATTCACAATTGCTTCAAAGAGAATCAAATACCTAGGAATCCAACTTACAAGGGATGTGAAGGACCTCTTCAAGGAGAACTACAAACCACTGCTCAATGAAATAAAAGAGGATACAAACAAATGGAAGAACATTCCATGCTCATGGGTTGGAAGAATCAATATCGTGAAACTGGCCATACTGCCCAAGGTAATTTATAGATTCAATGCCATCCCCATCAAGCTACCAACGACTTTCTTCACAGAATTGGAAAAAACTACTTTAAAGTTCATATGGAACCAAAAAAGAGCCCACATCGCCAAGTCAATCCTAACCCAAAAGAACAAAGCTGGAGGCATCACGCTACCTGACTTCAAACTATACTACAAGGCTACAGTAACCAAAACAGCATGGTACTGGTACCACAACAGAGACATAGATCAATGGAACAGAACAGAGCCCTCAGAAATAATGCCACATATCTACAACTATCTGATCTTTGACAAACCTGATAAAAACAAGCAATGGGGAAAGGATTCCCTATTTAATAAATGATGCTGGGAAAACTGGCTAGCCATATGTAGAAAGCCGAAACTGGATCCCTTCCTTACACCTTATACAAAAATTAATTCAAGATGGATTAAAGACTAATATGTTAGACCTAAAACCATAAAAACCCTAGAAGAAAACCTAGGCAATACCATTCAGGACATAGGCATGGGCAAGGACTTCAGGTCTAAAACACCAAAAGCAATGGCAACAAAAGCCAAAATTGACAAATGGGATCTCATTAAACTAAAGAGCTTCTGCACAGCAAAAGAAACTACCATCAGAGTGAACAGGCAACCTACAGAATGGGAGAAAATTTTTGCAACCTACTCATCTGACAAACGGCTAATATCCAGAGTCTACAATGAACTCAAACAAATTTACAAGAAAAAAACAAACAACCCCATCAAAAAGTGGGCAAAGGACATGAACAGACACTTCTCAAAAGAAGACATTTATGCAGCCAAAAAACACATGAAAAAATGCTCATCATCACTGGCCATCAGAGAAATGCAAATCAAAACCACAATGAGATACCATCTCACACCAGTTAGAATGGCCATCATTAAAAAGTTAGGAAACAACAGGTGCTGGAGAGGATGTGGAGAAATAGGAACACTTTTACACTGTTGGTGGGACTGTAAACTAGTTCAACCATTGTGGAAGTCAGTGTGGCGATTCCTCAGGGATCTGGAACTAGAAATACCATTTGACCCAGCCATCCCATTACTGGGTATATACCTAAAGGACTATAAATCATGCTGCTATAAAGACACATGCACACGTATGTTTATTGTGGCACTATTCACAATAGCAAAGACTTGGAACCAACCCAAATGTCCAACAACGATAGACTGGATTAAGAAAATGTGGCACATATACACCAGGGAATACTATGCAGCCATAAAAAAATGATGAGTTCATGTCCTTTGTAGGGACATGGATGAAACTGGAAAACATCATTCTCAGTAAACTATCGCAAGGACAAAAAACCAAACACCGCATGTTCTCACTCATAGGTGGGAATTGAACAATGAGAACTCATGGACACAGGAAGGGGAACATCACACTCTGGGGACTGTTGTGGGGTGGGGGGATGGGGGAGGGACAGCATTAGGAGATATACCTAATGCTAAATGACGAGTTAATGGGTGCAGCAAACCTACACGGCACATGGATACATATGTAACAAACCTGCACATTGTGCACATGTACCCTAAAACTAAAGTATAATAATAAAATTAAAAATAATAATAATAATAAATAAATAAATAAAAACAACAACATGCTGCCTCTGCCATTATCTTCCCCCCAAGCTATTTTTATAGAAATTATAGTCAGCCCTTGCTTTCATTGTTTAAGAGTATTTTGAGACTACAACATAATATTGAGCTAAAATAAGTATATTATGTCAATACCAAAATGTAAAAAATGCCCAAAGACAAAAACTTGGAAGGTAGACAGAAAAATGAAAATATTTTGTTATGATTATGGGTATTATTTTTTCTAGCTTTTTGTTTTCATTATTTTTGTTATACTAATTTTTTGCCACAAATTTCTCCAAAATATAAGTTTATCCTGTATATCTAATTAAACCACTTACCACAATTTTTGTCTCCAAAATAGTGGTAAGGTTTTCTATTTTTCCCTAATTCTATACAGCAAATTGCAGCTAACACAGTTTTCTTAGGCTACAGAATATGAAAAAGTAAACAAAGATTATTTTTTACTTCATTTGATACAAATAATTTCTAAAAACAAAAAGTGGGTAAGCAAAACATAGAAGAAAATGGAAAAAAGTAATTATAAAAGTTTACAGGACACAAAAGTGTTCTGTATTAACAATATGATATCCAACTAAAACACTAATGTTATTTTGAGGTGCTTGTTAAGTAGCACTATATCACTGAACATGAACATATCAATTGCTGTTAGCTTTTGAAAGATTTAGCAACGTATTTTTGTCTGAAGGGAGGGCAGTCTTGAAAAAGTGTGAGGCTGACCAATTTGGTTTTTAGCTCTGGGCAAATATCATTGGCATTTCCCCAAATATCCAGTACCTTGAGGGTGTTCTACAACTAGCCAAAATCTCTTCATAAAGGGCCATCTCCTGGGCAAAAATATTCTATGCGTCTCTTCACATGCTCTAAAGTCTGCTCTCAGCTAGCCAAGTTACTTAGAAAAGGACGTGATAAAAACAAGTTTAATGTGTTACTCCCATGATACTATTATATTTTTATAAGAAATAATTTCTTAAATCAAAGCAATAAAGCTAGTGAGATAATTTTTTATCAGTAAGAAGAAGGTGAAATCCTCCCCAAGTTATCTACCTACATGACTCATTGCTAACACTAGCCCTAAAATGCAAAAAAGATAGAGTTTATATCTTTGCAGGTATATCTGCAGTGTTCTATTACTGCTTTAACAAATTACCACAAATTTAGAGGCTTAGAAAAACATAATTTGATTATCTTGCAGTTCTCTAAGTCATAAACCCAGCATGAGTTTCACTGAGCTAAAATCAAGGTGCTAACAAGGCTGCATTCCTTTCTGGAGGCTGTGGGAGAAGGACCATTTCCTTGATCATTCAGATTGTTGGCAGAATTGTTTCTTGCAGCTGTATGACTGAGGTGCCCATTTCCTTGCTGGCGATTCATAGTTTCCAGAGGCCACCTGCATTCCTCGACTTGTGGTCCACTTCCTTCACCTTTAAAGCCAGCAACAGCAGGTGCAGCGCTCTTACTTTGAATCTGTCCTTCATCCACTAACCCCCAGCTAGGAAAAGTTCTCTGCTTTTAAGAACTCATGTGATTATATTGGATGACTGGATAATCCAGGATAATTTTACCATCTAAAGGTCCCTACCCTTAATTACATCTGCAAAGTTCCTTTTGCCATATTAGGTAACACATTCCCAGGTTCTGGGGATTAGCATATGGGTATCTTTGGAGGCCCATTATTCAGCCAGTCATGAAATTGCATTAGGAAGAATATAGCAGTTAATTTGGGGATTGTAAAAGCATATTCCTTTTTTCTAAATATTCATATTTAGATATGAGCATAAACACATAAAATGATATTTTTACTACTTTTTTTTTTTTTGAGACAGGTTTTCACTCTGTCACCCATGCTGGAGTGCAGTGGCGCAATCATGGCTTACTGCAGCCTGAGCCCAGGCAATCCTCTCACTTCAGCCTCTTGGGCAGCTACAACTACAGGTGCTTGCCACCACACCTGGCTGATTCTTTTCTGGTACTTTTTGTAGAGACAGGTCTCACCATGTTGCCCAGGCTGGTCTTGAACTCCTGGGCTCAAGAAATCTGCCTGCCTTGGCCTCCCAAAGTCTTACCATTTTTTAAACGTAGTTTGTGATTTGTGGTTTTGGCTTTCAAGGACTTATTAACAATGATTAAAAAAAAAAAAACCTAAATAATAATTTGACCATGTGACCATGTTGTCACCAAGTGGTGGTAGGAACTTGGCATGTGGTACTGGATTATTAAAGATATCCAAAAGAAAACATTTTAAGTTATTGAAGAAGTTGCTTTTAAAAAGAAAAAAATAGCCAAAATAGGTGCACCTACCCCAACCTGCCTAGACACAACTCATTAGACGGGGCATGTGTACCAAACCTAAGCTGAGCCAGTGATCCCTTCCCTGAGGGAGTGTTTAAAATTGGGATTAAGATTCTTGTCTCAGCCTTACTACTCTCTCAAATAAAAAAAAATGTACACTTGAGAGTTGTTAACACTGGTTACTTTCCAGCACATAAACTGAGGTGGGTAAAAAAGGTCAATCCACTGGAAAAGAAAAAAAGGACCTGGATATACAGACGGAAGCAGAGACAAAAGACACAAAGAGAACAGGTACTTTCTGTGTTCTCCTAGCACTCCAGTTCCTGTTTCCTGAGGTCTGGCTATATCCTTTCCCTGGCTTCTGGAAGATATCCCTGTATCCTTATAATCAATTCTCCTTTTTACTTAATGGTTTATTCTACTTGCATCAACTAAAGGAAAACATAGAGTAAGTTTGAAGTCATAAGATCAGCCACACTTCTCAACACTGCTTGTGTTTTTCTCACTTCTGGCATACCACTGCAGTGTTGCCTCTTCCTATATAATAACTTTATATTAAAAAACAAAGAAACAATCAACACACTAATAGTTATAAGAGGAAGCAAGCAAGATGTCCGATGCCCATGGAAAAGGTATCATAGAATCGTGGAGTTGAAAAGAGAGAGTTAATCATTTAGCTTAGACAATTTATTTTGTAGATGAGAAATGTAAAGACCCAGAAGAGGCCTTTGACTTTGTAAACTCACCTCTGGAGTCTTGACTCCAGGCTTTACAAATATGCTAATGCTACTCTTTCATTAAAACAAAATAAGCAATCATACTAAACAGCACAATATAGAGAATAACAATTCAGAATGTTTTATAAAGTGTTGATATATCAAAAAATGATACATTCCTCGAGGGAAGAGACTATTTTTTTCCTTCTGTATTCTGTCAAATTGCTTAGGCATGCAGGTTATTTCCCAACAGGGAAATAAATATTTAAACTAAAAAACATGACTTGACTATAAGGACTTTTAAAAGTATCTCCTCAATGCCAACCTCACCCTTCTCTTTACTATTCCTGTATAAATATATTACATTGAAAGGATCCTCAAAAGGATAATCTTTGGCTCTTTCTGCCATCTTGGAACCTGTGGAGGCCTGCTGGGAACAGCATGTCTAAAAGGGAAATATGCTGGAAGGCTATGGTACAAGACCATGTTTGCTTGCTCTAAGTGGGGTCTCCAGAACCAAAGGGAGTATGCAGCTCTTCTTAAAGTTGAAGGCGTTTATGCATGAGATGAAACTGACTTCTATTTGGGCAAGAGATGTGCTTATGTATATAAAACAAAGAACAACATAGTGACTCCTGGTGGCAAACCAAATAAACTAGAGTAATCCATGGAAAGATAATTTGGGCCCATGGAAACAGTACCGTGGTTTGTGCCAAAATCCAAAGCAATCTTCCTGCTAAGGCCACTGGACACAGAATCTGTGTGATGCTGTACCCCTCAAGGATTTAAGCTAATGAAAAGTAAATAAAAGTGGATTTGTGTTCTTAGGGGGAAAAAAAGCATAAACTTTGGCCAAGTTCAATAAATTCAATTCATAAAATTGTACATTCACAAAATAAGTTTAAGTGGAAAAAAAATAGATGTAAAGTTTCTTACATTCATTTAGGGCACATTAACTGATGTTTAGGACCAGTTACTGCAGATGGTAAGTCATTGCAATTATTTTAGTTGAAAAGATGAACAGGGAGATGCCTTTTTATTATAACGCCTAAACGAATATTCAAAGACAGAGAAAATGAGAATCACAAAAAAAGTTATCTCTTACACAAGCAATAGCACCACCTGCTGATAAATAAAAGCAACAATGTCAGTTAATTAAAAATGAGGCCAAGTACTTTGTATATTTAGATCTTTCCCCTTGGATGCTATTGTTTAATACAGTATAATTTATTAATATATTATAAAATTTATTTATAATAACTATGTTAATTTGAACATTGGTGCCCTTACAACTGGAATCAAGCATTTCTTAAAAATCAAAGGTAAAAATAAAACTTATTATGTAATACAGAAAACATTATAGTACTATGACTTTTAATTTTTATCCCAAAGGTAATTTATTTGTACCTTATTTATTTTACTTACCATCCAGTAATGTACATTTAGTTTCTATATTTGTTTTTATATTTCCTGATCAGCTCATTTAAAATAATGCCATCTCCTTTGCCCAGCTTAATTTTTATAGCACTCATTACCATTTAAAATATGTTACTTTTGCTTGTTTACAGTCTCTCATCTGATGAAATAAAAACTGTCAACAACACAGAATTTATTTATTGATTTTCTTTAACAACTAGGGAAGTACCTGGCATCTAGCAGACTCTCAATAAATATTTGTAAAAGAATTGATAAATATGAAAATAAACGAACAAATTATTATGCAATGCATTTTTATACTTCCTTGAAGTAATAGCTATGTCAAAAGTTTCAAAGCTCTTGACAGATTTTACCAAATTATCTTTGAGAAAAGCTGTACCAGTTAATGTTCCCATCAATGTTCTACAAAGAGCCCCATTTTCCCATTATCTGATGAATGGGAATGGCATAACATTGTAATTTTTATTTGCATAAAACTCATTGCTAAAGAGACAACATATTTTGCATTTCTGGGGGTATGTACCCTTCTTTTATCCTTTGCTTTTTTCCAACTCCAGAATTTCTATTACATTCCTTTTGTCTAATTTCTATCCTTTTACTGGTATTTTCTATTTATTCAGACTGTGATCTGTTTTCCTTTGGCTCTTTGAGCATATTTAAGATCACTGATTTAGTCTTTGTCCAGTCTCTTCAACAAATGGTGCTGGGAAGACGGGATATCTATATGCAGAAGAATGAAACTAGACCCCTATCTCTCACCATATGCAAAAATCAAGTCAAAATGGATTAAAGTCTTAAATCAAAGACCCAAACTATGAAACTACTAAAAGAAAGCATCGGGAAAAATCTCCAGGACGCTAGTCTGGGCAAAAATTTCTTGAGTAATACTCCACAAGTACAGGCAACCAAAGCAAAAATGGACAAATGGGATCATATCAAGTTAAAAAGCTTCTGTACAGCAGAGAAGACAATCAACAAAGTGAACAGACAACTCACAGAATTGGAGAAGATATCTGCAAACTACCCATCTGACAAAGGATTAGTAACCACAATATATAAGGAAACCCAACAACTCCATAGGAAAAAAATCTAATAATATGATCAAAAATTGGGCAAAAGATCTGAATAGACATTTCTCAAAAGAAGTCATACAAATGGCAAACAGGTATATGAAAAGGTGCTCAATATCATTGAGCATCAGAGAAATGCAAATCAAAACAACAATGACATATCATCTCACTGCAGTTAAAATGGCTTATATCTAAAAGACAGGCAATAACAAAATGCTGGTAAGGATGTGGGGGAAGGAAACACTCATACACTGCTGGTGAGAATGTAAATTTGTACAACCACTGTGGAGAACAGTTTAGAGGTTCCTCAAAAAACTAAAAATAAAGCCACCATATGACCAAGCAATCCCACTGCTAGGTATATACCTAAAAGAAAAGAATCAGTATATCCAAGAGCTATCTCCATGTTTGCTGCAGCTCTGTTCACAATGGGCAAGATGTAGAAGCAACCTAAGTGTCCATCAACAGATGAATAAAGAAAATGTGGTACATATACACAATGGAGTACTATTCAGCCATAAAAATGAATGAGATCCTGTTATTTGCAATAACATGTATGGAAATCAAGATCACTATGTTAAGTGAAATAAGCCAGGTACAGAAAGACAAATATTGCATGTTCTCACTTATTTGTGAGATTTAAAAATCAAAACAACTGAACTCATGGAGATAGAGAGTAGAAGGATGACGCCTGTAATCTCAGCACTTTGGGAGGCCAAGGTGGGTGGATCACTTGAGGTCAAGAGTTCGAGACCAGCCTGACCAACATGGGTGAAATCCAGTCTCTACTAAAAAAAATACAAAACTTAGTAGCCGGGCGTGGTGGCAGGCACTTGTAATCCCAGCTACTTGGGAGGCTGAGGCGGAAGAATTGCTTGAACCCAGGAGGCAGAGGTTGCAGTGGGCCGAGATTGCTCCATTGCACTCCAGCCTTGGCGAGAGAGCAAGACTCTGTCTCAAAAAAAAAAAAAAGAAGGATGGTTATCAGATGCTCGGAAAGGTCATGGGTTGGGGGAGGAGAGGAGGTGGGAATAGTTAATAGGTATTTAAAAAATCAGAAAGAATAACTAAGATCTACTATTATTTGATAGTACAACAGAGTGACTATAGTCAATAATTTAACTGCATATTTTAAAATCACTAAAGGAGTATAATTGGATTGTTTGTAACACAAAGGATAAATGCTTGAGGGAATGGATACCCCATTCTCTGTGATATGATTATTATACATTGCCTGCCTGCATCAAAACATCTCATATACACCATAAATATCTGCACCTACTGTGTATCTATAAAAATTAAAGTTAAATAAATAAAAAAATCAAATCTATAAAAGTAGAGAATAGAACAGTGGTTACCAGGTGGTGCGTAGTGGGGAATGGGGAAATGCTGATCAAAGGGTATAAAGTTTCAGTTAGGACAGAAAGTTTTCAAAATCTATTGCATAGCATGGTTAATAATAATAACAAAGTATTGTAAATTTCAAAATTGCTAAAACAGAAGATTTTCAACATTATCACTACAAAAAATGTTATGTAAGGTGATAGATATGTTAGTTTGACATAATCTTTCCACGATGTATACATATATCAAAACATCACATAGTACCTGTACCTCATAAGTATATACAATTATTATTTGTCAATTAACAATAAAACTTTGAAAAAAATAAAGTCTTTGTGTAATAAGTCCAATGCTGGGCATTCTCAGGGATGGTTTCTATTAATTTCTTTCCCTGTGAATGGGCCGTAATTTCCTGCTTCCTGTATGCCTTGTAATTTTTTGTTGAAAATTGGATGTTTTTAATATCATAATGTGATAACTCTGGAAATCAGAATCTCTCTCCAACAAGGCTTGCATTTTTGCTTGTTGAGGGCTCAGTCATCTGTCTATTTACTGACTTTTCCAAACTGTTTTTGCAGACTGCTTTTTGTGTGTGGTCACTGAAGTCTCCATTCCGTTATCTCAGTGGTCAGCCAGACAGAGCCGAAAAGAAAGAAAAAAAATACTCTCCTACTCTTTGCCAATTGGCTCCGACCTAGGCACTCCTTTAATACATAGCCAGACCACCTACAACTCTACTTTAGCTTTCACTCCTTGTTTGTTCATAAATGAAAGATATTCCAGTGATACAAGCCTCACATCCTCTGGTCTTTTCTGAGCACAGGGCGTGTATGTTACATTCCAGATCCCTCAGTATATGTGAGGACCCTCCAAAGCCCTTATTCGTTGATGCCACTCTGAGAGATTTCTAAGGCGTCAAAACAAAGACAAAACTTTATGCCAGTCATTCAGGGAACTATGAAAGGTTAAAAAGTGCAATTTGTGAGAACCGCAACTTTTTGAGGACACTGTCCGTATTGTGTACCCTGCTCCACCTCCACTGCACCACCCAATACACACACACCAGCAAGCCACACCAGAATCCAGGTTGCCATCATTTTAGCTACTGCCAGGCTGGGAGTGGGGGATGGTAGGCAGGTAAGCAAAAATGCCACAATGCTTTCTTCCCAAAATTTAGCAGTATATATATATATATTTTAAATTAAGCACTCCTCTGGTTGCTAGTGGTTTTTTTCATTAGATCTCAAAGCTTGGAAAAAATTGATTGACATTTTTTGCCAGCTTAACGGCTGCTTCAGTGGAGGAACCAATTTTTAGGGCCACCTATTCCACATTTTCTGTGACACCATACTTCTGCTCATTTTTACTGAAGAAAGTTTTAAAACCTTTATTGCATCTGTGTAACTGATATAGAGTCAGAGAGGAAGGCTCACACCACACAAAATCATCTAAAGAGGAAGGAAAAGATGACTCAAATATACTATCCAACAACAATGGGTATACTTTTAGCCATACAGTTAGAGACATGGGTACACAATTTTACTTACGTGAGATCATAGAATAACATGCTATCCTATAACCCAGTCTTTTTACTAAATAACATCCCGAGTATCTTTCCAGGTGATTAAACATAATCCTTCTTCTCCATTTTTAATGAGTTGAGGGTATTGCACTTTAGGTATATAGAATAATAACCAATCAGTCTCCTGCTCATGGACATTTATTTTTACTTTTCACTATTAATACTGTGATGAAAACTGATATGCATACATCTTTGTGTACTTATACAATGATCTCTTTAAAGAAAATTCCTAGAAGAGAGATTCCTGAGTCAAGGGATATGTGCATCTGACATTTGGATATGTATCATCAAATTACCCTTCAAAAAGTCAAATTGCTCTATATTTCCACTATTACTATATAAACAAAGAAGCTCATTTCCTCCTGCTTAAGTGAAACTGAGGGTTTTAGGTCATTATTAATCTTTTTAACTTATTGGGTAAAATATATCATTTTATTTATTTACTTCTTTATTTTATATCTATTTATTAGTTAAATTGAACATCTGTTCATGTTTTTTATTGGCCATCTACATTTGTCTATGAACTATTCACGCCTTTTGGCTATTTTTCTGGATAATTTCTTGAACAATGAAATTCAAACTGGTAGCTTTCCCACTCTACTCCGCCTTGAGAATCACTGCAGTGGTTTAGCATAGCTCTGAAATGTGCAAAGCTGATTTTTACAAACTCATGTTCAATTATTTAAAATAAACTTTTGATATGTAAGGAATCACATTAGCAGAACAGCTGCTATTAGATCTGCCTTCTCACAGATAACACCTATGTACTCCAGACAAAATACAAAAACAAGTATTTGAACACTGGACAGCAATCAAAAGTAGGCAGACAGCCACTTTGGAAAACAATTTGGCAGGTCCTCAAAGAGTTAAACATAGGGTTACACTGGTCATAGCAATTCTACTTCTAAGTATACACTCCAGAAAAATTAAAACATGTCCATACAAAAATAAAATCGTGTTCACACATTCTTAGTGGCATTATTTCTAATAACCAAATTTTGAAACCACTAAGTGTCCATTAACTGATTAATAAACAAAATGTGTTATAAATATATGATGAAATATTATTTGTCTATAAAAAAGAATAAAGTACTGGATACATGGATGAATCTTGAAAACACGCTAACTGAAAGAAGCCAGTCACAAAAGGCCACATAACATTATTATTTCATTTATATGAACTGTCCAAACTTGACAAATCCATAGGAAAAAAAGTAGATTAGTGGTTGCCTGCGACTAGGAATAGAGTAGGGAAAAATAAGGATTGACAGTTAATGGGTATACAATTCCTTTTAGAGGAGAGGAAAATGTTCTAAAATTAGAGTTATGTAATGGTTGCACAACCCTATGAATATAGTAAAAAACACTTTTTTTAATTGGGTACATTTTAAATGGGTAAAATGTGTCATGGATACACAAATTGTATCCTGATAAATTTGTTTCTTTAAAAAAGCAGCCAGAAACTTGAGTCAATGGTTGAAAGAAGAGAATAGGGCTGGGCACGGTGGCTCACCCTGTAATCCCAGCACTTTGGGAGGCCGAAGCAAGTGGATCAAGGTCAGGAGTTCGAGACCAGTCTGGCCAACATGGCAAAACCCCGTCTCTAATAAAAAATACAAAAATTAGCTGGGCACTGTGGCAGGCGCTTGTAATCCCAGCTACTCTGGAGGCTGAGGCAGGAGAATCTCTTGAACCCAGGAGGCAGAGGTTGCAGTGAGCCGAGATCGCTCCACTGCACTCCAGCCTGGGTAACAGAGCTAGACTCCCTCTCAAAAAAGAAAAAAAAAAAAGGAACACTGCACCTCAACTAAAAATTTGTGAAGAGCTCTCAAACACTAAATAGAAATTTGATAAATTTGTAGAAAATGCTAGGGTATAGATCATTCCTGGAGATTAGATTCTTATATATTTGATATTGAAATTCTTTCACAAAATCTGGCCCTGGATAAATACCACTTTAAGTTACAGATTATGAGAGAAACAAAAAGAAACAAGGGGCTACATTTAAGGGTAACATTTCCAGATTCAAGAAAACATGTACTTTTTAAAAGAAGCCTTGGCAAGTTTTTTTTCGAAAGAGAAAACATTGTGTGAGAAAAGCAGCTGACACAAGCTAACTTAAATTTTCAGGTCTAAATTGACACCATTAAGAGTAAGTTGGGTCAACTTACTCTAAGTCAACACCAGCAGTTACCATATCTACTTACTTGGTAAGAAGAAAAGGTGAAGAGTCTCAATAAGCAATGCCCTTCTTACCTTTCATCACACTAACCTGCTTTGACCCTCCAGACATTAGTTCTCATTACTAAGAGCAGCCTGTTCCTGTTTTTAAAATGTATTGCAACTGTAATTAAATAACTGAGTGTATAATTAATGTTTTAATATATGTCTTATCAACAAGAAAGTAAACTCTATAAAGGCAACGTCTGCTTGGGATTCTTAAAAAAGATATGCAGAGGCCGGGCACGGTGGCTCATGCCTGTAATCCTAGCACTTTGGGAGGCCAAGACGGACGGATCACTTGAGCTCAGGAGTTCAAGACCAGCCTGGGTAACACGGTGAAACCCCGTCTCTACTAAAAATACAAAAAATCAGCTGGGAGTGATGGTGGACGCCGGTAGTCCCAGCTACTTGGGAGGCTGAGGCACAAGAATCATTTGAACCCGGGAGGCAGAGATTGCAGTGAGCTGAGATAGTGCCACTGCACTCCAGCCTGGGTGACAGAGCAAGAATCTGTCTCAAAAAAAAAAAAAAAAAGATTTGCAAAAAGTATTTACATACTTTTTTTTAACTCAAAATGCTCATAGCATTTATATCTTAGTGAGTAGAATTATTCCCCAATAAAGATGTATGTCACCAGGCCGGGCGCAGTGGCTTACGCCTGTAATCTCAGCACTTTGAGAGGCCAAGGCAGGTGGATCACGAGGTCAAGAGATTGAGACCATCCTGGCCAACATGGGGAAGCCCCAACTCTACTAAAAATACAAAAATTAGCTGGGCGTGGTGATGTGCGCATGTAGTCCCAGCTACTTGTGAGGCTGGGGCAGGAGAATCACTTGAATCCGGGAGATGGAAATTGCAGTGAGCCGAGATTGTGCCACTGCACTCCAGCCTGGCGACAGAGCGAGACTCTGTTTCAAAAAAAAAATGTTATGTTACCTTAAAAATAGTTTCCCATATTTTAACTAATACATATTTCTAAAATAAATTGGATAGCTTCAAA
The DNA here is from genome assembly GCF_009828535.3 of Hylobates moloch. Taxonomy (NCBI): domain Eukaryota; kingdom Metazoa; phylum Chordata; class Mammalia; order Primates; family Hylobatidae; genus Hylobates; species Hylobates moloch. The sequence goes on along the minus strand of NW_026652310.1, from coordinate 119,919 downwards.
AAACAACATTTCTTAAAAAGAGAAAGAAGGCTGAATTACATGATTAGAGAATCTAGGGAAAGCTAAATAAAATAAAGGATAAAGCTATTTTTTCCCTTTTCAAAAACTGTACATTTTATTTGAAAATGTACATTTTTTAAATATACATTTTGAAAATGTAGATATGTGAAAAAGAAGAAAAATCACCTATCACCACCTATGACTAAATCACCAAACTCAAGACATAACCATTGTTGAAATTTGTTATATCATGTCAGACTATTTTTTTATTTATACAGATATATACTAATAAGATTACCCTATGCATAAAGTTTGTAACTACTTTTTTCTTGCGGTCATATATTTTAAAACATTTTCATGGTATTATAAAAGTAATTATCATTTTAATAACAATATAATAATTCATTTTAAGAATTATATTCCATAATTAAGTTAAATAATATCTTACTGTTAGAGATTTAGATTGCTTTTCATTTGTTAAATTATAAAGAATTCTCCACTAAGCATTCTTTATCTTACTATTACCTTAGGATAAATCCTAAAACTGGAATTGCTGGGTTAAAGTACATGTTTATTTCTTGGGCTTTTGATATATAGTATCAAAATATCCTCCAGAAAGATTTGAACAAATATATATATATATATAGAGAGAGAGAGAGAGAGAGAGAGAAAGTATATATAGACATACATGAATACATAAATATGCATACATACACACATAAATAACACATTAACTCATAAAAATCTAAATATTAAGTAATTCATAAAAATCTAAATGATAACTATAAAAGGATATATTACAGGGTTAATACAAACTTTGCAAAAAGAAATGGTTGCATAAATGAACTCCAAATACTTTTGTGGAAATATACAAGGCAGAAAATGAACAAAAAAACTATTGATAATTCAATGAATGAAAGTTAAGTGTTTGAATAGTATTTACAACAAGCTATTCTGAAAGAATCAGTCTAGAACATTAAGAGATAATATCATCATACATATGATTCATATACTATCAACATTTTTGCTTCAGCAACGTGGCAGACATAACCCAACAGTAATTTTTTTTTTTTTTTTTTTTTTGAGACAGAGTCTCGCTCTGTCACCCAGGCTGGAGTGCAGTGGTGCGATCTTGGCTCACTGCAAGCTCTGCCTCCCAGGTTCATGCCATTCTCCTGCCTCAGCCTCCCAAGTAGTTGGGACTACAGGCACCTGCCACCACGTCCGGCTAATTTTGTTTTTGTATTTTTAGTAGAGATGGGGTTTCACCATGTTAGCCAGGATGGTATTGATCTCCTGACCTTGTGATCCCCCTGCCTCGGCCTCCCAAAGTGCTGGGATTACAGGCGTGAGCCACCACGCCCGGCCCCCAACAGTAATTTTAAATGAAGAAGATGCTTAGAACAAGTCAGAAGAATAAATTACCTGAGATTTTTAAGAAATGTAATTTTTTCTATTATACTATTCTTTTTTGGTATCACCTGCTTATGGTTTACTATTTCATCTCCAAATTCAAGGTATTTTTTCTACAGTAGACTAAGCACTGCCCATTTCAGAACTTAAAAGGAATATCAAGCATCTCACTAAGTCTCCCTTCAAGTGCCCTCTGAGGACAGCCTGCATAGACAACTAGGAAACTTCCTAAAAATACCACTTCACAGAGCCTCATTCTCTGAGATTTTGATTCTCCATATTGCAAATAGTGCCCAAGAATGTGTATTTTTGCAATACCCAGGTGATGCTTAGGAATGCTGAAATTTAGGTAACTTGGTTTACTATTGTAATGATTGAACAGGGCATCACATCATGAAAGGGCATTATCCTCAGGCGAACACCCAGACAGTAAGGAATGGAAACTCAGGTAATTATTCTTGTCTCTTTCTACTTATACAGCAAGGATTTATCTCCTGAACCTGTCTATTTCTTTCCATCTCCACTGCTACTTCCCTATTATTCAGGCCAATGTCATCATTTTCTTGTATTGCAACAGCTCCTAATTAGCCATCTTGCCTCTAGTGTACCTCTACTCTAATCTGTCCTCTATGATGATCTTAGAGTATGCTTCCCCAAAAATGCCAAATCTAATAAGGTAACTATCTAAAATGGATCAGTGACTCACCATTGCCCATAAGATAAACTCCAAACTATTGTGGCCATACTAAATTTTTAATTTTTCTAATAAACTATGATTCCTCACCTTCGTTTATTCTATTCCTTCTCTCGAATCACTGTTCCTTTCACCTCAAAGCAGTATTTCCAACATTTGAATACTACCATGTTACTACACACCATCCATGGCTCTCTACCGACTAATATACTCAATTTCCAACTTCACTGTTTCAACTGTTCAAAGAAAATCTTATATTAGATGCTCAAACATCTAATATCATTAGATTTTAAAAGACTGAAATCTGGATTCTGTTGCATGGCAAACACTTTAGTCCATCTATCTTTTCTGTATTATCTCCTGGTATTATGCTATGAAAATTTTACAGACATTGCACAAAAAGCACCATACTCTTTTGTACTTTGATTCACAAGAGGTTTCTTTTGCCTGCAACTCTCTTCCCCAACTTTGTCTCCTTGGAGAACTACTAATTCTTCAAGGCTCTGCTCTCTAGTCAATGTCCCACAGGCTGAGTTAGGCTCTTCCACACCTTTGCAGTGCTTGTATAAAAAACTTTCTGTATAGCACTTGTCATAATGTACTGTAAGTCTTATAGTCTGTTTCTCCACTAGACTGTCAACAACTTGAGTAAAAGTCTTTATATCTTTTTCTTATTTATACCCCCAGTTTCTAGAACACTGTCTGATGAGTAGTATATATTTAATGTCTATTGAATAAAAGATAGATGTTAACATTTTAAATAAAACGACTAGACGCTTAATGAGGTAAACCTTTAATAAGTTTTTAAAATTTTAAAATATTTTAATCTAAATGACAAACTAAAATTATGTTTAAATTGGCTTATTAATAAATTGTTGAGTATCTACTGTGTTGCACAGATAATACAGAATTATTGAACTATCAGATTTTATAAACTAGGGAGTCAAAAATAATATACATGAAACTAAAATTGACAATGTAAGAATGTAATGCATTGTGAAAATGAGACTACACATTCTATAGATTTAGAATCACTGATAGGAAAAATCAGAGGTAAAAGCTCCTTAAGTGATTAGATGGGATGATCTAACATCCTGACGTTGTAATTGAGAAAGGAGAGACCTAGCAGAAAAGAAATTAGAAAAATATACAAACTTTAGAGTCAATGGAAGGCATGATCAAAGGAAGTCAAACATGAGACAGGCCTTTAAGAATGAGTGGAACTCAGGCCGGGCGGGGTGGCTCACGGCTGTAATCTCAGCACTTTGGGAGGCTGAGGTGGGTGGATCACTAGGTCAGGAGATTGAGACCATCCTGGCTAACACGGTGAAACCCCATCTCTACTAAAAACACAAAAAACTAGCCGGGCGTGGTGACGAGTGCCTGTAGTCCCAGCGCTAGGGAGGCTAAGGCAGGAGAATGGCGTGAACCTGGGAGGCGGAGCTTGCAGTGAGCTGAGACTGTGCCTGGGCAACAGAGCAAGGCTCTGTCTCAAAAAAAAAAAAAAAGAGAAAAGAAAAGAATGAGTGGGACTCACTATGGTCTAAGACAGAAATCAAAGTATTCCACGAAATGAGAAAATGAGTGGGGATGTTAGTAAGAAGCAGGAAAGGTTCAAAAGCCAGTGTTCAATGTGAGTTGAACACACTTAGAGAGTTGTGGGGGAAAAGACTGGATTTTCTTTGGCACCAGGTTTCAAACAGCTTCTAAAGCCAAGCAGAGGACTTCATATTTTATGCGATAGAAAGCAAGTAACCAGAAATCTTAATAGATTAAAAGCTCTAAAAATTTTGTCTTATTCTGCATTAGAGGCAAATAAGCCACAGAACAATTTTATGATTTCCCCAGTTAGGAATAGTATAAAACAGCCGCACTCAAACTCTTTTTACCACATAATGCTGCTGCTTTTGGGGTACTTCAATGAACAATTCATTCAAGTACAATGGGTAAATGCTGCTGAGCTTGGCTATTTCCCCAGGTTCTAAACAGAATTTGTATGAAGGAGGGCATATTCTCTTATGGGGAAAAATTCTTGCATGTATTCAAGTATGAATTCTTGATAACGAAAAATATGTCCTTTGGTTATTTATTTATTTATTTAGAGACAGGGTCTAATTCTCATCCAGGCTGGAGTACAGTGGCATGATTATAGCTCGCTACAGCCTCCACCTCCTGGGCTCCAGTGAGCCTCCCACCTCAGTCTTCCCAGTAGCTGGGACCACAGGTATGCACCATCATGCCTGGCAAATTTTTTAACTTTTTTTGTACAGACAGAGTTTCACTATGTTACCTGGGCTGGTCTCAAACTCCTGGGCTCAAGCAATCCTCCCTCCTCGGACTCCGGAAGTGCTAGGATTACAGGCATGAAACACCACATCCAGCCATGTCCTCTGGTCTTAAAATGACTATTTTTCAAATGCACTAATTTCTTACACAAAATATGCAATTGAGATTTCGTATGAAACATATTGACAGCAAAAAATAAATAAAAGTTTATGAGCTTCAAGTCAGTGAAAGGTTAGCAAAAAAAAGTTTAAAACTGAATTTTCCATATTGAATGGGCATAAATTTTAATACTTTAACTACTTCATCCTTCACAATCATGCTCAAAATAAGTATTTCCAGAAAGACAAATAGTAGAGATCGTGCCCATTCTTCAAACTTAAACAGATTTTGGTCCCATATATCTGGAATTAATTGAACCAGCATATTAAGAAGACAAATCAGAAAGATTCAACCAAATGCATCCATTGAAAATGTTTTTTAAAGATTGAGAACCATGTGTGTTGTGCATTACCACATTTATAACAGCACATCTGTGATTGCTCACCACTATAACTTACCCCAGTTTTATCACACAAGCGTAAAGTATGAAACGATCCAACAGCAAATAATTCTCCATCTGGAGCCCAGGCAACTGAAGTAATAGGATGCTCATGAGGTTGTGAATTGTACAGTGGGCGGCTGTAACTATCCCACACCTACAAAAGCAATTTTTAAAAATCTTTTATAATATCAGGGAGAAGTTTGCCAAAACTAAAAGAAAAATAAATAAATAAAATAAAAATGTTTTATAACAGACACCACATAAAAACAAGTTTGTCTTCCAGTAAGGTAGTAAATAAAAATTTAGAAATCAGCACCTTATATATTAGCAATTAAACGTCTTTACTATCACACAAGGGGAAAACAAAGCTGTATTCCTTTAAGCCTAAATATCTCAAAAAGAAACTATTTTATAACATTGTCATAATTTTCAGATTTTACTAAATCTCTGAACATAAAATCTACCCATTTTAAATCCTTTTAAATATAATAGTACATTTTGAAATGTTTAGTTCTTAGCTTTGTTTTGTTTTTTGAATTTTAGAGACAGGGTCTCACTCTGTGGCCCAGGCTGGAGTACATTAGCATGACCATAGCTCACTGAAGTCTTGATCTCCTGGGCTCAAGAGATCTTCCTGCTTTAGCCTCCCAAGTAGCAAGGACTACAGGTACATGCTGCCATACTTGGCTAATTTTTTAATTTTTGTAGAGACGAGGTCTTGTTATATTGCCTAGGCTGTTCTCCAACTCCTGGTCTCAAGTAACCCTACTGCCTTGGCCTCTCAAAGCACTGGGGTTATATGTATGAGCTACCATACCTAGCTTGCTTACCACTTTGCTTAAATTTTTTTCTCCCTGTAAGGGCTCTACCTACTTTCTCTAAAAGTATTTATTTCAATTTAATTGCCTCTAACTCTAGTTATTAATATATTAAACCTTATTCCTCTCTACAAATTATTTTGACCTGAAATTGATCAATATTTAGTAAACCAGCAGGGTTGATTTTTAAAAACATACTGAATTGACTTATATTGAGTCACGGTAAAATTACGGGCTACACTGATATTGTTACTTATTAAATATCAAGCTCTATATATCAATGAGATAGTCTTTCTTTTTTTGAGAGAGAGAGGGTCTCACTTTGTTGCTCAGGCTGGAATGCAGTGGCACGATTATGGCTCACTGCAGCCTCAACCACCTGTGCTCAAGTGATCCATTCACCTCAGCTTCCCAAGTAGCTGGGAACACAGATGTGCTCCATCACAACTGGCTAATTTTTTTTTGTAGAGGTAGGGTCTCACTGTGTTGTCCAGGCTAATGAGATAGTCTTTATGAAGTCCATGCTTTAAAATACCACTTAACATTATAAAATAATTTGCCAAATTACTGGAGTAAAAAGACATGGCTAAAGTAAAAAACTAAAAGAATATTCTTATATGCTATTTATAAATTTGATTATTTCAGCCAAGTGATAAATCTAAACATTACATACCTTATATTTACAGTCTTCACCAGCAGATAAAATAAGATCATTGACTGAGTTCCAATCTACTTTTAAAATAATGCCATCATGAGCTTTCCACTGTGAGAAAAAAGTAAGAATAAGATATTAATTATAACTTTAAAAGCACTTAAGTTTTTTTCTGTAAGAAAATAAATTTTGCCTCTTTCTAAAGACTCCCTTGTCATCTTCTCAGGGATTCCTATCTTCCTTTTATAGCCAATGTACAATACCTCATTTCCTTGTTTCATTTGTAATTTACACTAACGTAAGCACCTAGCACCTAAGACATCCACTATATAGCTTCAAAGCTTATGAATTTCCTCAGTTGCCTGGACTCCAGATGGAAAATGACTTGCTGCTGAACTATTTCAAGCTAGACATTTATACAATAACACTGAATGAATATGTTACGTATTCCAAAAATGTCAACTGAATCCAAATCTTGCTTTCTCCTTCATATAGCAGATCCCATTACTGATATTGCCTTCATGCTTGTTTACGTATTTATTTATTTATTTTTTATTTTTTGAGGCAGGGTCTCACTGTCACACAGGTTGGAGTTCAATGATGTGATCAGGGCTAACTGCAGTCTCGACCTCCCACATTCAAGCAATCCTCTTGCCTCAGCCTCCCGAGCAGCTGGGACTACAGGCACGTGCCACTACACCCAGCTAATTTTTTTTTTTTTTTTCATTTTTGGTAGAGAACTCTTGCTATATTGCCTAGGCTAGTCTCAAACTCCTGGGCTCAAGTAATTCTCCTGCCTGGGCCTCCCAGTGTGCTGGGATTACAGGCGTGAGCCACCATGTTCGGCCCCCACCAACCTTTTTTTTTTTTTTAAACTTCTGCACAAACATCTTTAATACCCTCTTCATTTCATTCTGTTCGTCATAGTCTTCTAAGTTTCATTCACTTTATCTTCATGTGTCTGGTTTACAACTGGACTACTCCGAGAAACTTCTGCTGTATTTACCATGTAACAAAAATATGTTTTCCATAGATAAATACATATTCTATGTATACAGTCATTCTTTGGTATCTGTGGGGGATTGGTTCCAGTACCTCCCATTGATATGAAAATCGTTAAGTTCTGCCTTGGCCTCCCAAAGTGCTGGGATTACAGGCATGAGCCACTGTGCCCAGCCATGGATTCTTAAGAGTTTCATTTTAAAGGAACAAAATAAATATTGCATATTCAAGATTTATGAATAAAATATGATTTAAATTTTCCTTACACTGTAATTTAGGGTATCAACATATATTACAAATATTTGCATATTGTTATACATATAATAATTTTTATTTATTTATTAATTTATTAGGCATTTTGTAAAATTCCTTTGAACAACAAGCTCCTTGAAGGCAGAAGCTATGTTCTGTTTCATTTTGACTATCTCATACCTACCACAGTGCCTGGTATATAATAGGTATGCATTACATTTTTATTCAATGAATAAATAAAAATTTCCTCACCATAAAACCAAGTTCGAGGTGTTGAGAAGGCCTTAAAAGACATGAGGTATATACTTCTGAACTGCATTCCACAAGCAAGAATTAATTAAGCACACTTTTTTGTGGACAATCCCAATTTGAATACGTTTTTATGCTCAAGAAGAATTGCAGCTGCTTCAGTCTCCCAAAAGGAATAGATAATTTGCATGAAGTTACTAATTATACTTTAAGTCCTGTTTCTCTCTAGCTAATTTTGGCAATGGATACTTTGCTTCTCTCTAATACCTCCTGGCCCAAAGGTTCTACTGAACCACTAAGCCATATTTTACTTGACCAACTGTGATATAACCAGCTTCCTGAGTTTCATTTATACAAGCATAATTACAGGTATCTAAACAAATTTACAGGAACACTATTCCAAAATGGCTGAATAGGAACAGCTCTGGTCTGCAGCTCCCAGCGTGATCAACACAGAAGATGGGTGATTTCTGCATTTCCAACTGGGCTCTGAAGAGAGCAGTGGTTCTCCCAGCACGGCGTTTGAGTTCTGAGAATGGACAGACTGCCTCCTCAAGTGGGTCCTTGACCCCTGTGTAGCCTAACTGGGAGACACCTCCCAGTAGGGGCCGACTGACACCTCATACAGGCAGGTGCCCCTCTGGGACGAAGCTTCCAGAGGAAGGATCAGACAGCAATATTTGCTGTTCTGCAATATTTGCTATTCTGCAGCCTCTGCTGGTGATACCCAGGCAAACAGGGCCTGAAGTGGACCTCCAGCAAACTCCAACAGACCTGCAGCTGAGGGTCCTGACTGTTAGAAGGAAAACTAACAAACAGAAAGGAATAGCGTCAACATCAACAAAAAGGACGTCCACCCCAAAACACCATCTGTAGGTCACCAACATCAAAGACCAAAGGTAGATAAAACCACAAAGATGGGGAGAAACCAGAGCAGAAAAGCTGAAAATTCTAAAAACCAGAATGCCCCTTCTCCTCCAAAGGATCGCAGCTCCTCACCAGCAATGGAACAAAGCTGGACAGAGAATGACTTTGACGAGTTGACAGAAGTAGGCTTCAGAAGGTCAGTAATAACAAACTTCCCCGAGCTAAAGGAGCATGTTCTAAGCCATCACAAGGAAGCTAAAAACCTTGAAAAAAAGATTAGATGAATGGCTAACTAGAATAAACAGCGTAGAGAAGACCTTAAGTGACCTGATGGAATTGAAAACCATGGCACGAGAACTACTTGACACATGCACAAGCTTCAGTAGCTGATTCGATCAAGTGGAAGAAAGGGTATCAGTGATTGAAGATCAAATTAATGAAATAAAGTAAGAAGAGAAGTTTAGACAAAACCGAGTAAAAAGAAACGAACAAAGCCTCCAAGAAATATGGGACTATGTGAAAAGACCAAATCTACCTTTGATTGGTGTACCTGAAAGTGATGGGGAGAATGGAACCAAGTTGGAAAACACTCTTCAGGATTTTTTTTTTTTTTTTTTTGAGACGGAGTCTCGCTCTGTCGCCCAGGCTGGAGTGCAGTGGCGCGATCTCGGCTCACTGCAAGCTCCGCCTCCCGGGTTCGTGCCATTCTCCTGCCTCAGCCTCCCGAGTAGCTGGGACTACAGGTGCCCGCCACCACGCCCGGCTACTTTTTTGTATTTTTAGTAGAGACGGGGTTTCACCGTGGTCTCGATCTCCTGACCTCGTGATCCACCCGCCTCGGCCTCCCAAAGTGCTGGGATTACAAGTGTGAGCCACCGCGCCCGGCCCCAGGATATTATCCAAGAGAACTTCCCCAACCTAGCAAGGCAGGCAAACATTCAAATTCAGGAAATACAGAGAACACAACAAAGATACTCCTCAAGAAGAGCAACCCCAAGACACATAATTGTCAGATTCACCAAAGTAGAAATGAAGGAAAAAATGTTAAGGGCAGCCAAAAAGAAAGATTGGGTTACCCACAAAGGGAATCCCATCAGACTAACAGCGGATCTCTCAGCAGAAACTCTGCAAGCCAGAAGGGAGAGTGGGGGCCAATATTCAACATTCTTAAAGGAAAGAATTTTCAACCCAAAATTTCATATCCCACAAAACTAAGCTTCACAAGAGCAGGAGAAATAAAATCCTTTACAGACAAGCAAATGCTGAGAGATTTTGTCACCACCAGGCCTGCCTTACAAGAGGTCCTGAAGGAAGCACTAAACATGGAAAGGAACAACCGGTACCAGCCACTGCAAAAACATGCCAAATTATAAAGACCATTGATGCTAGGAAGAAACTACATCAACTAATGGGCAAAATAACCAGCTAACATCATGTCAGGATCAAATTCACACATAACAATATTAACCTTAAATGTAAATGGGCTAAATGACCCAATTAAAAGACACAGACTGGCAAATTGGATGAAGAATCAAGATCCATCAGTGTGCTGTATTCAGGAGACCCATCGCACATGCAGAGACACACATAGGCTCAAAATAAATGGATGGAGGAAGATCTACCACGCAAATGGAAGCAAAAAAAGCAGGGGTTGCAATCCTAGTCTCTGTTAAACAGACTTTAAACCAACAAAGATCAAAAGGGACAAAGAAGGCCATTACATAATGGTAAACGGATCAATTCAACAAGAAGAGCTAATTATCCTAAATACATATGCACCCAATACAGGAGCACCCAGATTCATAAAGCAAGTCCTTAGAGACCTACAAAGAAACTTGGACTCTCACACAATAATAATGGGAGACTTTAACATGCCACTGTCAATATTAGACAGATCAACAAGACAGAAGGTTAACAAGGATATCCAGGACTTGAACTCAGCTCTGCACCAAGCAGACCCAACAGAAATCTACAGAACTCTCCCCACCAAATCAACAGAATAGACATTATTCTCAGCACCACATCGCACTTATTCCAAAATTGACCGCATAGCAGGAAGTAAAGCACTCCTCAGCAAATGTAAAAGAACAGAATTCACAACAAACTGTCTCTCAGACCACAGTGCAATCAAATTAGAACTCAGGATTAAGAAACTCACTCAAAACCACACAACTACATGAAAACTGAACAACCTTCTCCTGAATGACTACTGGGTACATAATGAAATGAAGGCAAAGATGTTCTTTGAAACCAATGAGAACAAAGATACAACATACCAGAATCTTTGGGACACATTTAAAGCAGTGTATAGAGGGAAATTTATGGCACTAAGTGCCCACGAGAGAAAGCAGGAAAGATCTAAAATCAACACCCTAACATCACAATTAAAAGAACTAGAGAAACAAGAGCAAACACATTCAAAAGCTAGCAGAAGGCAAGAAATAACTAAGATCAGAGCAGAACTGAAGGAGATAGAGACACAAAAAACCCTTCAAAAAAATCAATGAATCCAGGAGCTGTTTTTTTGAAAAGATTAACAAAATTGATAGACTACTAGCAAGACTAATAAAGAAGAAAAGAGAGAAGAATCAAATAGATACGATAAAAAATGATAAAGGGGATATCACAACCAATTTCACAGAAATACAAACTACCATCAGAGAATACAATAAACACCTCTATGCAAATAAACTAGGAAATCTAGAAGAAATCGATAAACTCCTGGACACATATGCCCTCTCAAGACTAAACAAGGAAGAAGTTGAATAGACCAATAACAGGCTCTGAAATTGAGGCAATAATCAATAACCTACCAACCAAAAAAAGTCCAGGGCCAGACGGATTCACAGCCGAATTCTACCAGAGGTACAAAGAGGAGCTGGTACCATTCCTTCTGAAACTATTCCAATCAATAGAAAAAGAGGGAATCCTCCCTAACTCATTTTATGAGGCCAGCATCATTCTGATACCAAAGCTTGGCAGAGAGACAACAAAAAAAGAGAATTTTAGACCAATATCCCTGATGAACATTGATGCAAAAATCCTCAAAAAAACACTGGCAAACTGAATCCAGCAGCACATCAAAAAGCTTATCCACCACAATCAAGTTGGCTTCACCCCGGGATGCGAGGGTTTCAACATATGCAAATAAAGAAACGTAATCCGTCACATAAACAGAACCAATGACAAAACCACATGATTACCTCAATAGATGCAGAAAAGGCCTTCGACAAAATTCAACAGCCCTTCATGCTAAAAACTCTCAATAAACTAGGTATTGATGGAACATATCTCAAAATAAGAGCTACTTATGACAAACCCACAGCCAATATCATACTGAATGGGCAAAAACTGGAAGCATTCCCTTTGAAAACTGGCACAAGACAGGGATGCCCTCTCTCACCATTCCTAATTCAACATAGTGTTGGAAGTTCTGGCCAGGGCAATCAGGCAAGAGAAAGAAATAAAGGGTATTCAATTAGGAAAAGAGGAAGTCAAATTGTCCCTGTTTGCAGATGACACAACTGTATATTTAGAAAACCCCATCATCTCAGCCCAAAATCTCCTTAAGCTGATAACCAACTTCAGTAAAGTCTCAGGATACAAAATCAATGTGCAAAAATCACAACCATTTCTATACACCAATGACAAACAGCCAAATCATGAGTGAACTCCCATTCACAATTGCTACACAGATACTAAAATACCTAGGAATCCAACTTACAACGGATGGGAGGGACCTCTTAAATGAGAACTACAAACCACTGCTCAACAAAATAAAGGAGGACACAAACAAATGGAAGAACATTCCATGCTCATGGATAGGAAGAATCAATATCGTGAAATGGCCATACTGCCCAACGTAATTTATAGATTCAATGTCATCCCCATTAAGCTACCAATCACTTTCTTCACAGAATTGGAAAAAACTACTTTAAAGTTGATATGGAACCAAAAAAGAGCCTGCATTGCCAAGACAATCCTAAGCAAAAAGAACAAAGCTGGAGGCATCACGCTACCTGACTTCAAACTATACTACAAGGCTACCAAAACAGCATGGTACTGGTACCAAAACAGAGATATAGACCAACGGAACAGAACAGAGCCCTCAGAAATAACACCATACATTTACAACCATCTGATCTTTGACAAACCTGACAAAAACAAGCAATGGGGAAAGGATTCCCTATTTAATAAATGGTGCTGGGAAAACTGGTTAGCCATATATAGAAAGCTGAAACTGGTTCCCTTCCTTACACCTTATACAAAAATTAATTCAAGATGGGTTAAAGACTTAAATGTTAGACCTAAAACCATAAAAATCCTAGAAGAAAATCTAGGCAATACCATTCAGGACATAGGCATTGGCAAGGACTTCATGACTAATACACCAAAAGCAATGGCAACAAAAGCCAAAATTGACAAATGGGATCTAATTAAACTAAAGAGCTTCTGCACAGCAAAAGAAACTACCATCAGAGTGAATAGGCAACCTACAAAATGGGAGAAAATTTTTGCAATCTACCCATCTGACAAAGGGCTAATATCCAGAATCTACAAAGAACTTAAACAAATTTACAAGAAAAAAACAAACAACCCCATCAAAAAGTGGACAAAGGATATGAACAGACACTTCTCAAAAGAAGACATTTACGCAGCCAACAGACACATAAAAAATGTTCATCAACACTGGTCATCAGAGAAATGCAAATCAAAACCACAATGAGATACCATCTCACACCAGTTAGAATGGTGATCATTAAAAAGTCAGGAAACAACAGTGCTGGAGAGGATATGGAGAAACAGGAATCCTTTTACACTGTTGGTGGGAGTGTAAACTAGTTCAACCACTGTGGAAGACAGTGTGGCAATTCCTCAAGGATGTAGAACTAGAAATACCATTTGACCCAGCCATCCCATTACTGGGTATATACCCAAAGGATGATAAATCATGCTACTATAAAGACACATGCACACATATGTTTATTGTGGCACTATTCACAATAGCAAAGACTTGGAACCAATCCAAATGTCCATCAGTGATGGACTGGATTAAGAAAATGTGGCACATATACACCATGGAATACTATGCAGCCATAAAAACGGATGAGTTCATGTCCTTTGCAGGGACATGGATGAAGCTGGAAATCATCATTCTCAGCAAACTATCGCAAGGACAGAAAACCAAACACCGCATGTTCTCACTCATAGGTGGGAATTGAACAGTAAGAACACTTGTACACAGGATGGGGAACATCACACACCGGGGCCTGTCGTAAGGTGGGGGCCTGGGGGAGGGATAGCATTAGGAGAAATACCTAATGTAAATGATGGGTGCAGCAAACCTACATGGCACATGTATACCTATGTAACAAACCTGCACATTGTGCACATGTATCCTAGAACTTAAAGTATAATTTTAAAAAAAAAGAAAAAAAACCAAATTCACATAACTATAAACTAAAGGTATAAACTAAAAGATTCAACTTGCCTGTTTTTGCTGTATAAATTTCATAGCAGATTTTCAGCATAGGTAATTGGCATGGAAGGACTTTGACTAAGAGCCACCAGAACTAGTCCTCTTTCCCAGCTTCTTCCCTTTGCCCAAATTCTTTACCTTGGGTGCCTAAGGACAGAGGCTTGTATGTTCTATTCTTGCATGTCCCTGTAGTTCCTAGCAGAGTCCGTAAAAATGTAAATGCATTTTGGCTGTGTAAAATACGTATAGCATAATCTGTACAGATGTTATTAATATGGAACCTCAAAGTCATCTCTATGTCCTTATTCCCTAAAATCTACATCTACTCAACTGTTAATAAATGTTGTAGCCTGTTTTAGACAGTTAATGTTAATAAATGCTGTAGCCTGTCAATGTCTACCGACAAATCTCTTACTCAAGACCTAGTCATTTTACAATGTTTTCCTGGTCTCCTTGGTTGACTAAAAGGTAGAGATGGCATAGCAACTTATAATAGCATAATAACACAGATAATAACAGGTACTCTATATTGAGTGCCTACTGTATGCCCGGAATTGTCCTTTGCACTTTGCAATTTTAACTCATTTAATCCTCACAGCAATCCTGTTAAGCTGATATTAGTGTCACTAACTAAGAGATGTTCTCATCTCTTAGTTGAGATGTTGAAGGCTGACATTCAACAATATTTTATAACTTGCCTAAGGTCATGTATAGGTAAGTAAGTGAAGATTTGAACCCAAGTGGCTAACTCCAAACCCTGTGTTCTTATTAGCAAAACTATGCTGTATCATTATCAAAATGAGTTGGAATAAGGGGAAAACAAACTTTGCTGGAAATATAAAGATATTCCTTGTTCTGTAATAAAGGCTGATTAAACCATGTACTTAAAGACCAGACTGTAAAAAGACCACCCAGAAGAAAGAGACTCCTAAGCAAGTGCCCTCTAGTTTGGCAGTCAGGCAGACCCTGATAACAATTTACAAATGACTGAGAAGTACCTGTAAAACTTTAGCATTTGGTTGAAGAGGTTTAATGATTAGCTGCTTGCCTGCTGTATAAAGAACCTTTTCTGAATCAGGGCCCCACGCTACTGAATACACTGGTGTTCCTGTAAGATGAAAAAAGAAAAAAAAAGGCTGATAAACTTTAATTATTATGCCTTATAAAAAGAGAGATTGTTAAGAGGATCAAAAAAGCCATATGAAGTGTCATTTCATTTCTTCTCTTTTCAATGGACATTCAAATTAGAGTACAGTCTGATGTTGAAATGCTGACTGGGTTAATATTGACCTTTGAAAATCTACTGTGAGCAACTGACATACTACATTTTTAACTAATTAGGATCTTGCTGAGAAAATATGGAGTTTTTGGAAATTCTATATAGAGTGCTACTGAAATACATAAGATAAAATAAATATACTTCATTTTTAATATATAAAGGAATAGCAGAAAAGTCATGATTTATCATTTCCCATCATTGACAGCCATCAGTATGTATCTATTTATTGGCAGCAAATGTTTTTACATTCATTTGCAACTAGTTCAACAAATCATGTTGGTTTAAAGCAGCAGTCTTGGGGCTTGGCTGCACATTGTAATCACCTAGCAAGCTTTTTAAAAATTTTTATTTTTAATTTTTGTGGGTATACAGTAGATATATATATTTATGGGGTACATGAGATATTTTGATACCGGCATACAATACATAATAACTACATCAAGGAAAATGGGGTATCCATCCCCTCAAGCATTTTTCCTTTGTGTTATGAACAATCCAATTATACTCTCACCTTGTTGTGTTATCAAATACTAGGCCTTATTCATTCATTCATTCTATTTTTGGTACCCATTAACCACCCCACCTCCCTCATAACCTGCTCACTACCTTTCCCAGCATCTTGTTACCATCCTTCTCTCTATCTCCATGGGTTCCATTGTTTTGATTTTCAGATCCCACAAATAAGTGAGAACACGCAATGTTTGTCTTTCTGTGCCTGGCTCATTTCACTCAACATAATGAATGAACTACAGTTCCATCCATGTTGTAGCAAATGACTGAATCTCATTCTTTTTTATGGCTGAATAGTACTCCACTGTGTATAAGTACCACATTTTCTTTATCTAGTCATCTGTTGATGGACACTTAGGTTGCCTTCAAATGTTGGTATTGTGAACAGAGTTGCAACAAACACAAAAATGTAGCTATCTCTTTAATATACTGATTTCCTTTCTTTTGGGTATATACCCAGCAATGGAGTTATAGCCATCAGTATTAAACTGACTCAATGCATAAAGTAACTTAAATTTTACATATTAAAATACAAATGGTATACTCACCTTATAAATTAATTATCATACCTGATGCTACAACAGGCAACAGAACTTCCCCTCACATGCTGCTTAAGCAGCAGACTAATGGACAGAAATAACTTCATCCCGAAATATCTAACAACCTCCCACTCACGAATTCACAAATGGCAAATTTTTTTATATCAGATTAGGGAAAGTTTTGTTATCTATTAGGTTTGGCTTTAGCCTGAAAGCTTGGCTTAAAAGAAGCTCCAATATCTTATAACTAGCATAAAGTTTACTTCCAGAGGAAAAGTACAAGTTTGATTTACCTACCACTCTATAAACTACGTTACACTTGATAGTGTTTTCAATTGCCAATAGGAATTTAGAGACGGTATTTTTAAACTCAATTACATTTAAGTATAGTATTTCTTACCTTAATTACTTTCTAGATTACCTAATGTCTTCTGGAAGACTATACTTTATGTAAGCCTAGTTTTAAAAAACGACTATCATATTTATTGAAAACATTGGTTATACGGCAGTAAATAATCTGTTTTCCACTTGCCCGGCACAGCTGCCTAGTCATTAGGCAGGTGAATCAAGGTTATGTAGTTAATCTATGAAATAGTAACCCAATTATATTTACAAAACCATCTTTTAAAAATTGTCTAGGACTCTTAAATCAGACTGTTGTAGTAATTGACTTTCTGTGAATCAATGAATCAATGAATAAATGAATCATTAAGGAATTTACATTCTTAGTAGAATAAAATCTGAATTTCATGGTTTGTGGGCAATCAATAAAATTTAATTGTTTATTCAAATGAAAAGCCCAACTGATGATATAATCAATAAATCAATGTCTTACTGAATAAATTTCAGTAAGACAGATGCTTTTGTTTAAGAGGTACTCTACTTTTTTTGTGCCATTTTCTCCCTAATAAAAACATAATTCGATTGTGAGCAAGTCCCAATGGTTTATAGAGGTTAGAAAGTCTAGTCTAGACCCAGTCCAAAAAAAAAAAAAAAAAAAAAAAAACCCTGAAACATGTCTTCCACAGTTCAGGAATAAAATGTCTAAATATCCTGTTAAGTCAATGACATCTAGGATTGTTCTGTATCAAAGGAACCCACGGAAATTCTTCCTGATGAGATGGCCAACCTCAGAAGGTACTCCTCCTTTTTCTGTACTTGATGAGTATATTTTCTGGGAATATTCTCTGGGAGTAGCCAGGAGTTGACCTGTGCTTCAAAAATAAATCTCCAAATGAACGAAGTTTAACCTTAATAAACTCCCCAAAAATAGAAGTCAAAATTTCAGATATTTCAAATGTAGTTCTTGGTGAGGACTGGAAAGGAGTGACAGGCACTTACTAGCTAAGGTTGTAGAATTATATAAGCCATCTTTATTTCCATTATTATAGTTATAATTTTTGTACAAAAAAGTAAATTAATATGTTTTAATTTATAGCCTATCAAATCTTCATAAATACACTAAGTAAAATTATACTTTCCTGGCGTGTATACCAAACTGTGACAAACATCTACCCTCAAGGAAATAATTCAGTAAATACAACTCCCATTGAGTTATACAGGATGTGACTTTAAGGCTTTAGTTGTGGTAAAAGGCACGGTTGGGGTACAGAATGAGGAACTAAGGACTCTTTAGTCCTCTTAACTTTAACATTTAATTTGTGGTCCCATTAAGTCAGCTATGACACCATTTCCTTGTTTATGAACCTTTCTTCATAGTATTTATCTTCCCTTTTGGGACAAAGAGATAATTCATTTCCTGCTTATAAAACAAATTTGTAAACAATAATGCTAAAGAAATAAGTATAACTATATAATAAAAGAAAATAAGCTTATAAAGAAAAAGTTAAGTAATTCCTTTGTTATAACATGTGGTTTTCAACCACATTCCTTCATAAAAATACAAGCAATGGAAACAAATAAATTATTTATTTATGATAAATAAGCATGGTCAATAGATAGGACTCATTAGTTACTCTCCTTAACCACTAAAAATTCAAAATGGATATCACATCAAAAACCTTGATCTTTATTATAATCATTCCTTATACTTAAAATAAAATATTAAGCATTAAACTACTGTATATGTGAACATTTTCTTTTCTAAAAGGAAATAAACTACATAGCTATACAACTTTCAATTTGGGTGGTTCTAATAAAGATCATTATTAAAAGTGGAAGAATCAGCTTCACAAAATGATTTGTATTATTATGAAATCCATCCACTAGCATTTTAAAAATTTATAATATTTCAAATTTTTAAAATATACTTATTAAAGCATGAATTATTCCCAGTGCTATGTTTCGCTTCGCAAAGTCAGCATGGAAATAACAAACTTAGCCTTTGGATTGAATTACTTTAAAACAAAGAGTTTAGCAAATTATGAAACAAAATGTTATTTATTTCATCATTAACAAAAATGGACAAAAAATAAAAAATAGCTTTATAATAGTTTTTTACTTTTTATATTGGAAATTTTAATTTATGCTCCATTTCTGCTAAGACACTCAAAAAGATCTTGTTTTTCTAACTTTGTACACTAAAATCATGTGACCTTTTTGACATTTTTTAAGAAACCACATGCACCTGGGGTTGTGTTAAATGTCAGACCCTTATCTCTCCATAAAACAAATTATCTAAATTCTTTCAACCTGTTGAAGGCATTTTAAACCACAGAAGAGGAGACAAAAATGTATTTCCATTGTTTTAAGGAAGTACATGGTTAAATAAACCGTGTTTTTCACATTCATACCATAAAAGTATCCCCTAAAAACGTTGTTTTTGTATGTTTTTAAGAATGCCTTTGAAACAAACTGTTCACTACTATAATAAAGCATTAGCTATCTTTGCCTTGAATGCAGTATTGGTCTATATAGTGAACAGAAGTAAAGTACTTGGAATAGAGTCTGGCACTATACAGCACTATCTGTTAACTACTACTACTACAACAAATTATTTTGTAATGTAATAAGCAAGCATTTGCTTACTGTATTGTTCATAGCAGTAGCCATTGATTTTTTTTTTTCTGTTTTGGCCAAATCATTGGCATTCAAAAACCAAGAATGATTTCCTTTTCATTTTATTTGTAGGAGACATGAGCTAACAATAGTTAATCAAGTGGGATTTATTCAAAAAATTCCATGCTCCATGCTTACGTATGTCACTGGATCAATACAAGAAAACGTTTAAATAAAGGCATTTTTTTTTTTAAGTTTCTATCTTCAACCACTTCTCCCTTGGGCGGTCTCAACTTCCCCACAGCTTCACCTTTCACTTAATGTAACTGACTCCCAAATTAATATTTTAGCCTTTACCTCTGAGGTCCAACACATTTCTACTTGATCCAAAGAGATCTCCATCACAGAGCTTCAAATTCTACATATCCAAAACCATCACCCCTCCGTGTATATTTCCTAATTTATCCCTCTTTGAAGTCTTTACCCTTACAGGGTACATCCCTCTCAGTCTCTGAGAACTATCCACTTTTCCAACTACTATTGTCGATGCCTCTATTCAAGCCTTAATCGCTGCCTTTGTTCAAGTTTTCATTAGCACTAGCATAAACAATTTGAAACCTTACTGGCTACCTCTATTTAATCTCTACCTCCTCTAGTTTTTAACTTTATTATTACTGCAAAGGGAATCTGTCTAAAAGATTGGCATTATCTTTTACTTTCCTGGTCAATTTTTTTTTTTTTTTTTGAGACGGAGTCTGGCTCTGTCGCCCAGGCTGGAGTGCAGTGGCGCAATCTCGGCTCACTGCAAGCTCTGCCTCCCGGGTTCACGCCAGTCTCCTGCCTCAGCCTCCCGAGTAGCTGGGACTACAGGTGCACGCCACTATGCCCAGCTAATTTTTTGTATTTTTAGTAGAGATGGGGTTTCACTGTGTTAGCCAGGATGGTCTTGATCTCCTGACCTCGTGATCCGCCCCCCTCGGCCTCCCAAAGTGCTGGGATTACAGGCGTGAGCCACCGTGCCCGGCCCCTGGTCAATTTTTTAAAGGTTTTGTATGCTTATAGAATAAATGCCAAACCCCTTCTTTTAGCATCCAGGACTGTCAGCGTTTCGGTCCCCTTGGCAGTACTATCCTTCACGTGGCCTACACTCTGGCCCAAGGAGTTAGCTCCCACTCACCTGACTTTTATGTCTCACAGTCTTCTGTCTCTCAAGCCTCTTATGATGCTAAGCTTCTTAACAGCTTCACTCCAATGCCAACAAGCCCATTTCCTTTCCCATTTCTTCACTCTTCAAAGCCCAGTTCAAAAGATGTTGCAATATTTGCCAGGAAGCCTTTCCAATACATTCACTCTCCCCAGAACACTAATCTCCACCCTCTGGTCCACTCCCACCTGCCACCGACAACACCTTAAGCACATTCCCTTGTATTACAATTATTTATTTATTAATTTCTATTGATTGATTTTTTTGAGAAAGGGTCTTACTCTGGCACCCAGGCTGGAGTGCAGCAGCATGATCACAGTTCACTGTAGCCCCAACACCCATGGGCTCAGGTGATCCTCCCACCTCAGCCTTCTGAGTAGCTGGGACTACAGGGATGCACCACTATGCCCGGCTAACTTTTGTATTTTTTGTAGAGAGGGGTTTTCCCATGTTGCCCAGGCTGATCTCCAGCTGGGCTCAAGTGATCTGCCCACTTCAGCCTCTCAAGTGTTGAGATTACAGGCATGAGCCACTGTGCCCAGCCACAATTACTTATATTTACAGTTTACCTCCTTTACTAAATTCATTATAGACAAGTTCCATGTTTTGTTGTTCTATTCCTCCACTTGAAAACAGTGTGGGAAAAATGTCCTTAAAGGTTTGCAGCATTACTTTATATATTTTAATTAGAGATTAAAACTGGAACAATGACACAAAAGATATGGCCTAAGTATAATTATCTCTAGTGTACATATTATTTTTCTCTAATAAGGAACAATAAACTCCCCATAAATACCAGTAAGAATCATTTTTAAACTAAGTCAAATCCCCCCACCCAAAACTGAGATTAAAGTATCCTCTGGATTAGAAGAGAAGTTAATGACTATGGCTTTTTCTATCTGAACATCTGGCTCCAATAGTCAAGAAATGAATTCAGGAATTAATCTCTATTCATCAAGAAATATGTATAATGAACACACATAGACAAAGTCACATAGATGCTTGCAACACTGTTTACATATTTCCAAATTTTATGATAATTCAGGTTTATGTTATTTCATTTTTGTGTCAAAATTTAGTTTCTCCCTTCAAAGGAGGCAGTAGTCTTGCACTCCCAGCTGCCTTGGCCTTCTTACTTGAGCCTTTAGCATCCAGCTCTCAGTAGTTCAGATTTACAATCACCCTCAAAACTTGCAATCTCTAATAGATCAAAGAAACTTTATAAGTAATTAGGGAACTTTCCTTTTGGGTTACTGTCATTATAACAACTTAACTGCTCTACTGGTTTTTCTGGAGATGAAAAAGGAAAAGTCTATGCCTTATGAGGAAAGTATAGGGGGCACCAATGATTAAACACTCAAAAATTAGATGCATAGTTCTACAGTAAGTTTGTAATTCTTGGTCCAGAAAAAGATATCAGATTACTCTGTTGAAATACTAAGAGGTTAGCCAAAATGGGAATATCTATCTAATTTAATTCTGCTTATTAATCTATAATTAACAAACTTTGAATGAGAATAATAAAATTAAAATAGGACAAAAATGATAGTCATTTCAAAGTCATTTGATGTTAAGGAAAACACATTTTAAATGTTGAAGGGTAATATCATTACATGATATGATGCATACATAAGAAAATTACCTGTATTATATGGTACAATCTATATTTACCTTTTAAGAAAATCTTGTTTACCCATCTATGGGAAGGCAGTGAGGGGAAGAGCATCACCATCCCCTCTCTAAAATAAACACTACACACAAAACCAACTCAAAATGAATCACAGACCTGAATGTAAGCACTGAAATTTCACTGTAAGTGAAATTTTTATGGCATGGGATTAGGCAATAACTTCATCACTAGAATATCAAAAGCAGAAGCAAATTTTGTATTTTTTGTAGAGATGGGGTTTCGCCATGTTGCCCAGGCTGGTCTCAAATTCCTGAGCTCAAGTGATCCACCCATCTCGGCCTCCCAAAGTGCTGGGATTACAGCAGTGAGCCACGATGCCTGGCCAAAACGTCCTGATTTTGAATATTGGGTCTCCCCCATGCTAGTGGGCCAGATTAAGCTCAGAGGCCATCTATTTGTCATCTCCAATTCTTCATTGTGAACATGTGCTTCCAACCAGCCTTTCCAAGTCTGGAGACTCTGAATGTATTTTCCCCATAAGAATAAAATAAGTAGCAATTTGGTTTCCAGACTCATTATACAGGAAAACTACAGCACTAAACTACTAGCACTATTATCACCTAAACCAGTGATTCCCAGCCTTTTTGGCACCAGTGACTGGTTTTGTGGAAGACAATTTTTTCCATGGACCAGGTAGGGGTGGTTCAGGATAATTCAAGGGCATTACATTTATTGTGCACTTTATTTCTATTATTACATTGTAATATATAATGAAATAATTATACAACTCACCATAATATAGAATCAGTGGGAGCCCTGAACTTGTTTTTCTGCAACAAGATGGTCCCTTCTGGGGGTTATGGGAGACAGTGACAGATCATTAGGCATTAGATTCTCATAAGGAGTGAACAACCCAGATCCCTTGTATGCACAGTTCACAAGAGGGTTTGTGCTTCTATGAGAATCTAATGTCACCACTGATCTGACAGGAGGTGTAGGTCAGGCAGTGATGAAAGTGATGGGGAGTAGCTGTAAATGCAGATAAAGCTTTACTCGCTCGCCCACCCACCGCTCATCTCCTGCTGTACTGCCCATTTCCTAACAGACAACAGACAGCTACTAGTCTGTGGCCCAAGGGTTGGGGACCCCTGACATAGACTAAACAATTAACAATGTTTATATTAAACAACTTCTTCCAAGTTTCCATTTTAGACTCTGGAATGTCTGAAATGGTGAATCCACAGGTAGTAAATGGGAAGGAGATAACAGAAAAATTGAAGGAATTGGAAGAAGCACTGGGAGGGCACTGGTGAAGGGTCTCGGGAAAGAATTCAAATCTTCAGACTGGCACAGTAGCTCACACCTGTAATCCCAACACTTTGGGAGGCTAAAGCAGGAGGATCACTTGAGCCCAGGAGTTCAAGACCAGCCTGGGAACATGGCAAAATCCCAGCTCTACACATGTACTCCCAGCAACTTGGGAAGCTGAGGTGGCAAGATCGATTCAGCCCAAGAGGAGGAGGTTACAGTGAGCCAAGATCGAGCCACTGTACTCCAGTCGGGTGATAGCAAGACCCTGTCTAAAAAAAAAAAAAAAGAAAAGAAAAGAAAGAAAAAGAAAAAATCTTCTATGGTGGATAGTGGGATGGGCTTTTAGAATTTCTCTGAAGATCTGTGTCATCTACAGGCAACAAATTGATAGAAGAGAAAAGAAAGGAAAAATGGATATAGCATTTCAGCTGCTGCACACTGTCTCAGCAGTAACAGCAGCTGAAATTCTTGTAGTTCTTCCAAAAGGCCAGTGATCTCCGGAAGAATTCTGTCAATTATTCATAAGTGATTCGTCACAAAGTGAGAATGTCAAATAATAATCCTTAAAAGAAAAATCTATGAAGCCAAAAGTAAATCCATCTGCCTATTAGAAGATTAAAGTAAGATTTATGTTCTAAAGGTACATTTATTACTAAAGTAACAATAAGTTGACTTTTGCTGTTAACTGAAACTTACCCATGGCTACTTCTATGAACTCTGAATTTTCTACTCATGAATAAATATTCTACCTTGAGATTATCTGTAGCAAACATTTAAGCTTAGAAAAGAAATACTACCTAGTATTTCTGGTTACCTTTGCTAACATTCAGTTAATACACAGCTAAACAAACGCAAGTGATTTGAACCTTATCCTAAAAGTAAACGTGATTTTAATAATAAAATTTGGAAATTTTTGGAAGTCAGTTATTGAAAATGTTTCACAATATGACTTTATCAAATAGTTCTGAGGAACAGTCCACAAGTTTTTTGGCAACCTAAAGATCAGCTGATACGTGCTCAGGTAAACATTAAAACTGCCTACTGTTCCTACGTAAAATCTAATTAAGAAAATGAACCTGTTACACAGAAAAAAATCATATGTAATCTAACTTCCAACAGGAAGGACCATTGGATTGACTTTATGGCCACTCCTTTCTATTAACATAAAAAATTAAGATGCTCCTCTAAATAGTGCGGTTTCAGATTCTTAATGTATCTGTTCCCCTCCATTAGTATAGAAATCAAACATACAACTTAATTTGGAAAGGGTGTTAATATTATGAAGTTATCGGGGGTTTTAAAGTAAGGAGATACTCAGTATCTTTTTGTACTATGATTTACTTAACTAGACACCCAATTCTATTCTATATGATATGCTTCAAACGTTTCACAATTATTTTTTGAAAATATTTAGCTTGTAACTGCCTTTATAGAGATTCACTAACATAAAAAAAAAAGGCCTTGAGTATTTCTTATATTTCTTGGCTTGAAATAATAGCGTTACCATGGTACATCAGTTACCAAGCAAAGAAAGACAAAAAAGTATAAAATATAAGAGATTACTGTTTCGAACTCAACCAAAGTCAGTCTCAACCACCATATTAGATTGTTTCTAAAGGAAAACTTTAAGGCATTTTTGTATTGTATAATTTGCAAAAATGAAATTGTCAATTGTAAAACATACCTTGCTGAGCTAAAGTTGATCTAAGCATCCCAGTCTTTGACCAAATTTTTATTTGTCCATCTTCTCCAACTATACAGGGAAAAAAAATTCATCAGTATTTTTACCTATAGAAAATAAATTTAACCATTAAATTTGCATATAAAAATCAACAGTATCTACCGCATATTCTTTTTTCTTCTAGGCTTCCTCAAATCATGGAATATTACTACATATTTAAAATTCAGATACAGTTTATTTTTTTATTTTTTTATTTTTTTTTTTGAGACGGAGTCTTTCTCTGTCCCCCAGGCTGGCGCGATCTTGGCTCACCACAACCTCCACCTCCTGGGTTCACGCCATTCTCCTGCCTCAGCCTCCCGAGTAGCTGGGAATACAGGCGCCCGCCAACACGCCCGGCTAATTTTTTTGTGTGTTTTTAGTAGAGACGGGGTTTCACTGTGTTAGCCAGGATGGTCTCGATCTCCTGACCTCGTGATCCGCCCGCCTCAGCCTCCCAAAGTGCTGGGATTATAGGCTTGAGCCACCGCGCCCGGCTAGATACAGTTTAATTAAATGACAGAGTACTTTATAATTATCATTTAATAGAAATTACTTTGAAACGATTTATCAAAGTAGCTTAACTTTCATGACTAAAATTTTTATTGTATTTCCTTCAATCTTAGAAGACTTGTAAGTATATTACTCAAATAATGTTTCCTTTGTCACTGCAGTCTCCATCTTAGAATTCTAAGAAAAGTGTTTCCAGTGTAATAAGAAGAGCTTCAGCCAAATTCCAGTGAGTTGGGAACCGAATGAAGTGAGATAATAGACTACTCTTTTGAACAGCTTCACTGAAAAAGGGAGAAAGAAAATAGTTGCAGGTAGAGAGAGCTGTTTGTTAAGAGAGGGATTTCTATTTCTTCTTAATTTTTAAGATGGGTGACATCTGAACATATTTACAAGCTGACAAAGAAACCATTGGAAAAGATGTTAAAGATACAAGTAAGAGAAGGGCCAATTCACTGAGGAAAGTCCTGGAGAAGGCCCAGAGTATAGGTATGGTGATTTTAAAACACCTCCTCAAATTCTTTCTTATTCTTCAAGAGGCACAGTTTAATTTCCCTCTCTTCTACTGCGGGCTGTACTTAGTGACTTGCTAAGTTAACAGAATATAACTGAAACAGAGTATAATATCTGAGGGTACACTACAAAAGATACAGTAGCTTCTACCTGGCTCTCTTTTGGATCACTGGGAGACACCAGCTGTCATGTTGTAAAAACACTTAAGCAACCCTATGGAGATGCCCATGTGGCAAGGAATTAATTAAGGTCTCCTGTCAAAGCCAGAGAAGAACTAAGGCCTCCTGCCAACAACCATGTGAGTAAGACATCTTGGAAGTGGATCCTCCAGCCCCAGACAAGCCTTCATATGACTGCCGCCCCATCCAACAATTTGACCAGAACCTCATGAGAGGCTCTGAGTCAGACAGAACCACCCACCTAAACTGATCCCTGACCCACAGAAACTATCAGGTACTATATGCTTATGATTTTAAATCACTAACTATTAGAGTAATTTGTTATGAGCAATAGATAACTAATGCAATAGGTTGAATCCTTAGAGTAGGGCAGGGGATTGGAAACAGACAGAATGGGGATAACGATCAGTTATATGAGAATATTTGGAATTTTCAAATTTTAAAGAATTACAACTTTTATTTATTCCATACTTGACCATTCCAAAAGCCTTCTTTGATAGAACAGTCTACAAAGGTCACATAAGAAAATGATTAATATAACATTCTGAATTATAACATTTATATAGCAGTGTAGAACAACACTATGCCAATTATTTGCTATTAGACAATGAAAGACATTATTGCTAAATGAAAATATCCTGTTTCTTTGGAAATTTTTCTTTAAAATATTCATTTCAAATGTCATTTTTACAGACAACTTACCTGTAACTAATGCTGTTCCTTCATAATTCCATCTTCCTGCAAGTACTGCTCCACAGTGAGCTTCTACACTTTTTTCCACTCTTCCTAACTTGGAAATCAGATGAAATTTACCTGAAAGAAATTACATTTGAAAAATCTATTTTATATATTCAATCAACAACAAAAAAAATCTACTACTAGACTAAGTAATAGGCACTAGAGGCATAAAGGCAAATATTAACATTATAATTATTCTTAATATCACATATAAATCTATTGGAAAATAGGCACAAAAACAAAATTATTTAAATATTTTAAAATAAATTGAAAATGCATATGCTTACTTGGTTCAAAATAACTATACATGCTCATAATAAGGAAAAATCCAAATTCATAAACCTTTTGATTTAGTTAACATAATTTAAATACCTATGGTCTGGGTATATGTCTATGCTTCAGAAACAATGTGCCAATAAATATACCACACCTATGGATGAGAAAGTGTTTTAAATTACCAGTTGTATATTACTAGAATTAATATTCATTCAGAAACCACACTGATCCTTTCTTGGCTTCTTGTATCACTTATTCTTTGCACTGTTGACTTGTCTCTCTGACATCTCTTATATAAATAGCTTATGCCCTTTAAAGTTTTACAGTGTTTTTACTTTTTGCCAATATATGTACATACTTCTGCAACTAAGTGGCTTGCTTTTGTCTACCTGTTGCCTGACACAGTATAACATTATATAAGGCAAGTATTTTAAACTTGGGATTATCCATTTTACTATTTTGGTTCTTCTCCTTTATACCTTTTCCAGCTTTTTTATAGCCTACAAAAAAAAAAAAAAAGTCAAGACTGCAAAACTGTGCTTAAATGGAAGACTTTCTTGACATTTCTCTTGACCCTCCCTTGGCCACATCACAACAGTTTTATGTCCCTCTGATTTATCATAGCACTATATACATATGTCTATTATGTTACTTGTTTCAAGGTTTTATATTCACAGTTCTTAGCTCTGTCCGCTGAAAGGGCCTTGAAGCAAATACACCCCATTGGAATGAGCACAGCTAGCACTGTTATCTTGTTTTTTTAAATACCATTAACCACCAGAAAAAGAACAGGTCTCTGTGGAAAATGGCTGATTTGGGGGCTGGGACTAAGAAAGTACAAGATAAGCCTGGAACATCTTGTGCCAGCCAGGAAGTGCTCAAAAAATGATGACATATAAAATTAAAAAAAAAAATCACTGTAGCTGGCTTGATGGGGCTCCCACTGGCCAAATCTGGGGCACTTTTAACATCAAAATTTAAAAATGATAATGATAATATATTTATGAAATAAAACAAGAATCTACAAGTCTAATCTGACCCCAAAAAAACAAATAAAGATATAGGCATGGGACAGGAAGTTCTTCCTTGGAGTAGAGTACCAACTAATCAATATGGAAGGAATTACGGAGTTGGAAAAATCACCATTTGGCAAACCATCTTAGTAATAAATGATTCAGCCAAGAGTCATCAATAGACGCTAAGAGAGTGGGAGGAAGTTTGATGAGAAAGATAATATTTTTACATAGTCTCAAAGTATCTTTTCATAAATTATTAAAAGGAATAAATAACTTTACAGAGATTAACTTAATGAACATGAACTTATTAACTTATAATTAAGGTTAACATCACCAATAATGGGTCAAATCAACATCATAAATCTCCTAATCTGATGCCCCGAGTATTCCTGCTAAGGACATATAAATTGAATCTAATCATGAGGAAACATCAGACAAAAACAAATTGAAGAACTATAAAATAACAGGCGTATATTCTTCAACACTGTCAAGATCATAAAAGACTGAAGAGTTGTTCCAGATTAAAGGAAGCTAAAGAGACACAGCAAAAACAATATGTTATCCTGTCCCCAGCAAAAATAAACTTCTATGGAAAATTAGAATGATTATTAAAATTTAAATATAAACTATAGATTAGATAATAGTATTGCAGCAGTGTTAAATGTCCTGATTTTTATCAACAAATTGTGGCAATGTAACAGAAAATTCTTATTCTTAGGAAATGCATTGAAGTATTTATGGTTAAAAGTAGATGTCTGTAAATTGCTCTCACATCTTTCAGAAAAAGGGTGTGTGCTGGAGGGGAGGAGGGTTTGTGTAAAAAGAAACAGAGCCAATACTTTGTCCTAACGTATATGGGACAAAATGTTAAACTAGTGAATCTGGATAAAGGACATGCAGGAATTGTTTGTACAATTCTTAAAACTTTTCTGTAAATGCAAAATTGTATCAAAATAATTGTTTAAGTCAAACACTCCCTTTATCACTTGAGGTAAACTAAATTCTAGCTGCGGTTCAGAGCCAATCTTCTAAGTGCCAGGCACTCTACCAAGTGATTTTACACATGTATCTCATTTAATCAAGTTTCTGAAAAACAAAGTTTTAAAAAACTACCACAAGTCTCTCGGTAAATGAGGTGTAATCTGATATTATTGTTTGTCCTAACATCCTTTCCATCTTCAGGTTACAAAAGCCCTCTTCTCTTTCTCTTTTCCTTTGCATGTGGATGGCCTGAGGCTGGATATGCTCAATCAGTGTCCCATTGTCTTTTTTTCTTTTTTTTCTTTTTTTGAGACAGGGTCTTGCTCTGTCGCCCAGGATAGAGTACAATGGCACAATCTCGGCTCACTGAAACCTCTGCATTCCAGGTTCAAGCAATTCTCCTATCTCAGCCTCCCGAGTAGCTGGAACTATAGGCATGTGCCACCATGCCTGGCTAAAATTTTTTTGTATTTCAGTACAGACGGGGGTTTCATCATGTTGCTCAGGCTGGTCTCGAACTCCTGACCTCAAATGATGCACCTGCCTCAGCCTCCCAAAGTCCGTTTCTCTTGACTAAACTTATTGACTCAGTGATGGGCATATGACCCAAAATCATTTAGGGTCCCTCTGCAAGCTGCCTGCACAAGGTACTGAGGAAGAAGCAGTCTTATGAAATATGATGAGCCTTGGGCTACTGGCCACCGTCATACTCACCATCATGTTCACCATGTGCAGAGAGCCTGCCCAAGAGATGGTGAGAACAGGGACCTGATGCAACTAGTGCTTGATCTACCCCTACAGCGGGGTGAACCAAAAAACTCCATTTGTGCTTAAGTTAGCCAAGTAAGTTTCTGTTACTTTCAGTGAATGTACTCCTAATTGAAACAGCAGGTAAAGTATAACATAGATGAAAACAGTTCAAGTATTTCTAAGAAAACAAATATAAAAACATACCCTTAAAAAGTGAAAAAAAAATCATACTTTCTATTCACCAATAAGAAAGCTGCAGTCAAATTATAAAACTCTTCAACTCTGTAACTGAAAATTAACATGTACTGGAAAATAAAGTATATATTTTAACAGATAACTTACTAAATGAATAGGTATATCTTTTCAGTGTGGTTATATTAAATTTGAAGAATTTAGAAACTAAAACTATGATAACAGCTTAACTCAACTCATAAGAGTACTAAAAAAGTAAAGCCAGCTGGGCATGGTAGCTCATACCTGTTATCCCAGCACTTTGGGAGGCCAAGGCAGGAGGATTGCTTGAGGCCAGGAGTACAAGACTAGCCTGGGCAACAAGATGAGACCCTGTCTCTACAAAAAAAAGTTTTAATTAACCAGATGTAATAGTGTGTGCCTGTAGTCCCAGATACTCAAGAGGCTGAGGCAGGAAGATTTTGTGAGCCCAGGAGTTTGAAGCTACAGTGAGCTATGATCACACCACTGCACTCTGGCCTGGGCAACAGAGTGAGACCCCATCTCATATATATATATATATGTGTG